>NC_079166.1:83152781-83760281 GCF_947568905.1 Ostrea edulis | reverse complement strand
CTATAGCATTTCACTGGATAGTTGATGCCTATCAGGGGTGTAGGACAAGGGGACGGGGGCACGTGTCCTCTTACTTTTGGAAGATGGGGGAGGGGGGCACAAGTGGGTTTGTGCCCCCTCACTTTTTTACCACAAAATTAATATAAATTGATCAGATGATAATATACCACGGTTAAAAAAATACTCAATTCTAATATGCAGGTTCTCAGCACTCAAAGCATTATTTCTTGCATGTACATAACCTATTTTCTCCGTACTACTTTTTTTTGGACCGAGTTACGTTTTAAACCGTCATAAAATTGTTAGTTACAAGAAAAATGTTCCCACGGTGAAAATAGTTATATCTCATTTATATTAAAAGGTGACCCCCCATTGTAATGTCCGAAAGTGCTGTATGTCGTACACAGTACAGGGGAGTAGGGGAAGGTACAGTCGGGACACATGCCCCCACAGTACCTTCCCCCACACTTTTCAAAAGGGGAAGAAGTATGGTTGTGCCCCCACCCCCCACCTTTAAGTAAGGCTTTTTTACAATCTGATTAGAATAAGATCCCCGATCCGCTCCTTTGTTTTCATATTGTCTCTACAACATAAAAACAAAGGAGCAGATGGAGGATCTCATTTTTATCAGATTGCTAGATAGTACCCACAAATAAAACAATTTTGACTCATTACAGTCGGAAGACCCTCCAGAGGTCATGAATCTTGAATTCTTCTAAAAAAAATTGTGTGATTAAGATGTGTTTAAGGTGGATTTTTTCGGTGTCCCTTACTATTTTTAGCCCAGCTACGCCACTGCCTATTGTGTTAAATTATCAAAACACCCAAAATAAAACGTCGCACTGTCATATCACAGTAAATGCAGTGCACCTGCTATCACCGTGTATAAACGCACTAGAGTAAAGTGTATCACCTACTCTCTCTCTCTCTCTCTCTCTCTCTCTCTCTCTCTCTCTCTCTCTCTCTCTCTCTCTGTGTGTGTGTGTGTGTGTGTGTGTGTGTGTGTGTGTGTGTGAATGTATGTGTGTGAAGAATGTAGAGGAATCAAATTTACAAAAAGATGTGATTAATTAAGATAAATTCCAGGTTTAGCACCCTGTAAAAATGGCTGATGGGGGATTTGTCTCCCCCTTTCGAAATTGCTTGGATATCCGTATGAGTGCACAATTCCCGCCGCTGATCAGAATTAAAAGACTTGCAAAACATAGTAACCCCCCGGCATGTCCATCCAGGTCTGCAGAGGATGGGCTTATAGACAGAAAAAATTTGACATGTTAAAAATTTCTGCGGGAGAAAAATTCCGCTAAAATTCTTTCTAATTTGTTCTGATCCCGTCAGAATTCCGCTTTCCTGTCCTCTCCGGTGAACATCCATGGTGATTCCGTTGATTCTATATGATAAAATCTGCATTTCTTTCAGCGGATATGAATAAAACATATATGTAGTGTTCTGCCATTTTGCTCCCAAATTTCAAATGGATGAACGCTGATATATAACTAATGGGTGATCTGCAGTTCATCTATAATTACATATATTTTGATAGTGTACTTTGAAACAGTTTTCGTAGTAGATACAAAAGAGCTTATTTTTTTTTCAAGTACTTAAAAGAATCACTCGAACATTAAATATTTCCTTTATTCCTTACATAAATTCCTTTTGGTTTTTTGTAAAGTAAAATTAAGTATGATGTGATCCAAGGTCATATTCTTCAGATGTCGTCATCCAGGTGAACTACTTATAATAAATGGGTGATTAATTGATTTCTGTAACGATCATCGTATTAAGGGCACTAATTTCCTTCTTGTAACTTTTTTTTCAAATTTCGACATTTTAATTTCAATGATAGAGATTTCCTTACAAAATCAAAAATACTATTGAATATGAATTGTAGAAGGATAAAGTCAGTGGTAGTTCCAGGAATTTCCTAACGGGAGGGAGGGGGTGGGGCAGTAGAAGTCAGAGGATCTTAGGCTTTATTGAAGCCTCCAGTGGGTCCAGAGCAAGCTGACGAATTCTTACAGATAAGAGGTGAATTTTTATTGAAATTAAAGATAATGAACATAAAATAATACATTAAAAATTCAAACAGTGGGAGGGGGCGCTGGATCCGCCTTTGTACAGCTATGATTACAGACCGAGTCTAGATTTGTTTTTTGTTTTAGATTTTTAAGTAAACATACTGATGACATAGGAATTGATGTGATTTGATAAACTTTCGTCATTATTAATAGTTCAAACTTCAGGTCATAAATTATTTTAAACGCGCATGCAAGGCGGGTTGACTTGTGACAGTGTTTTGAATTTCAATTCACCTTGTATGCAGCTCTCTCTCTCTCTCTCTCTCTCTCTCTCTCTCTGGTCAGGGCAAAGAGGGCGGGCAACACCCCTTTCCGTCTCGCTAATTCCACCAGGCTGTTTTTCGTCACTTCTTTATCGATTTATATTTCTAACAAAATTATATAAATATATGTGTAGTATATGCATGTAATTAGGGAGACAGACATATACCTAAATCAAATTAGTACAGATCCTATACAAAAATATTCATAATTTTGATTGGACTAAATATCGTAACATGCTAACGATTTCATCAGCTAATACCCGCGATATTTACTTCTGCATTGGATATATATATATATATATATATATATATATATATATATATATATACTAGGGTGTCTCATGTATAAAAAAGATATTTGGTATAATAAAGTGTCGGGTAGAAGCTTTGATGATGCAAATGCTGTTTGTTGAAAACCAGCCAATGTCTGTGTTAACGGCAGGGTCGAGAATCAAACACGGAATTTCCCGAATGCAAAGCGAGCACCCCAGCCACTAGATTACAGCGTATGACGTATCTATAGGCTGGAAACAGAATAGTTAATTAAAGTGTGCGGTTTTCCTTGTAAACGGGATAATGTATAGTCATAATGGAGATGTTGGTTTAAATAGCAATGCACGTATGGATGTACGAAAAATAGCTAGGTGATTAAAAGCCGTTGGGCTTTTTAATAAAGGGGCCCCGTGTAAAGGAAGGGTTTGACAGAATGAAGAACTCTCACTCCCGTGGTTTTGTGTTTTTTTCACTTAATGCTGTTCCCTCACTAATCGAATGTGATATGGAATAATATAAATCCGGTGAGAAAAAATCAAATTCAAGAAATGAAATTCAAAATGCAATAGAAAGCAATCTTTAGTGTCCAGGAGAATGAATTTTAGGCTGCGTGAAACATACACGTTTTCTGTCTCAACAAAAATGCATTACTGCCAACACCCACTATATACAACACGCGCTATTCAGGTTTCATTGGGACATTTACATACATTCAACGGTTGGAAACACTAAGTAGTTCATTTCGATTTTCAAATTAAGATCTGTAAGACCAAGTTAATTTATATTGAAGTTTAGTTAAATTACACAAAACATGTTTTGCTTGCCTTGTGAAAATAATACCGAAATATATGAATTGAAATACAATGTTTTTTATGCGATGCAGCAATGACGAAAACGAAATGCCTATGTATGAGAAGCCCCGATTCGCCTACCAAGCCAAACAAAATGTAAAACTTGTGTGAACACATAAAAATAGATGTAAGTATCGATCAAACACGTAATGTCTCTAAGTGTAGAAAGATGCCGCTAAGTGTGACAGCAAAAACTGAATTCAACAGAGAATATTATGTATATGATGAATCGCAGTACTTATGTGTTATGTCACGGTGAAGATGTTGCACACTGCTCACATATGCTAACTTTGCAGATTATCCTGATTATGATTCAGACTACATGCGCTTCTAATGTTGTTTACATGTCCTATACAGACAAATCATGAAACTGCTGTTGAAAAAGTGATGGAAGAGCAGACACTGTACATGTCGAGGTGCGGCTGTTGCTTCCCATGTAATTGGGATCATCAGCGTTGCTTCCCATGTAATTGGGATCATCAGCGTTGCTTCCCATGTCATTGGGATTGTCAGCATTGCTTCCCATGTCATTGGGATCATCAGCGTTGGTCTGTCAATTGCGATGTGTGTCAAAGCCTAATCGAAATGTCATGATTACTACAAGCTATCATAGGTTTCTGTTACACACAAGTATCCAGGAATGTGCAGTAAAAACGAACTCTTGAGTCAAACGAAAGCTTTTCAAAAATTGCCATCTTTACTTGATAAGCAATTTCTCTGTATGTTTTCGCTTAGGAATATTTTCCAAATCATCAACAAACAAACATCCCCAACTTACAACACAATTCACAAAGATGTGTAGCCTGGATATTCCCTGCACTGATTGTTCGAGTTGTCTGATTACATGATAAAGCATGTCGGAGTTTGTAGTTTTTTCCAAAATGAGTTCTAGACCACTATACACTACACACGTTCACCTGACTATAGAATATCACAGATTCATAACGTATGTAATAATGATATAACGGATTCATGAGAGCACTGTAGACTTAATTTTTCACACTTATGAAGACTGTCAGTGATTGGTCAGAGTGTGTTATAATAGAACCTGCCATTGGTGGTATTTTTGCACGAGATACAGAACAACGAAGACGTGTCTGATGTTGTGTAAGTTTTTGGTGATATATTTGTCATTTCCAAGTACACAATAAGTTGTCAGTGAATATTTTGAGTGCATAGATTCACTATATGGTGTACAAGGTATTATAGGAGATTCATTGCTAAACAATGCTGTTAGGAAGCGGAATTCGATATTTAGCATTTTCTTAAATCAGACATATAGAATTGAGAACTAGGTTATAGCTTAATGTTTCTATTTATACTTAATGTGAGAATATTATTCAGTTTTACATACATGTACTTCGGTGACACAACGGTGTTTGAGTTATATGTGTGTTTCAGTATATTTACAGTGCTTATTTTATTAATAGGTCTACATGTACCTTGACCTGTCATGGTGGCCATTTTTGGGGCCGGGTACTGCGTGCCTTGTTTAGGTTTGTGAACTTTGCGTATTTGCAACCTTTTTCTATTTTGCTGAAAAGAACTTGTGTGTTACACCGATGAAAGGTTTGTTCAGTGAATAATTTTAAAAACAAATATTTCTTAAAGTGCATGTTGCGCTCTATACGAAAAATTTAAATATATAAGGTAGGCATGTATATAATTGTATACCTTAGATATATTGAGAGGTGGAAATGGAAAAACTTACTTACCTTGGTGTTAGTCGTAGGGACTTACATAAAATAGACTTGTCTGCCTAATTGGCATTGACTATAGCTAGCCTACAGGGTAGCGCTAATTGACGCCCAGGTTAGAGATGCGTAGGCTTGTTTGTCTGTTTATCTGTCTGTAAAACCGATTTCCAGACAAATCTTAAATAGGTTTTGAACTTTATCAATTAGACCGCAGACTAACAGTCTGTATGGAAAATAACTTATTTTATTTCTTTCTTTTTTCAAAATAAGATATGCATTGTTAATTTAATGGTATCTATGTTTAGGAAACTTATAAATCGCTGACTAGCACCCCCCCCCCCCCCGTATAAACAGGGTTAGGAAAAGCCTTCATTACCCCTTGTTTGCCGTAAGAGGTGACTAAATAGGGCGGTTCTTTGGAGGATATTGCAAAACCGATGTCGAGTGTCACAGCATGTGTAGTGAAATAAAAATCCCTCCCTGTCCAAAAGTCATAAGCGCCGAACATAGTACTATATTTTGTAGACCTTCATAGACAATGGCAACATCTCCATATTAGTGAAACAATTCTCGAACGAAACGTTAAATACTATACAACCAGCCTTTGAAGTTTCTTTCCAGTTGTATTTTGCGTGTGTTTGCATTATGATATATAAAGATTCATTATTGAATAATTAGTTTTTACACAAATGCATACTTCTCAGTATCACCCACTGAAACTTCAGGACACAAACTGATTATATAAATAAGGGACGTGGAAGTGATGGGCTGAACTTATAGGTGTATTTTATTTTGATGAACGTCGTTTATATATGAAGGCACCTGTCATAGTATTTAAACAAGTTGAAAAATACGGTTGTCTGTTATGATTGTCCAACGCTGACGGAGCGATGCTGAACACAGAGAATACATATAACTGTTTTTATCCGGTGTTACGATACGCCGTCATTATGGCCTCTGATTAATTTCATTAACCCCTTCTCTACCGTACCGGACAATTTGACCGGTGGCGCGTAAAAACAGGGCAACGCAATAGGAGTGCCTCTAAATCATTGAAACTACGATCATAAGATATATGATCTATATATCATATTTTTGGAAATTTCCTCTATTTTTTGACTATGTAAAAATCAATAAAGTAAGTAAAGCCATTAAATTTAAAAAAGCATTTAAAGTGAAGGACGGCTTCGTCTAAATATGACGCAACGCTTTTTCGCAAGGTCATTTTCCCCCTTGATATGATTTTTTTTATTTTCCTTATGAATTCAATATTTTTTATATTTTTGAAAAGCATATATTCCCTGCTTTCAGAAGATATAAAAAATATTTTTAATGCCTGGCAAAGTTATAAGAAAATAGCAATTTTTTTGCACATGATCGTTTTCTTACGATTTTATTTTTCAATGTTTAAACATATCGGTGTTTTACCTATATTTATATATGGAAATAGGGAAAAGTAAATACAGCTTATAAAAGTTGAGGAAATTTCCATTTTGATGGGCCATTATTCGTGTTATAATTCTCGGTAGTTTTTATATTACGATAAAATGAAATTGGGACATGATGCACGGTTTTCTTTAAAATTAGCGACAAAACGTCGTCGCTAAAAGCGATCGACGCACGTCGCACAATAAAGTGGTGAAAACTATAAAATTTGTATTGTCCTCTTTTAGTAAATTCAGTACCTTTTGATACATAAAACAATATACACATATGTATGAAATAATCAGCCAGGTATTCTCTGCTTTTTAAAAAAAGCATAAAACGAATATTGGTATACAACAGTTACACAACCTACATGTAACTTCATAAAACACCTATTGAGAATGTTACATCGGCAGAGTAAATTTAAAATAAAAGATAAATAAAATACTTCAATTTCAGATATAAACATTATATTTGTTCGAAATAGGAATAATGTTCCCCCTGCCAAACAAATAAAACTAAAAATAAGTTCGCATATAGCCTATAGGCCTATAGTTTTATTTTTCCGCGGGCCCCGCGGGGTTTTCTGAAAGTGTGCACGGGGAACACGTGTTTCCAACACAGCTTCACTGTAACAGCGAAGGCTTGTATTTTACATCTTTAAAGCGACCTGATGTCAGAAGAAGATGCCCTGGAATTTCTGTTGCAGGATGACCCAAACGATCATGCATTCAGTATAAACATGTACATGTAAGTTGATGTAGCCACATGGCCGACTAGAAAAAAAAAATCAGTTTTGTTATGTTATGAAAAATTCACGATTAATCAACGCGATTTGATGCCATAATTTGTCGTTTCATGAGACAAAATATCTATATTTTATGATATCTAAACCAAGTTAGTAACACCCAATTGTTTATTAAGAGCTAATATCATTTAATCTGTCCTGGTCCGGCATCAATCCATCTGATTAACACCCCCCTTTTTCCAGAATTATCTCCGTACCTGACGCGCGAGTGTAAGAAGTGGGTGGATTTGGTGTACAATGCGAAGGGGGATAGTGTGGTTTTAATCAGACTGGGCATTCATGGCCGCTGGTGAGAGGGCTATTTTCCAGGATTTTCCCATGTTTATTAAAATTTATCTTTCTATGAATTGTAATGATTATCATAATATCTGGATTATTTTTTTCATATTGTAACAGAAATATAAACGAAATGTGTTTGGGTCGAAATGGGGGGGGGGGGGGGGGGGGGGGTACGTAACATCAAAGTCTGATTATGACAGGCTAATGAAAATCATATAGATTTCTCTTTTATCCAAATTCATGTATTTTATATACACTGAGTATATTATGACCATAAATTACATGTGCTCTATACATGCTGGTACTGGTATGCTATGAGATGTGATCTTGCCTAGATTTTCTCTAATTTCGACTAAATCCACACCCCATCAGAGTACCATGCAAGGGGATTTAGACACTGTGTACCATGAAGAACCAATTCAATTCTACTTTTATATCTGGGGTCACATACTTTCCCTCAGAGTTGCAGTATTTTCGCTGGACCCTGTAGGTTTTAACCTGAATTTCTTCAGTACCCCCCCCCCCCCCCCCCCCAATGTATATGCTGACACCTACACCATGCATATTTTTTTTCCATTACGCACTCTGCTACACTTGCGATGTATAACAAAATATTACATTCATATCTAACACATCTATGTACGCAATCCCTTACCAAATGTCACTTCAAATACAGGACATCTCTATCTTTCAATAAATTTGAAATGTACTTAAGTTCGAAACTGTCCCTTGCTACCATGAAACTTATATTTTGCTTTAAAACATAAACCAACAATTCTTAATTGTAATTTCTTTTCATCTTTAAAAAGGGTATTGACATCCCAATATTTAGTGGGAAGTTCCCAGGTATCGTCCGCTAGTGACAGTCTGCTGGCGAATCCAGGCGTGCGATGGAAGGATGCTTATGTGAAGGACACAGGGACACCTGATCCAAGAACTGTGGCATTTCATTCAGAGTGACAACCTGAAATTCAGTTGGTATGACTCTTTGAGGTTAAATATAGGGTTTAATTTGTATACATTTGGTTAACAATAAATAATGATAAATAAATCCAGATAATACATTCACAAATGGAATCATGGCATTATGATACACTGAAATGCATGTTGTACTGTTTTTTACTGCATTACTAGGTATCACATACATACAAAGAGACAAAATATGGAAAATCATTATTCTGTTTCTAATTATAAGGTATAACAATTTTTCTAAATGCTGACAAAAAAGGTATGGGGGCCAATACTGATTTTATTTTCAATTTCCTTTCAGATACGGGACCCGATTATTCAGAGAACTGCAGATTTTAGGAAGCTGTTTTTGACAGAAGATTTGGTTTTCTCCATCTGTATTGCCACCAACCATTATGCTGAGATGGTCATATCTAGGGGGAAGGATTGTCATTATGCTTCCCAAGGAAGTTCGCATCCTCTCACTGAAGAGTAATTGTACAGGTAATACTAGTTTTAAAGTACCGATATTGTGACAGTGATTTTCAGTTTAAAACGAATAATAAAATGCATAATAAAAAAGATTATCTTTACCAAAATTAATCTTGCTGTGCGTCTAACTTATTTATTAGATGTTTACTACAATTACCTCTGATAAAATTTCATAAGTAATTAATGCATACTAGTAATTTTCAGAGGGCCTTGACTATAGAAAACATTTACAGAGCCATTTGAGCATTCAAAAGCTCTGACAATACATTAGTATTTAGGGCTAAGTATTAAGAAATTCTTTTTTCTTCAGATTTTTGTGCATTATCTTATGCATGTTTGCTGTGAAGTTCCAGTTGGTAGACATATATTGGTCAATGCATGCCCCTATAGGAACAACCCAGTACAGTGTATCAGGAATTATGTCTAGAAATAAGTTTTAAAAGGTTGAATATAAGAACATTTTGTTAAATATGATGCAAGTACATTTAAATTTAGTGATTGAAAGTTAGTACTTGAACATTCGTATACGTTGAACTTACAGAGGAAAAACGGGTAGTACTTTTTGATAAGGTACTGTTGCTTAGCAACCAAATATATTTGAATGCAAAAAATTTAAATATTTTAGATTAACAATAAAGATCTTTGTTTTAATGTTGCAATATTTATTCTATTTAGTGGAACATAATGGCAAAACGTCATATTATTAGAAAATGATGGATATGTACAATGTATATAAAGTACAAAGTTTCCATTTTATGACCTTTGACCTCAATTCTCTTCATCATATTTTTTGTTAAAAACCTTTTAAAATGATTAAAATTTATTTAAAGATTATGTTTTTAAAATAATGTGACATTTACTAATCAACACTCAGTGTAATTGTGCTTAAATTGTGTCAAATGTATGTAGAAAGGCAAATTATGGTCAAAATTGTACTACGAGTGTTGTTACTTAGCAACCAAAAATATCTGTTTGTCAATAAGATTGATTAATTTGATTGTGATGCGTTTGTAGTATTTTTAAAGGCACATCAGCTCATACATTTAGAATTTCCTATTTTTGACTCTAATCTAGTGAGAGGGGTCGTAATATATATATTTCAGAGAGAAAAAATTGCAAAAATGTGCACATATATGACCTTTGACCCCGTAGCTCTCTTTGAGATCATGGGATACCTTGACAAACTTTATACGAAATTATTCCCTGTCCAATTCCTAACAAAATTATATGTCATATGCCTATCCTAAATCGTAATACATGCAGATTTTATTCGATGTAAAAATATTGTCATTTAGTCTTTAAAAACCTCTAAAATGTGCCGGTAGAGAAAGGGTTAACAATACAGCTAGCATTCATTTTCGCATTTTATCTTTTACCTTTTAATTTCTTATGCTAGGTGCATTTTGTATATTTTCTTCAACATGATATCCGCCTCTTGAAAAACAATCGTCAATGCTATCTTATCATGTTCGTGGGTTAGACTGGCCTTCAAAACACTTATCTTCTTCTAAAATAATCTTCTATGGATAATTTATTCAAGCTACCACTTTTAGTCGATACAAGGAATTGGGTATTTATTATGGGAATTGGAAACTAAGCATTTACATCTATGTTTCAGTGGTCGCTATTGAATATATATACAATTTAAGATCTACTTTAGTATTAAATAACAGCAAGCGTAAATATCTTTCAAACTGTTACCGTAGTAAATGAGAGAGAAATAACTTTACCATGAAAAGTTTCTTTTTCCGTTTAAAATCTAACAGATATATGATTTTTTTTTCAGAAATTGCAAAGTAAATAATTGGAATCTTGCTACAATGATCGTCATAACATCACTTCAACCGTCCTATCAAAGATAATCCTGGTGGTTTCAATGTTGGGTATCGGTACAGCAGGTAAAGATTCCTACATTTTCAGACTGTAGCTATGTTCATCACATTATACCACTAATTGATTATGCTTTAAACATATTTTGATATACGGGGTGGAGGTACGATAAAAAAGTGGTGAAAACGGAACAATTATACTTGTAATTAATTCGATAGAAATTGAGAGTAGGGCAAACACTGGATCCGCATTCCGTAGTTCATTAAAGTTGAATTTTAAATTCCAGTTTTCACTAGGAAAAAATGTAACTTCAAAACCCATTTAATCTTGAACCAACTTCATATATTATTTTAACGCTACATTATGTAAAGTGCTTTGATTTAAAAAAAAAAAACCATAACAAAGTCAATGGAATTTATTTTGAAAACAATTTGCTATGATACGTGGAAGATACATGTAGACATGTCTTTCTAATTGAAATAGTCCAGGTTGAAATGAATAATGTAGTTTAAAACAGATGTTTTAAATCTTGAAACATGCAAATAATTTATCATAAAACTTAGTACGATTGAGGTGAACATCGGGGAAAAGAAAATTCACTAATAATGCAGGAAGTTCGAAAATTCACTAATAATGCAGGAAGTTCGAAAATTCACTAATAATGCAGGAAGTTTGAAAATTCACTAATAATGCAGGAAGTTCGAAAATTCACTAATAATGCAGGAAGTTCGTCTAAAGGTTTAACAGAATCAATAAGCGATGTTTGGTTCCCATAGCATGCTTGACTTGAGAGTTGATGATACATGTTTGTGCAACCAGTACTGGTTTCTTTAGCAACAGAAAGAAAAACTTGCAATTCAGACTTTAAAACTATATTTTGTAAAGAGTGGTATCTTGAAGTAATGAAGATTGGGATTCAGGAGAGACAATGTATTGATAACAGCTTTTTCTTCCCCGATTTTTATTGCGAAAGCATATAGTCACCGTGTTGTTTGTCTGTCCGTCCGTGCTCATAGTTCCTAAATATTTCATTATAATTGATCACAAATATTCTTTTAGAACATCTTTTTGAGCAAGGTCATTCTGGGCACTCATAACATGTACATTATATAAAGAAAAGGTTCCTTATTTCTAAAGTTTATGAACAGGTATTGACAATGTATCACACAAATAAGTAACAGCAGATTACTTGCAGGTAAAGACCACTCCAAGTTTTTTTGTGAAAATCGATGCCCCTCAACATATACATTATATATGGAAAAAAACCCTACACATTTCAACAAATTTCTAATAACAGGTATACATTAGTTTGAGTGTCACTTCCCATTTGAAGTAGTTTGTTAGTAAGATGCAGACCAGGAAGCATTCATCAATTTTACTGATGATCGGGTTGTTACAAAGCAATAGATAGTGACAGTTCTAGAGGTGAGAGATTTAATTTAATAAGGAGTTATTAGCATATCTAGAGGTGATGTATTTATTCTGTCTACGTCTGTAGAGGTTAGACATTTATTGTTAACAGTTCTTGACGTTAGACTTTTATATCATGAGCATTTCTAGAGGTTATATTTTTATTTCGTCCAAGGTTCTACATGTGAGCGTTCCTTATTGGCATTGTACGAAGATTCATATCAGCAGTTTATAATTATTCATTATAAATATGTTTTAAGTTTCATCATTGATACACGTTTAGGTTTCTTCAAGTTAAGAAAACATTTGTGCACTACATCGCGGGATATCTACTTCGTGTTTCTAAATCAGTATCTATCAATTTCAGTTCCGTCCATTCATGAATCATCTTATGAAGTGTTGGTGATATGCCTACGTGACAGGAAATTTGACGAAGACGTTATTGATACGGTAACTGTCACATCTTTGACAAAATAAATGTCTTGTCATTGATATGGTAATTGTCACATTAATAACACTGTAAATATATTGCCATGGATATGGTAATTGTCACATTAATAACACAGTAAATGGCATGCCATTGGTTCGGTAATTATCACATTAATAACACAGTAAATCATTGATACGTTAATTGCCCCATTAATAACACAGTTAAATGATATGTGATTGATACGGTAATTGTCACATTAATAACACTGTTAAATGACATGTGATTGATGCGATAATTGCCACATTAATAACACTATTAAATGACATGTGATTGATACGGTAATTGTCACATTAATAACACTATTAAATGACATGTGATTGATATGGTAATTATCACATTGATAACACAGTTAAATGACATGTGATTGATACGGTCATTGTCACATTAATAACACAGTAAATGTGTTGTCATTGATACGGTAATTGTCACATTAATAACACAGTTAAATGTCATGTGATTGATACGGTAATTGTCACATTCATAACACAGTTAAATGGCATGTGATTGATAGGTAATTGTCACTTTAATAACACAGTTAAATGGCATGTGATTGATAGGTAATTGTCACTTTAATAACACAGTTAAATGACATGTGATTGGTACGGTAATTGTCATATTATTAACACAGTTAAGGAGGCCGAATACAGTTATTTCTGCCCTAGAGATTTTTATTAAATTTGTATCATTGATGAGTTGTACTTTCGACATTTTATTAAGAAAATAAAAGTTGTCTTTGCCCTTACAGTATTGTGTAGGGGTCGACTCAAAGTATCGACACATTTATTATGGAACCTAATGGGATTTTCTCCTATGATAAAGAACTTTTTAATATTTTTCATATTTTTGCCCTAGAGTTTTCAATCTTTTCAATATATGTGAAAGTCTTCGACATATTTGACAATATAATGTAATGAAATAAAATCAACATGTCCCCGATTAGAAAGACCAAGGGACCATCTCAAAATTTCCTCCCTGAGACATTTTTGGCTCTCATAAACAACTATTAGACAAAATTTTGAAGACGAAACCCTGTAATTTTGTTTGTAACTTCCTCAATTCATGGGGACTTACCAAATCTATCAAAATAATTTATTGAGTGTGTATCATTGTAGAAAATGAAATTAGAAGAATGATTAGGGTACGTTTCAAAGTTTTCATTTGAGAATCTACTTATAGTTGTACGTGTAACTTCTGAATATATCAACAATGATATATTAATGAATAAGTTATTTGTTTCATTGATTAGATAATTTCATGTTTAAACACCTTTAGTTTTGTAATGCCTGATAAAATAAGAATATTACGGTGTACATGTATACGGTTCAAAGGGACTATCTCAACATTTAGTTTCCTTTTCAGCCAACTGTTTTTCTTTCTATTATTCATCAATATTAGGCCAAATGTGTTGGATGAAAGCGCGAATCATCTTGTTTGCAATTTACTCAATTCATAGGAACTTACTTATGCTCTTTTAAAAATCTATTTTGTATTGATCATGATGGAAAATAAATTTGGGGAATTGCTTAGGGAATATCTCATTTTCTTCTGATAGTCTGAAATAGTTATACCCGTTAGATGTAAGAATGATTTTGTATGCGTGATTTAGATGTTTCTTTGAATATGGGATACTTGATAATTGCAATAGATTACTAACTTCCATATGATCAGGAAAATAAATTAAACAGCTATATGCATATTTGATATAGAATAAAGAAATATCAGGAAATAGTTATAAATTTCAGAAAATTTAAAAGAGTCACAAGATTATATTTTCAAAACTTTACAAATTTATTTTTCGATCTCATGCGTAAATAAATACAACGCTACTTTATAAATGATACTATCAACTGTTTAACCATTAGGCCTACCAATGGCTCCATGCATACTTCAACTATGGAAAAATATACATAGTAAGGTCAGAGAACATAATTAAAATCACCAGGTCGTTAAGTTTACTAGGGGGGGGGGGGGGGCACTGCCATTAAATAAATGTGTTGGAATAAGTAGGCCCTAAGTATTTCTATATCGAAATCTCTATGAAGTATATTGTTTTGCCCAACTACATTTACAATATAGATGTGATCTGAAATATATACATGTAAATTACAGAATTTGTAATTGGAAAACGTGTGCACTATACCCGTAGTCTAATTATATAGGAATGGGATATTTATTAGAGGATCTACCAACGAAATATAGGCCTACGGTGCACAATAAAACTGTTCAAACACTCCTTCCTCATTCTCATCAGAACAGCAATCCTCATCGTTTTAATAACATACGTTATTATGTCTGTTGTTTGCTAATTTCCATGTCAAGAATTTTATTGTTTTACATTTACGTCAATTAGACTTGAATTGAATATGAATGTTTATACGTACGACTTATCTTGGTATGTTTGTGCCGCCATACTGTCAGGCAAAAGTTCTCGGAAACTAAACCGGTCTGAACGTTTGTAATCCACGGTGTAAGTAGTTATGATCATTTTACACTTGATTATTCTATTAATTACATTGTCAATTACCTGTATCTATACTGTCAGCTATGCTCATGAATGCAATTGTGCATAATCTGAGTTTATATTTTTGCCATGTGCTTAAAGTATGGTGCGCTGTTCATGTCATCTTCTGTAGCCGATGATTATTAACTGTAATTGTCTTGATATATGAATTTAGTGAATTGAATTGGTAATTCATGTTCATAAGTCATTTGATTAGTGATGTGGAGATGGGATTTGTTGTATGTCAAGTATTGTATTACACGGATTCAGGTTTGAGAAATGTTTGTATGGAAAGCAGTATTTGTCAAAAACTTTATTTTTTTTTATTCATTGTAGCTTTTTACCACATTTACGCTGACAAACTGTGTATGACTCCACACAACGGTGAACGAGCACCACGTGTAATTGTGTGCACATGTCACATTGATGGTTAACTGTCTGTTAAAATAAACTTTCAAACGCTGATCTGAGAGTCCTTATTGAGGCAGAATAGTAGAAAGACCATGTCTACAACAACAGAGCAGGCCGTGTCATCATCCATTCCAAATTCCACCGTGGACATCCAGTCTGCTGAAAAGGAATTACCACCTGATGACAGTGAAAGGGAAGATGTTGAACTTAGTGTTATTCAAGAGCAAGAGGAGGACCCGGAAGATGAACATCAAAGCACTTATTCACAATCTATTGATTCTTGTGTGCCGACATCAGATATCCTTGCAAGGAAGAGGGCTGAAGTGAGTAAAGCGAAAACCAGGATGTTCTATACAGCTAAAGAAATAACTCTCCGTAAACAGCAAATGGAACTCGATGCGGAACTAGAAATGTTAAATCTGGAAAGGCAAGCTGCAGAAGCTTAAGCAGATTGTCAGGCATTTGAATCAACTATCAGTCATATTTCATCTGTACTGTGTCGACCAGATTCGCCAGTTGACGCCAACAACCTGAAACCGAAGCACAGCTACTCTAGTCCAAATTATCACATCGCTTCTAGTCACCCTCCACCAGGTCATGTTCCTGCAGTTTCTACACAAGCTCACATCCCTTCCGATTCGCCTATCCTAAATCCGTATGCACAACCATACGTACCTAACGCATACCCTTCATCACCTTGCGCGACTGGACATGGAGCACATGTGACCGACGTCACTCGATTCCTTCTGAGGAAGGATCTACTGTTCTCCAGACTTACCAATTTCAATGATAGACCTGAATCCTACAGTGCATGGAAGCACAGTTTTTTGTGTGTAATGAATGAGCTTCAAGTCATGGATTCTGAGCAGATGGACCTTCTAATCAAGTACTTGGGGCCTGAATCAAAGAAGCACGCTATCAGCATCAGAACATCTAACATCTTCAACATTTCAAGGGGACTACAGAGACTTTGGGAACGGTTAGATGAGCGTTATGGTGCACCAGAGCATGTGGAAGCATCAATAAGAACCAAACTTTTAGACTTTCCAAAACTTGGCTACATAGATCATCAGAAGCTGTATGACCTTTCAGACATTCTCATGGAAATGCAGTTTCTGAAGGAAGATCCAAAGTACAGTGCTATGTTAGCATACCTGGACTCGTCGTCCGGGATAAGACCAATCATTTCCAAATTGCCGTACGGTCTACAGGAGAAATGGACAAATCGGGCAGTGAAGTACAAGAAGGAACACTGTGCTATTTTCTCCCCATTTTCAGTGTTTGTGGACTTTATAAAAGATATAAGCAAGGTGAAAAACGACCCAGGATTCAATTATGAACTGGACACAAACAACAATGATAGGTTCACTGCTTCAAAACAAATAAGTTCTACAAGAAACAGAGTTAGTGTGAAAAAGACAGGTGTTGAAGTGACTGTTCCAATAGAACATTGTATCATTCACAAAACCAAACACACTCTAGACGACTGCAGAGGATTTCGATCCAAATCATTAGAGGAAAGGAAGATACTTTTAAAGCAAAACAACATATGCTTCAGATGTTGTGCGTCAAACACTCATAAAAGTCGTGATTGCAGTGCTAGTGTTTCGTGCAAGGAATGTGGAAGCAAGTTTCACACTACAGCACTCCACATCAGCAGGAACGACCAAATAGCAGCAGTGGATCATTCCGCACCCCAGCAAGGAAAAGATACAGAGGCAAAGAACCACAGTCTATACTCATCCTCAAAGGAGAATGGCGGGGAGTCTAGGAACAAGATCAAACCTGTTTCAGAGGTTAGCTCAAGCTGCACCGAGATATGCAGAGGACCTTACAGTGGGAAATCATGTGCAAAAATCTTGCCGGTCAATGTGTTTCATCGTGACAATCCAAGTAAACTGTCAAAGATGTATGCAGTAATCGACGATCAGAGTAACCGCTCTTTAGCAGCACCTGAATTTTTCGACTTCTTCACTGTGAAGGATAAACCACAGAACTATACTATTTCAACATGTTCTGGCAGAGTCGTCACTTCAGGAAGAAGAGGAAAAGGATTTGGTGTCAGATCAATGGAAGGTGATGTAGACTTTGAACTGCCAACCCTGATTGAATGTGATCATATACCAAATAACAGAGATGAGATACCTACACCTGAAGTCGCATTCCATCACGCACATCTCTTAGATATCGCCAAGCACATCCAACCACTAGATGAACAGTGCCATATTCTTCTGTTGATTGGACGAGATCTGATAGAAGCACATCACATCCTTCATCAAATCTTTGGACCACCAAAAGCTCCATACGCACAACAACTAAAATTGGGATGGGCTGTCATTGGTGAAACTTGTCTTGATACACAACATGCCTCACAGGATATAAGTGTCAAGAAAACATACCTGCTACCAACAGGTCAGCCTACAATATTGAAACCATGTAGCAACAAGTTCGAGGTCCGAGAACTAGTGGATCAATCTATATGGGAGGAGTCAAAGTTATTCATCAGAACTAATGACGATGATGCATTAGGCATATCGATTGAAGACAGAATGTTTTTGAAACAAATGGACAGTGAATTTCTCAGAGAATCCACAGGAACTTGGGTTGCCCCACTACCATTTCATGAGAATAGACAGCGTTTACCAAACAACAGGGAGCAAGCGATCCAACGTGCGAGACTACTCGATGCGAGCATGAGAAAGAATGCTATGAAAAAAGAACACTTTCTTACATTTATGGGAAAAATCTTGGACAATAATCATGCTGAAGTTGCACCGGAATTGTCTGATGGAGAAGAATGTTGGTACCTGCCATTGTTTGGTGTTTACCACCCCAAAAAACCAGATCAGATTCGGGGGGTGTTTGATTCGTCCGCCAGATTTAATGGAGTTTCCCTTAACGACATTCTACTCTCAGGACCTGACTCATCTAACAGTCTTCTTGGTGTACTCATACGATTTCGTAAGGAGATGGTGGCTGTCACCGCTGATGTGCAACACATGTTTCACTGCTTTTTGGTTGGGGAGGATCATAGAAACTTTCTACGATTTCTGTGGCATAAGGATAATGACCTAGACAAAGAGCTCATCGAGTTTAGGATGAGGGTTCATGTCTTTGGCAACAGCCTTTCGCCTGTTGTAGCAACCATGGGACTCAGAAAGGCAGTTGAGTTAGCAGAATCAAAGTATGCAGACCATGTTACCAATTTTGTAAGAAAAAACTTTTATGTGGATGATGGGCTAATATCCTGTCCTACCCCTGAGGAAGGCATTCATACTCTCAAAGACACTCAGAGTGCCTTGAAAGAATTTGGTAATATCCGTCTTCATAAATTTGCCTCCAACAGTCTTGAGGTTATGTCCGCCTTTCCAAGTGAAGACCTAGCGACTAATCTGAAAGACTTGGATTTACATGGTGAGGAGAAGCCACTTCAACGTAGCCTTGGTCTTAGCTGGGATGTCAACAGCGACACCTTTCTGTTCCAACTTTCAAAAGACAATAAACCTGCAACACGCAGAGGTTTACTTTCAACTGTTAATGGCATCTACGACTCTCTAGGCTTTTTAGCCCCAGTAACTATTTATGGTAAATTATTGCTAAGGAAACTCATAGCACAGACTCAAAACTGGGATGAGCCACTCTCAGACGAAATGGAATCAATATGGAATTCATGGAAAGACACTCTAGGCTCACTTGAAGACTTGAGGATTCAACGCACATATGTGACCGATCTCAGTAGAGCTGTGACGAAGGAACTTCAGGTGCTCAGCGACGCCTCTGAAAAAGCCATAGCAGCTGTCATTTATTTGCATACAACAGATAGCGAAGGACGGTGTAAGCTTGGATTTGTTCTGGGCAAGGCCAAAGTTGCACCCATTAGTGGACACACTATCCCACAACTGGAATTGTGTGCATCTGTGTTAGCAGTAGATATTGCCCAATTCCTCCTTGAACACCTTGACATTCATATAGACACTGTGAAGTATTACACTGACAGCAAGGTAGTTCTCGGTTATATCTGTAACGAGTCTAGAAGATTCTATACCTATGTTGCCAACAGAGTACAACGTATTAGGAAGTTCACAACTCCAAATCAGTGGAATTATGTCCCCACTGATCGTAACCCAGCAGACCTAACAACCAGATGTTTACCTGCAGCTGAACTTCAAGACAGCACTTGGTTACAGGGACCAAAATACCTAGTCATGAAGAAAGAACAGCAATGTGATGAAAATGAACATTTGCTCATTGATCCGGATGAGGATAAAGAAATCCGCCCAGTTGTTTCGACAATGAAAACACACATGTCAAATGAAAATGATGACCGACTAGAAAGCGTGATTGAACGATTTCAGCGATTTAGTGATTGGAAGACACTTGTTTTGGCCATGAACTTTCTCAGGTACCTGCTTTTCAAGTTCCAAGGTCAAGACATTGCTTCTAAGACATTTTCAGAGAGGTACCAGGATACAGAGCGTTATGTGATCAAAGTAGTGCAGTCTGAAGTCTACTTTGATGAGATAGACTGTATTCGACGTCAAGAGCCTCTCTCTAGAAGAAGCCCAATAGCTAACCTTAACCCCTTTCTAGATGAACAAGGATTGCTTCGAGTCGGAGGTCGCATAGTGAATTCTAACTTGAGCTTACGAGAGAAGAAACCTTTGATCATACCAGGACGCCATCACATAGCAACCCTCTTACTTCGTTGCCACCATGAAAAGGTCCAGCACCAGGGGCGCCACTTCACCGAAGGAGCTATCAGGGCTGCTGGGCTATGGATAACGGGTGTGAAGCGACTTGTGTCATCTATTATTCATAAATGTGTAAAGTGTCGAAAACTCAGAGGGAAATTGCAGTATCAGATAATGGCTGATTTGCCAGCAGATCGCCTTGACCCTTCACCACCTTTTACCAATGTGGGTGTGGATGCATTCGGACCTTGGGCCATTGTTTCTCGTAAAACGCGAGGAGGTAGCGCAAACTCGAAACGCTGGGGAATACTGTTCACTTGCTTGGTGACTACAGCAGTGCACATTGAAATGGTTGAGGCGATGAGTTCATCTGCCTTTATCAATACTGTTAGGAGATTCACTGCTATACGAGGTCAAGTCAAGACATTCCGTTCCGATCAAGGATCCAACTTCATTGGGGCTGTAGATGACTTGCGCATTGATTCCATATATGTTGATGATGAACCCTTGAAAAACTATCTTCACAACTCTGGTACAGTGTGGATCTTTAATCCTGCTCATGCATCCCACATGGGTGGGGCATGGGAGAGGATGATCGGCATCACCCGTAGGATCCTCGACTCCATGCTGACTGGTGCCAGTGGGAAGACTTTAACACACGATGTTCTGAACACATTTATGGCGGAGGTTTGTGCAATTATCAATTCGAGACCTCTCGTTCCAGTCTCCACAGACCCAGACTTTCCGTTGATACTTACCCCAGCAATGTTGTTAACACAGAAGACTGAGTACGAGTTTGAAGCCAACTCACTTGGAGAATTCAACGATCGTGATATGTTCAAGGCTGAATGGAGACGCGTTCAAGCTTTAGCAAGTGTATTCTGGTCTCGATGGAAGAAGGAGTACCTTCCGCTTCTACAGAATCGACGGAAGTGGACTGAGAGACGACGCGACATAGCCGAGGGAGATGTGGTTCTTATCAGAGACAAGGATGTTACACAGAACTGCTGGCCTATTGGTTTAGTCTTGAAAGCCTTAAAGAGTTCCGATGACCATGTACGCAAAGCTGAGGTTCACACCATAGTGAATGAAAAGCCTGCAGTTTATGTTAGGCCAGTGGTTGACATGATTCTTCTCATTGAGAGTGAATGTGTTTAAGTCTAGTGACTGTGTGATTGACAAGCATGTGAAACTGTAATTAGGTTTAGTAAGACATTCATTTCCTGAATACGCTACTTTTTAGTTCAAATGTTGATAGTGATAAATCGAGTTATCAGACGGGGAGTATTCTGTCTGTTGTTTGCTAATTTCCATGTCAAGAATATTATTGTTTTACATTTACGTCAATTAGACTTGAATTGAATATGAATGTTTATACGTACGACTTATCTTGGTATGTTTGTGCCGCCATACTGTCAGGCAAAAGTTCTCGGAAACTAAACCGGTCTGAACGTTTGTAATCCACGGTGTAAGTAGTTATGATCATTTTACACTTGATTATTCTATTAATTACATTGTCAATTACCTGTATCTATACTGTCAGCTATGCTCATGAATGCAATTGTGCATAATCTGAGTTTATATTTTTGCCATGTGCTTAAAGTATGGTGCGCTGTTCATGTCATCTTCTGTAGCCGATGATTATTAACTGTAATTGTCTTGATATATGAATTTAGTGAATTGAATTGGTAATTCATGTTCATAAGTCATTTGATTAGTGATGTGGAGATGGGATTTGTTGTATGTCAAGTATTGTATTACACGGATTCAGGTTTGAGAAATGTTTGTATGGAAAGCAGTATTTGTCAAAAACTTTATTTTTTTTTATTCATTGTAGCTTTTTACCACATTTACGCTGACAAACTGTGTATGACTCCACACAACGGTGAACGAGCACCACGTGTAATTGTGTGCACATGTCACATTGATGGTTAACTGTCTGTTAAAATAAACTTTCAAACGCTGATCTGAGAGTCCTTATTGAGGCAGAATATACGTATATACAATATTTCGATAATAAAAATTACATTGACCTTTTGATAGAAAATAAATTATTTTAATGAGAATGAGATGCTTTGAATACACAAAAAGTGCGTCACAATGCATGTTGAGTATGACGCAATATGAGGTTAACGTGTGATGTCAGCATTAGTGTAGAAAATGATTGAGATAATTTTTGTTAGACGGATCTTTGTTGATTTTCTTTTTAATGAGAAACAATTGTTCTACAATAGATATGTGTCAAATGTTATCAACTATTAATTTACTATCTTCGATATCGCTATATTTTTTCGATTTTGGATTTTTTCCTTGTAAACTATCAGAGCAGAGCATAGGCTACACTTGGAAATTTATTTTTAACAATACATGCAATATAAAATAACAGTGCCATTGTGTTTAAACCATGCGTCATGTAATCAATTCTTATTCTATTTTTTCTCTTCTTTTTGCTGATGTATTAATACATGTGTGTGTATTTTCATGCTGCCCCTCGAGGGCCCTTGGCGTTTGGAAATAAGATATGAACCGGTAGGGAAAATATACATGTATATACATGGGTATGACAACACATTAAAATCAATGATCTGACTTTATCTTTGCATGGGACAAAGGTCGACGTCGAACTCTTTTCTATGAATAATTTCTTTTTTTATAATAATCCCCATGTGTTCAAACCACCGGGAAATATTGTCTGACGTCTGCTCTGGTCTTCTCCAGTTGTAAAACTACTTTTTAAACAATTTTTTCTTATCATCTTTAGAATTTACTATATTTGAACATGAATCAACAGTCCTTTATTTTTTTTATTTAAAAATACATGGTCTTTGTCAAAATATCTACAGTACTTTAAAGTTAACTTTTTACGACTTCATGAAAGCGAAACGATGCGCAACGACTGCGCAGAACGCGAAAATTCGAATTGTACTCGGCCTCGTTAAATGTCATGTGATCGATAGGTATTTGTCACATTAATAACACAGTTAAATGACATGTGATTGATACGGTAATTGTCACATTAATAAAACAGTTAAATGACACGTGATTCATACGATAATTGTCATATTAATAACACAGTTAAATTACATGTGATTGATACGGTCATTGTCACATTAATAACACAGTTAAATGACATGTGATTATTACGGTAAGTGTTACCTTAATAACACAGTTAAATGACATATGATTGATACGGTCATTGTCACATTGATAACACGTTTAAATAACATGTGATTGATATGGTAATTATCACATTAATAACACAGTTAAATGACATGTGATTGATATGGTAATTGTCACATTGATAACACGTTTAAATGACATGTGATTGATATGGAAATTGTCACATTGATAACACGTTTAAATGACATGTGATTGATATGGAAATTGTCACATTGATAACACTATACATGTCTTGTGATTGATACGATAATTTTCACATTGATAACGTAATGTGATTGATACGGTAATTGTCATATTAACATATAAAATGTCATGTAATTGATACGGTGATTACTACTTCAATAACAAAGTCAATCTAAGACGCTTGATACAGTAATCTTCACATTAATAACGCAATAATTGCCATGTTATTGGTACGGTGATTATAACTTTAAAAACACAGTCAATGATATGCCATCGATACGGTAATTGTCACATCAATGAAAGATGACGAACAGTGATCAATCTCACAACTCCTATAATGAATGCAAAATAGAGCGTTTGGCAAACACGGACCACTGGGCACACCAGAGGTGGGATCGATACAGTTCCTGCCACTTAATTGACACATTGAAATGCCATGTGATTGACACGGAATTTTTTCTCGTTAACAACACAGTAAATGTCATATAATTGATACAGCAATGGTGGTGTATTGTGTCGTGTGACTTCTTTCCTAAAACAAACTTCTTTTAAGGGTCATTTAAATGCACACAATTAAACTTGACAGGTGATAGGGATAGGGCTTGATGTAAGTGGTGCCTAGAGGATGTAACTGGGATGTTACCCAGTTGAAGATTAGTTAATTATTCCGAAAATGCAATGTGTCCGTCTCATCAGTATTTGTTTAAATCAAAGCTTTTCATTTTGAAATGCTGTGACACAAGGATATGGGATTTGGGGGGGGGGGGGGGGCAGAGAAACTTGATATATAGTTACATTGGATTTAGGGGTAGGTAAGATTAGATGCAGTGACCTTGGGTTTAGGGGGAGAAAATCTGCGATGTGATGATCTGGGGTTTAGGAGTAGGAAACTGAGATGTTGTAACCTGATATTTAGGGGTAGGGAAGCTGATATGTTGTAACCTGATATTTAGGGGTAGGGAAGCTGAAATGTTGTAGCCTATGGTTAAGGAGTAGAAAAATTGAGATTTTGTAACCTGGGATTCAGGGTTAGGAAGACTGAAATGTAATCTGAGATTTAGGGGTAGCAAATCTGAGATGTTGTGATCTGGATTTTAGGGGTAGGAAAACTGAGACGTTGCAACCTAGGATTTAGGGGGTAGGAAAACTGAGATGTTGTAACCTGGGATTTAGGGGTAGGAAAACTGAGATGTTGTGATCTGGAATTTAGGGGTAGGAAAACTGAGACGTTGTAACCTGGGATTTAGGGGTAGGAAAACGGAGATGTTGTAACCTGGGATTTAGGAGTAGGAAAACGGAGATGTTGTGATCTGGGGTTTAAGGGTAAAAAAACCTAATATGTTGTAACCTGGAATTTAGGGGTAGGAAACTGAGATGTTGTAACCTGGGATTTATATTAGGGATAGAAAAACTGAGATGTAACCTGAGATTTAGGGGTAGGAAAACTGGGATGTTGTAACATGGTGGTTAGGGTTAGGACAACTAAAATGTTGTAACCTGGGATCTAGGGGTAGGAAAACTTGAGGTGTAATGCTATCCTTTGCTTGAGGATTACACGGGCCGTTTGTGTTGAATTGTCTCCTGGTGATCATGATTTATGAAGACTTACATATAGTTAAAGTTGGTTTTAGGTCTGTATTTCTGTTTTACGTTATGAGGATTTACAGAGTCTGTTTTTCTGGTTTCCATTATTAGGATTTACAGAGTCTGTATTTCTGATTTATATCAGTCTGTATATCTGTTTTATGTTATGAGGATTTAAAGAGTCTGTATATCTGTTTTATGTTATGAGGATTTACAGAGTCTGTATATCTGTTTTATGTTATGAGAATTTACAGAGTCTGTATATCTGTTTTATGTTATGAGGATTTACAGAGTCTGTATATCTGTTTTATGTTATGAGAATTTACAGAGTCTGTATATCTGTTTTATGTTATGAAGATTTACAGAGTCTGTATATCTGTTTTATGTTATGAGGATTTACAGAGTTTGTATATCTGTTTTATGTTATGAGAATTTACAGAGTCTGTATATCTGTTTTATGTTATGAGGATTTACAGAATCTGTATATCTGTTTTATGTTATGAGGATTTACAGAGTCTGTATATCTGTTTTATGTTATGAGGATTTACAGAGTTTGTATATCTGTTTTATGTTATGAGAATTTACAGAGTCTGTATATCTGTTTTATGTTATGAGGATTTACAGAATCTGTATTTCTGTTTTATGTTATGAGGATTTACAGAGTCTGTATTTCTGTTTTATGTTATGAGGATTTACAGAGATTGTATTTCTGTTTTACGTTATAACGATTTACAGAGTCTGTATATATGTTAATGATGCCTTACAGAATCTGTATTTCTGTTTTATTTTATCAGGATTTACAGAGTCTGTATTTCTGTTTTACGTTATGAGGATTTACAGAGATTGTATTTCTGTTTTAAGTTATAACGATTTACAGAGTCTGTATATATGTTAATGATGCCTTACAGAATCTGTATTTCTGTTTTATGTTATGAGGATTTACAGAGTCTGTATTTCTGTTTTACATTATGAGGATTTACAGAGTCTGTATTTCTGTTTTATGTTATAACGATTTACAGAGTCTGTATTATTTGATGTTAATGATGCCTTACAGAATCTGTATTACTGTTTTATGTTATGAGGATTTACAGAGTCTGTATTTCTGTTTTACATTATGAGGATTTACAGAGTCTGTATTTCTGTTTTATGTTATGAGGATTTACAGAGTCTGTATTTCTGTTTTACATTATGAGGATTTACAGAGTCTGTATTTCTGTTTTACGTTATGAGGATTTATAGAGATTGTATTTCTGTTTTACGTTATAACGATTTACAGAGTCTGTATTTATGTTAATGATGCCTTACAGAATCTGTATTTCTGTTTTATGTTATGATGATTTACAGAGTCTGCATATCTGTTTTATGTTATGAGGATGTACAGAGTCTGTATTTCTGTTTTATGTTATGAGGATTTACAGAGTCTGTATTTCTGTTTTATGTTATGAGGATTTACAGAGACTGTATTTCTGTTTTACGTTATGAGGATTTACAGAATCTGTATTTCTGTTTTATGTTATGATGATTTACAGAATCTGTATTTCTATTTTATGTTATGAGGATTTTCAGAATCTGTATTTCTGTTTTATGGTATGAGGATTTACAGAGTCTGTATTTCTGTTTTATGTTATGATGATTTACAGAGTCTGTATTTCTGTTTTACAGTTTCCAAAATTTAGGCTTGGACATCACTATACACGCTTGAGTGAAACGACTGACGAAACAACACATGTATGTTGAGCAGGATTTGTGTCTTCTTTATCAGTGACTTCCTGATCTGGTGACCTTTAACCTGTTACATATATGATGACCTTTTTTCCAGGCTATGGTCTTTCCTGTGATTTTGTATCACCTGCCACAATCAGCACAAAACACCACCCCTGTAGAAGGCCAAGGGTCAAGTTACTTATCAAAGGATGACGATCGAAAATAAAATTGTAGTCCATCAGAACAGCAAAAACTGCCACATCAAATTATTTACGTATAGACTTCAATCTACATTACATAATCATACTAAACATAAACAGTAAAATAATAACAGGAATAAAGACTATGTAAATCTCCATAATTTAAAACAGAAATAACGACTCTGCAAATCCTCATAATGTAAGCCAGAATTACAGACGCTGTAAATCCTCATATGAATTATAACAAAAATATAGACTATGTAAATCCTCATACGTAAACAGAAATACAGACTCTGTAAATCCTCATAATATAAAACAGAAATACAGACTATGTTAACCTTCATAACATATAACAGAAATAGAGACTCTCTAAGGCATCATTAACATAAACACAAACTCTGTAAATCCGTATAACGTAAAACAGAAATACAGTCTCTCTAAATCCTCATAACATAAAACAGATATACAGATTCTGTAAATCCTTATAATGTAAAACAGAAATACACACTCTGTAAATCCTCATAATGTACAACAGAAATATACACTCTGTAAATCCTCATAATGTACAACAGAAATACACACTCTGTAAATCCTTATAATGTAAAACATAAATACATACTACTGTAAATCCTCATGACGTAAAACAGAAATACAGACTCTGTAAATCCTCATAATTGAAAACTTATACGGTACCAATTTTGATGCACCAGATACGCATTTCGACAAATAATGTCTCTTCAGGGATGCTCAAGCCGCAATTCTGGAAATTCGAAATAACAATAATTTTTAAAGCACATATCGCATGTTTCTAAATGTTGTTTTTTTTTTTTAATTTTTTTTTGGCAAATTTAATTCATTTCATGCCTAAAACTGCGTTACAAATCTTTTAAATGAAACAGTTTGCGTAGTTTTCGAATTTGATATTTTACGCGCCATTATATTTGACCTTGAGCGTGAAGATTGGAAAACAGTTGTTAGCCATTTCATGAATAGATTCGATTTAATTTAGAAAAAAACAATTATCACATTAACGGCTTGTAAATAGCATTGTATTAGGGTGTTTGGTAACGTTTAAGGGTGTACTTGCTGTCAGTAGAGAGGGTTTGGACTGTGTTTTTCTCAATTTTCAAAGGAAGGTATGAGGGACAAGATGTGAATATTTTTTTGTCGGCACAACGACTTTGCCATAAAACAAATCAGTAGATTTTGTCCCTGTACTTTTTCAAACAAGGACTTGGACAGAGACGTAGATAAACTGCGAGAAAATGGTTCTATCGAAGATACGCACTGTTACATATATGTCTACGACATATGTTTTCCGTTCTGCTCTCAAATTCAATATACACTCGCACCAACTGACCTTCACATTATAACAACATATAGGCAGAATTTAATTGTGCTCTCAGTTTCCACCAACTGGTAGTTTTAATAAAGAATAAAAGATAATTGAACTTTCAATTACAAATAATAAAATATGATCTACTATGATGTTTCCCAACTTTAACTTGATTATAATGCTTTCATTTTTTAAAGAAATGCTAACATAATAACAACAGCACGTTGCGCTCTCACTTCCTAAGTAACAGCGTGTAGATTAAAGGAAATGATGATTAATAAAATTGGTTGAATGCAAGGTGAAGATAAACCGCGATCAATCTCATAACTCCTACAAGCAATACAAAATAGATAGTTGGGCAAACACGGACCCTGAACACACCAGAGATGGAATCAGGTGCCTAGGAGGAGTAAGCATCCCCTGTTGACCGGTCACACCCGCCGTGAGCCCTATATCCTGATCAGGTAAACGGAGTTATCCGCAGTCAAAATCAGTGTGCCAAGAATGGCTTAACAATCGGTATGAAACACGTCAGACAGCATTTGACTCAATGCGAGGTTGTATTGGCGAATTAGATCGTTATAACGACCATAGAATTTGCGAGATGCTGACTTCAATCGAGACTGTTGAAACCGCTGTACCATCAACTTATTTGTCAGTAGCTTACCTCGATTTAAAAACTGACTATACGCAGAACAAGCTCTTGCATATCGAATCAGTTGAGATATATAAACACCATATGCAGGTGATAATGGAATATTGCTACACAAATATGGGAAGTTGACGATGGAGAAACTGAAATCATCCCGTTTGTCATACAGTTGAGTTGTCAGTTTGCTTTTAATGTCTACTTTCAATAAAATGTCTAAGTATGAAGCAGAAGTGGACGACTATGTGGTGTCCTTTATTTCGAGCTCACAGGGATATATCAAATCGATGTATGGATAAAAGCTATTATTGTTAATAGACAAAACGTCATCGATATATCTAAATGTCGAATTTAAGGCCACAGCGAGATATTTTTTCTTCTCACGTAGAAGTTTTTGAATAAATTCTGCTTCATGTGAATATAGAAACAGGTCAGCTAACAAAGGAGTACAATTCGTGCACATGAGAATTCCAACAGACTGTTGGAGGACCTGATCACCAAAGACCACGAAGATATTGTCAATGAGGAACTCTAGCATATTTTTTATTTCAACTTCAGAGTACTTGTGCGTGGAATCAGAGTGGTGTTTAACAAAGTAAGTTTTTGAATGATTGATCACTAGATATGAATATTTCCGTTTTCCGTGTTTTGTTGAAGAAGCAACTGTCTATGATGTCAAAAAGTCTAGTCTTTAATTTATCGTGAGGAATGGTCGTGTATAGTGTTGAAAAGTCATAGGTTTTAATGTTATTGATTTCTTTAGAAGTTTATAGAATCCACATTTGATTAACACCATTTCTGGCTGATGTAGTCGCACAGTAAGTTTGAAGTTTCTCCTTCACAGCTGTTAATATTTTCGTGAGGAGCAACGATAGGGGCTTGGTAGAGCACTTACTGGATCCAGCAATGTATCCAGTATAGGTACGGTAACTCATATTCATTCGACCCATTGACTGGGATATTAAATGTGTCTAAAACTGAAGCATGGTTTTGAAGAATTTCATCTTTTGAAAGAGCAGTTGGAGTATAAGTATGTTTACCAAAAGTGGAATTAATGCCAAGTTCGTTTAAAATACAGTTGTAATAATGAGCCTTACAAACAAAGATAATGTTGTTACTAGCTTTGTCAACTGGAATCAAAACATATTTCTTATGTAACCTATTTAATTCTTGAATAAAATAATTCAAAAGCATTGTGCTTTTCACTAGTGACGTAGAACTGACTTTCATTCATATTTATACTCATTGCGTATTTGCCATTTGAATATCTGAAGGATTTCCCAATACTAGGGACAAGCCTAATACATTTTATGAGTCAATACATTATACATGTAGTCTACAGATAATTTTTGAAACCGTCAAAATTGAATTGTCTTTTTTTTTCCTGAGTATCAGATACAATGTACATACCGTTACATGTTACGAGTGTATCAAATATTTAAAATTCTATACTACTACAATCCAAAAATTCTTATACTCGTATGCATTATTTTCTACAACCAACAACTGGCAACTGTACATGTCTCTGGCCACAAAACAAAATATTGAAAGTTTAATATGCATTAATAAAGGTCAACATTATTCGAAGTCTTTCTTCTAAAGCTTTTCAAAGTTCACAACGGTTTTTCGTACAAGGCACCATGCCTTTGCCAACAACTTTCATTCACAAACATACCAGTTCTCCTTAGCAGCCTTGATTATTAAAACACAGGTATTGCATGCGGTATTCGGCGTGTTTGCTGAGAGTCCTATTCACAAACTAAACAGTGTCCAGGTTGGAAGCTTATTTAAAACTCGGCACATGATAATAAACAGAGATTTGACATGGGACATTTATAAAAACTAGATGCGTGTTTCAATTAAGAAAAAAAAAATTCTACATGGAAAGCGTAATATGAACACAAGAAAATGTGTTCGTGAGGGAGTCGAACTCGGTCGTTTTAAAAATAGAAAACCTCTTTACATAAAAGAGTCGACGACCTTATCACTGAACCACGGAGTAGACCATGCATTGCTAAGGGAAATTAACTACAGGAAAAGTTGAAAATAATACCAGTGAAGTCGTTTCGATTTTTTTAAATTTACAAAAAAATGCCCTTGTGAAACCAAATTTCAAAGCGACAGTTTTTTAGAGGAAAACTCGAAGAACATGTTCATGCTAAATACATTTTGTTTCACGGAGGCAGTTTTTCTGAAATTTCGGGATACTCCTCCATTTTAACGCTAAAAATCATATAAATCACCTATTGCTGGATTTAAACTCGAAATATTTTGGCTAATTTTGTCAATACATGTCTTTTAAACTTATTTTCAAAAATTATTGAATCAAGACATACGTTCCAAATGGTTTCATCATATATTTGATTAACTTATTTTGTTCAATCTTTCATGCCACACCTTTTAGGGAAATTAACATGAGGCATGCAACACCTTCAAAGTTTGATCAGTTTTATTTAGTTTTTTTTAAATGTACCCATGACAATGTCAATGATACGTAATCGTATCATAATTCAGGCCTATCTACATGTAAGCTATCCAAAAAATAAATTTGATAATAATTGCACTGTTTCTTTTAGAAAAGCAACACCGCTAATTACAGTTGTTTAAAGAAATGACATTAACAAAAAGTGTTTAGACAGTGATCTCATATAAACATTATATTTACAACAAGTTGATCGACGAAGGTCGCATATGACGTCACTGTACCAAGTGACTGCCTAACTAATTAACCAGGTTTTTTGACATGGGGGCTTACATTTAAGTCCGTATTGTGGTTAATTATCGCAGTACTTCAGCGAACAAACTATTGCAATTAATTTTTATAAGCATTAGGAAGACAAAATGCATATCATTCTGTATACTTTCACGAGATGTGTCTTTTAAGAGCTAACATGAAAACTAGAGTGCCAAAAACTGGTGAAAAATTGGTCCAAGGATAAGAGCTATGTATGAGAGCGATAATCCTTAATTTTGAAATGAATTTCTAAATGTTATCCCAGCATTAGGTTTCTGGTAATATTGAGACATCTCACAGAGAGATATGTGTCGCATGATAGTCATATGACCCATGATCTGCCTTGTCACATTTTACTGCACATGGTTTTGTGTTATTCAACTGTGTTTACAGATATATGTGGAAATTTAGAGTATTTCATATTCCACTTTGTATCCCTATACTTTGTTTTACACTTTTTATTCACTGATTCCACAATGACCCTAAGATGTTTGTTGTCTGTGATGTTACTGTGGTGTTTAAGTGATTGGGAAATCATTTTAATTCTGTGATCGGGATGTTGTGAATAAATATATCTTGTTGAAGGTGAGGGACATATCATAAGAAAACAGTGTTCAGTATATCAATGACAAAGGAGATGTTGATATCAGATCAGTATTATCAGACAGTCAATTTAATATTGAATGCACTTGTCTTAGCTTTACGAATTCACGATTCAGAGGAACATATACTTTTACTGACATTGGAGGGGCATTTCAGAGTTTGTTTTACAGAGGTTATTTTATCATCAATCCCATAATTTACAATCTGAAAATTAAACCGTTTAGTGATTTTGTAAGAACTGATATGGGCTGTTTTAGATTGCTTCAGTTTATGTTGATCATATATATAAGTTTTAAAACTTTTTATCCTCACTTTATATCTGACTGTTATGATGTGAAGTTTTTATTGATATTTATGAATTGTTAAGGTTATATAATTTTGTGAGATTTTTATTAGGGTTTTTGCTCTGTTTGTGTGTCAGTTGCAAAACTTGATTGACACATATGTATGTTTCTGTCTGTGTTGTAACACTGGCGGCCTGGCTCTCCGGAATTAAATATGAACAATAATTCGTCTGATTTGCATTGTCCCATCTTGTAATCAAGGAGATGCCAACTACATGGAAATGTTGAGTAAAGGTATCAAAGACACTTTAACAACGTTTACACAGATTTTGATAGAAATAGAATGCAAATGTGGTTTGGGACCCCATACCAGTTCCTGATACTTATGTCAATATATGCATAGCTTTAATGGTCTGTGAATGTGAACTCTGTATCTATTACCTGAAGTCAATATATGAATAACTGTTGATGACCAATGACCACCATATTTCTGGTCATTCTGATGTTTGATACACGCAGTGACATATACAGTGTGACCAGCATGGCTGACCTGTTGAATGTTTTTGACCAACATTTTCTATTGTTTTCTGTCTATGTCAGTGAAAATAGTTTCTCTTATCTATATATCTATCATGCGTTTTGTGGACAGGATATGGTCTTTCATTGGGAGAGTTGACATTCTTTTATTTACACACTGAAATCAGATGGAAAAAAAAATCTTCAGTAAAATGGCTATACAAATTGTCTCAAGATTTATTTTACACTCTTTTTCTTTGGGGGATGGGGATGTTCAGATTAACAACAAACTTGTGCAGTCATGTATCCATCAAAGGTACACTTCAATGTAAAACTTATATGGTACCAATTTTGATGCACCAGATGCACATTTCGACAAATAATGTATCTTCAGTGATACTCAACCGAAATGTTTGAAATCCGAAATAAGAATGCAGTTTCAGAGCTATTATAGCCAAAAACAGCGTGCCAAAAAAAAGTGGAGTCAAATTCGTCTAAGGATAAGAGTTATGCCTAAGGGAGATAATCCTCAATTTTGAAATGAATCTCTAAATGTTATAACAGCAATTAAATATACATCCGTATTTTCAAGCTAGTAACGAAGTACTTAGCTACTGGGCTGTAGAGACCCTCGGGGACTAACAGTCCACCAGCAGAGGCCTCAACCCAGGGATATATACATGATATGCTTACATTATGCGTGTATATCTCTGTGCAGTATTACGTACAACATGAATACAAGCTTGCAGCAAACGAGAGGTTACTGATTGAATGAATTCAGCAGGCTGAAATCGCAAACTCTGCCTGTTTTCTATTGACATCTGATTTTGTACAAAACATAGCTTTGCATAGAAGTTGTTACTGCTGTTAAAAGACGGAGGTACTCTCAAAGATACCTGTTCTAAATAGACGGAGATAATCTCAAAAGATACCTGTTCTGCACTCAGTAATCTACTGTAGTATATGTTTTAGCAAGCAGTACACTGACAAACAGTGCTATAGAGCTGTATCTGTGATTTATGTATGTTATCATTGGTTTCTATGATTTTCATGCATTTAATAATGTCCTTTGATGATGGATGTGCACATATTCATTACTTCAACAGACAGGTGGGACAATACTTTTTTTTTTCTGTATACTTTTTGTGTCTTCAATAATGTCACTGTTCTTATCTGGAATAGATTTGTCGAAGATGATATCTAATGTTATTCTTTTGATGATGCACAATACAAGTTTTGATCTTTTGAGACCAGTTCAAAGTATTCTACTGGCTAGAGCGCTTGTTGAGCGCAGGTTCGATCCTTGAGCCCGGAAATGCGTCAAACCCAAGATGTTTATTATAGATAATCCCTGTTCCTTTGTCAGACGCCCAACATCAAAGCTGAAAGTCAATGGTCTTTTTGATATGACCTTGAATCAGATGTACCATGTGACTATAGGCATTGACATACATGTAATAAAACACCCTCACTGTTACGGCTTTGAGAACGAGGTCTAGTTCAAAATGTGTGGTATTTCACAAAAAGTTGGCGATGTCTTTACACAATTGATATTGTTTTGAATGATCTGTAGATGACAAGGTACAATTTCAATCTTTGATGAAATGATATCATATATTTTTTAATTAAAATATATTGTTTACACTTTCAAAATCTGCAAACTCCCTTTTTTATATGCGAAGGTATAATTGAGAATCTGCTAGAGGTTTTTTTGAAAATAATTTTGTGAATATACAACATGCATGATATTATTGCAAGAATTAAATTTTCCACCATTTGTAAGAATTGAATATCACACAGTGTCATACTGCCTTCTTCTACTTTGAGTCAATATGTATAACAAATTTCCAATTTTTTTTGTGGTGACAAAGTTTCTTATTTATAATTTTGAAGAATTTAACGAAGTGATTGCTATATGTGTACTTTTTTTTAGCGTAATTAAAATATTTTGACCATGTTAACCCTATATGGATATAAAACATGATTAGTGTATTAAAATGATATTTACAGAACTAGGGAACTGTAGAGCAGTGCAGAGATTAAACATCTTAGCAGTGCTTATTTAACTTCTTTTTTCCCAAATGGAGCTAGGCTCCATTTCACCCAAGCTTCCAATAGTTATCGAAGGCATGTGTTTGAAGTCTGTAATTAAAGATTATTTTTTGTGAATGTAATTTCCAAAAGTGTGCAACGATTCTTATCCCATTTAATTCCCAAATCCTAAAACTTCTGTAGAATCCACCTTTTAAGATGATGCATGCATTTATATATATGAACAAATTATCTAAACTTTCAGATTTGATCCCCAGTTTATGGTTGTTGCTACTTTTGTTTTGTTTAGAGTGGGATGAGCAGGGATTAATCATGATTTCATTGTGCTCGATAATGTAATAAAAATCAAAAATGAGATAATCGTGGAGTTGTGTTAATTGTTGCCCTTCCTTTGGTAAGACATGCATTGTATCGGCACGTTTGGTCGTATTTGCACGTTTGGTCGTCGACGACCATTTGTGCCGAGCGACAGAACGTGCCGTGAGGGTGGGCACGATTGGTCGCTAATTTTAGGCCATACCCGAGCGCGAATAGTTGCCACCCAAGCCCCAACTCCAAAACCCGAACTTTGCTTTTTTTTCCTCCTCAGCATCTATTCCCCTTCCTTATCTTCCTCCATTTTAATCTCCTCCAAATTCTTCATCAATTTCTTCCGGTTTGATCAAACTTAACGAGTATTTTGAATTGCCAGGTAATAGCTATAAATGAGATATGGTGCTTTCTAATACCCTTCGATTAACAATCGTATACTAATGGACGCTTCCTAGAAAGAATCACAGCACATCTTATTCCGATTCGAAACAGCTCTTTAAGGAGGTATGCTACACCAGAGAAATTTGATGTAGATGAAAAGTGGAGGATATGTACAAGAATATTTTGAAGTTGAAAAATTTCAAATTTACTTTATTTTGTCAAAAATAGAGTTTTAGTAGAAGGTAATCTGAAAAAAATTTAAAACCCCTGCTGGACTCGAACCTGCCACCTACAGTTCATCATTCGGTATTCTAACCTATTGAGCTACTCGGCTAGGTATTTAAATAGAAAAGGAAAAGTCAAATATTGCTGATATCGATTTTTTCATCCATGTTTTTAAAGGAAGTCAGCCATTATGACGATGTAGAGTACTACCTCAAATCTTCGACATGTTTCAAGTGTGCAGATAATATAGGGCCTAATCTTGCATTTCATAAATGTGGCGTAAAAGGGTAGGCCTACAAGAAGAGAGAATGCACGAAACAAGGCATGGATATACCCACAAAACTTTAGTATTCCTCCATAGACGCCTACTCTTCAACAAGTCAGAGTTATCCCCGCGCTGCCCCTACAATCATCCCATGCAATCTTTCTATCTCACACACACTCACGCGCATTATCTCTCTCTCTCTCTCTCTCTCTCTCTCTCTCTCTCTCTCTCTCTCTCTCTCTAAAAGATAGTGGCTCTATTTTGGGAGAACGAATTTCATGTATGAGAAGTGCTTCTTACATGTACCTATGAAGTTTTAAATCTATAGATTTGCTTACTCCATCTGTTCAGTTTGATTCGTACTTTGTAAAAGTACCAATTCTGCAGCCATTTTGTACATTTTACTTCATGCTTATCGCTAGTGCAGTAGTTGGCTTAAATTCTTTGTTTTGATAGTACTGATGGATTCTTTTTACAATAAGTTAACATGATAAGTGGTAAAGTGCTGTTCATGAATATTATGTTCACTAAAATTAAAACTGCACTGCCCAGGCAATGTTGTTTATGCCGAATTCAAAGATTTCATTTTCTTATCAAACCATAGCAAATGGTAGTACATGTATTATCATCGGCTAAATTCACATTGTATTCATAATCAGAATAAATGTTTTGGTACATTCTTGAAAGACACAGTTCGTCATCTTTCTACTACGTGATAAACAACGAACTCTAGAACAATCTAGGTCACATATTTCACTCAAGTCCAAGTATTACAGAACAATATGATACTTTATATTGTTTATAAGATATCTTATAAAAATTCATTTACCAGATATCTTATAAAAATATAAGATATTTTATAAAATTTAAAAAATATCTTATAAAACATATAAGATATATTATATGTTTTACAAGATATCTTATAAAATATATGAGATATATTATAAAATTTCTTTTATAAGATACCTTATAAAAGTTATAAAATATCTTTTAAGAGTTACTGAGATATCTTAAATCAAAAACGTTAATAAGACATCTTATGAAGTTTATATGAGATATGTTTAGTATATAAGATATCTCGTATAAAAACATATTAAGATATTTTATATCTTTTATAAAATGTCTTATAAGATTTATAAGTTATCTTTGAAGAGGAATACATATAAAAACGACGTGCCATAAGGATGGTATGTAAGAATATTGTGTTGCTAAAATGTTGCAACTTATGTGTTTGCAAAATAAATTTCCATCAAATTCCATCCAGAAATGTCCAGTTTTTGGCCGGGTTGCACGAAGTGCAAATCCGGTCTATAGTATGGTGGCAAGCGGGCGGGCGGGCGGGTAAATTTTGTGAAATCAACTCCACCTACAGTTTTTTATGTATAACCTTGAAACTTTGCAGAAAGCAAGTATATATATTGAAGTTATGCTCTAGGTTTTTTGAAGTCCGACCTTTGTCGAATATGGGCGCTACAGCAAAAAGTTGTTACTAAAAACAGAGTTCAACTTGAAAAAGGTAAGTGAGATTATCTTTTGTGGTTAAATTTATTCTATGTTTAATCGTTTTGATAATTATACCCCCGCAACAAGTTGTGTGTGTGTGGGGGGGGGGTATACTGGAATCAGGTTGTCCGTCTGTCCGTCCGTCCGTCCGTCTGTAGACGCAATGGTTTCCGGGTTCTAAAGCATTATCCTTTCCACCTACCATCACCATATCATACATATGGACTACCCATGGGATGAAGATGTTCCCTATTGATTTTGGGGTCAAAATGTCAAAGGTCAAGCGCACTGGACATCGAAGTAGCAATATGGTTTCCGGGCTCTAAAGCGTTATCCTTTCCACCTACCGTCACCATATCATACATATAGACTACCCATGGGATGAAGATGTTCCCTATCGATATTGGGGTCAAAAGGTCAAAGGTCAAGCGCACTGGACATTGAAGTAGCAATATGGTTTCCGGGCTCTAAAGCGTTATTCTTTCCACCTACAGTCACCATATCATACATATGGACTACCCATGGGATGAAGATGTTCCCTATCGATTTGGGGGTCAAAAGGTCAAAGGTCAAGCGCACTGGGCATTGAAGTAGCAATATGGTTTCCGGGCTCTAAAGCGTTATCCTTACCACCTACAGTCACCATATCATACATATGGACTACCCATGGGATGAAGATGTTCCCTATCGATTTGGTGGTCAAAAGGTCAAAGGTCAAGCGCACTGGGCATTGAGGTAGCAATATGGTTTCCGGGCTCTAAAGCGTTATCCTTTCCACCTACAGTCACCATATCACACATATGGACTACCCATGGGATGAAGATGTTCCCTATTGATTTTGGGGTCAAAAGTCACGCGCACTGGACATCAAAGTAGCAATATGGTTCGGTTTGTCATGCCATTTGTTTTTTACCCTCAGAAAAGAGGTAGTTTATACCTATTACCAACACCCTTTGGGAGATTGGGTTAAGCGGGGGTATTCTTAGTGAGCATTGCTCACAGTACCTCTTGTTTACTTTACAATTCTGCCTCCTTCAACACTAAGGCCATAACAAATCATAACAGTCCTCCAGATAACTACCACCAAATAAATCCCTACCCAAATTATTTACTCTAAATATTGCAACCCGGCCAATTGAATCTTTGACCCATTTTTTGTTTGTTGACGTTGTATCGTGCTGGACTTGTGTCACAAATGTGTGCATGTACCTGCGTGTGTAATGCAAAACAAACTTTATTACACATGAATGCACAAACATATGTGCACATGCACGCACATATATACACACATACACGTATACGCACATGTATGCACACACACGCGCGCACACACTCACACCGTCACTCAAATACACACACACACACACATGAACACACACTCATTTTGCAAAACAAAAGAAAAGTTGGCGTTTGGGAGAGGGGGCTTGAGTGGCGACCATTCGTGCTAGGGTGCGGCCTAAAATTGACGACCATTAGTGTCCACCCTCACGGCACATTCGGTCACCGGGCGACCGCACGTATCGTTGTCAGGCGACATAACGTACCAATGCGACCAAACGTGCCGTAACAATGCATTTTGTCTGAGCGTCACAGAGTCGTGAACACAGATTCCACTACATTACCAATGAAGTTATGTAAGACATCTTGGTTTGTATTGCTGATAAATTCGGCTACTAGTGTATATGTAGTTTGTGTAACATGGAGTGGACTCTGTTACTTGGATGTATACGTTTATGAATTTCAAGAACAATTTCTACAAGAACATACGGTTATACATTAAAGTAAATAGGTATTACATCAACTCTATATTGAAATTTGTCATCTATATATAATGATAATGAAAGGGTGGGAACAGTTTCGTTTAAAGTCAGCATTTTGCAAACAGTGATTAATCTCATAAGTCAAATGTTACAGCATTGGAAAAGTCCGTTTATTGGAATTGCCGTAATTGATTCCAGGAAATACATCGTCGAGAATAAACAAAACGATGGCAAAACGGTATCAAAGAAAAAACTAACTTTATTTCTCTGCGCTCAAATTTCGCACAAATCTAATTTTGAATTCTATAAAAATTCGACTGCTGTATATATTGCCATACAATCGTACCACAACATTTATTAATTTGAGTTCGTGGTAATATATTGCCTATATATTAGTTAGAAAAAATAACTGGGGAATGTGAGTACATTATCAGTCCCGCAACACCAGGTATCCTACTTTATCGCTCTTTGGACATCTCCAATTCTATTTCCAAGAAATTTTGCATGATTATTGTCTAAAGATTGGCAAAGAAACTATTACACGCGATATTTTCTTAATGCAAGGTGAAGATAACGAACAGTGAACATCCCCTGTTGACCGGTCACACCCGCCATGAGCCCCGTTACATCTGTGTACCTCGAAACAAATCCCAATTTATTGATAACAAACTTCGAGTTTGATACTACCCTGATATCTCAGTTATCAACAGTTGATTCAATGTAGGGAGCCATGGATTGTGCAGAATTCCATTGTCCAAACCACCATCAATGTCGTCTATAATAGACACAACAGCCTCTTTTGTGAAGTCGAAATCTCTTTCTAAAATATGTATCATTAAAATACATGAGAGGATCAAGTCTGTTTCTAACATTGTGTTATCTTCTCATCAACCTTTCTACAAGGTGATATTGCCAAATCTGTCCAGTAGATCCAAATACATAAATTTGGATTTAATCTCCTGTGCACTTGGTTCATAATACACGTAATTCTGAGCCGTTCTCACCTCAGCCATACCTGTATGTAACGCGTAAATCTGGATTGAAACCCGGTATCATTGACTAGGGATCTAAATCCAGATACGCAACCGGCCATAAGCAAATGTAGATTTTGACGTTTTATTCTAAAATATCCTCTTTCAGTTGGAAGAAAATTGCTTGATCCGCCTCTCTTTCAGTTTGAAATGCGTAACATTTAGATAATGTTAAAATCGCAATGGATCGATTTACCTGTTGGTTGCAATCAGTCAATTCCTCATATTATAATGAGTCAGATTTAATTAACGTTAATATTACGTTATTGTAGATTTTTATATAGTTTTGACAATTAGAAGAAACAAAACGCACATTATTACATTTCTGGTAGGTCAAAAGTGTAAAGTGAAGATAACGAACAGTGATCAATCTCATACATCCCATAAGCAATGCAAAATAAATAGTTGGACACAGCAGATGTGTGTTGTGTGATGTCAAGAGTATACACACTTTCTGTACATTCTGTCTCCGTGTCTTGAAGTTGTCTGGCTCACACGTTTAGCCTAAACGTGATATATGTTACCAGAGTTTGTTATACGTTTTCAAATTTGAAAAATAAATTACACGGCAAAGCAAAATGATTTCCTTCACCGTCAACGCATCGTTTAATCCTTGCGCAGTTCTTTCTTAATAGAATTTAAGTTCTTAAAAAAAACAATGATTTTTTTCTGATACTAGTATTTTCTACATGTACAGTACTAGCTTGTTTAACTAAACTTAAGATTGTTAGTGTTATCATTCGATAGTCTTTACATAAGTCATCTAATCTTCAATAAAAACATTGTATTTGAAATATCTGTGTCTTGTTTAAATGTGTAGTCGGTAATAGCTTAGCTTGTAGACGCTTTATTCAATGAATAGGACATCTGATTGCATAAACCATTGTCAAACGATTTATAAATTTCAGGAACATAATATATATCCCTAATATCAAAGTGTTTAGCGATGATTCAGTTGTGTTGTCATATTTTTAGAAAAAGGTATGTTATTCACATTAACAAGTTTCTGCACTGCTTAAACCTAGGTCATCAAGTAGTTTCAGTAGTACGTAAACCTTGGGTGGTGACTAGTCTCAGTAGTACAGAAACGGTGAGGTTTCAGCAAGTTTCAACTGCGAAAACCACCGGGAATCGGGGACAGTCAATGTTTGCATACTCCATAAACCCTTATAAATTGAACGTTTCCAAGCTGATACCTTGCGGAAACCACCTTTTCTCTTAAGTTATTGCACAGTTTCCGCACTATTGATACTATACTGTTCATGCAGTACATTGTTTAATCAGTTTGCATCATTCCTGCATTGGGTCCCATAAATAAGTTTAAAAAACCCAATCAATTATTCAATACCTGGACGATTCGTTGTTGTCCGCCAAATCCAACGACTACCTATTCTAAAAAGTAAGTGATACAAACCGGCGATTATTCAGAAATATTTCGATTTTTCAAATTTGAACCGACCCTGATCGGAACTATAAAAGAGTAGTCATAGAGAACATTGTGATCAGAAAATTACATTCCTCTGGTGTAAATTGGTTTACAAATTAAATGAAGTCATAAAGGAATCTAATTTATTGATGAAAAGTGCATACAATTAGCAACAATAGGATTATTTTAGTAATTAATATCAATTTTGATCGGGATCGGTACTCTTTTCTCTCTCGTTTGATTCCAAATTCAAATGTATTCATATTTCTAAAATGTGGCCATTTCATTTCAATTTCTCTTTTACATTTTCAAAATATATGTGTGTAATATATTTTTTTGTAATCATTGATATGTTTTTGAAAGATTGTATCCGTAAATTAAAAAAAAAACCATTTTGATAAATAACGTTTTCAATTTTCCCAAATCTTTTTGCTCTAGAAGATAGAACGTGTATCTCAATCTTCTAAACATGTATTATTAGATATTCATACAATGCAACAAATTACAGCGAAATTTAAACTCGAACAAACACCTTTCTTATAATTCCGGAAGAAATCACAGAAAATCATGTAAATTAATTGAGAGCTTGTATCACTGGTTCAATTGTGAAACCATACTTCATAGGAGGTGCTTAAACGAGCCATTGAATGAAATTTTAGTGTAATGAGCCACCTTAACATGTAACTTGTTATGGTAGAGATGTATTAAATATTAAATGAATATCTGCAAGCATGATATTCGTTGAATCCAAGGGTCATAACTCAGTAAAAATCAACGGGAAAAATTTCATCTGTTACTTGTTATGACAAATCAAGGCACCAAATATTAGATGAATATCTACAATGACAACAAAAAGGTTCGAAAAACTGGTAATCCATCCTTTTTTTCAGTCAAAGGATCATGACCTAAAGACCCGTTCGACTTCTGGGTGTTGCTAAAACGCGGAGCGAAAAACGAAACAGAAAACGGAACGGAACGTAAAACGGAAAATATTGACTGGAGTAATGTGCCACGAGGAGGTCAGCATTTAGGTTTGTCATGAAAAAGGGAAGCGGAAATTACAGAAAGAGGGCGGGAAGTCATCCATAGAATATACCGTTTCATATTCTTCATACTAATGCATACGCATTTTAAAATCATTAACTTACCACCAAAATATTAATAAAGAAAAAATCATACTGGAAAAGCCTTGAATTTTCAAATGTTATATCCAATGAATACCCCCACCCCCAACAAAACTTTATAGAAGATAAAATATTTTTTCAACAATTTTCCCCAAACACAGTCTTCTTAATCGAACTTGATTTTATTCTTACTTTAGTTCTACAGCTGGTTATAATTCATGTATTCATTTATGTTTTGTATCAAATAACCTTCTCAAATTGGAACTTGCTTTTATTCGTAATTTAGTCCTACACCTGTACATGTATTTATGTATCACATCAAATTTTAAAGCGAACAAGTCGGGTGTGTATGAAAGGATGGGATGAATTTATGTGAAAGTTCGTATATTTACCGACATCCTGCGGATTACTGTTGAACCCGAAGAGATACATTGGGAAAGAAAACGAAACAGATTTAATGAAAACTAGGGTTACGTTAACGATCCATATTTTGAGAAATTAACAGATATGAAATAGCTAAAAGACTAACAGACAATGTATGCTTGTATGCAATGAAGTCATCCTACTATTAATTTCATTATTAAGACACGGGTATTTAGTTTAGAAATAAACTGTAAGATGTCCTCCCTATTTGGGATTGGAGTGTTGCGATCACAAGGTATCTGTTTGTTAAAAATAATATATCAAACACAAGACGTTTAGCTTACTGACATATTAAGATCATGAATTGTCGTTGTTATATGCATACCACACTCCTTGTTGTAAATATACTATACACATACACGGTATTATGTGTTAATTTACATGTAAATGTGCGTTAATGCCGTTTTGCCACCGGGGTGTGTTATTTCCTTTTTCTACCAATAGGTGTCGCTACTCGCTAACACACCTGTCAATTGCGACATTTCAAAATGTTTATAAAACGCTTTGTAAATACTTAGTACAGATATTTAACTTCGCTTAATTAATTTATGATGCAGATTTTTAAGATAGAATTAATTTACCGCTGGTAAACCAATTCCCAAAATTTTGATTTTAATCCTAATAAAGTATTTTTCCAATATTTGGTGTTATCTTAGCTACATTAATCATTCTAATTCTTTAATTTTGTTCCGTTTTCCGTTCCTCGTTTTAGTAACATGCAAGGTGAAGATAACGAACAGTGATCAATCTCATAACTCCTACAAGCAATACAAAATAGATAGTTGGGCAAACACGGACCCCTGGACACACCAGAGGTGGGATCAGGTGCCTAGGAGGAGTAAGCATCCCCTGTTGACCGGTCACACCAGCCGTGAGTCCCATATCCTGATCAGGTAAACGGAGTTATCCGCAGTCAAATCAGTGTGCCAAGAACGGCTTAACAATCGGTATGAAATACGTCAGACAGCATTTGACCCAATTCGAGGTTATATCGACGAACTAGATCGTCATAACGACCATAGAATTTGCGAAAAGCTGACTTCAATCGAGACTGTTGAAATCCCTGCACCATCAACTTGTTTGTCAGTAGCTTACCTCGATTTAAAAACTGACTATACCCAGAACAAGCTCTTGCATATCGAATCAGTTGAGATATATAAACACCATATGCAGGTGATAATGGAATATTGCTACATAAATGTGGGAAGTTGACGATGGAGAAGTGAAATCATCCCGTTTGTCATATAAACTAATAAAGGGGATATGATAATGAAATTAAAGGAATTATAAATATTTTATGACCGTAGATTAGTCACAGAGGGGAGATTATCATGTTTACAAATTAACACTTTTTACATTGGTACAATAATTGATTTCCAAGGAAACGGTCTCCGATGTGTTCAACGTTGAAAACCAAAACTTCAGCTGTGGTAGATCCCAAGGTGTGCATAAAAACAAGCAGGTTGTGATTTTAATACATTTAATGGTCCCCATTAATACAGTATGTGTCCGGATACTAACAGGTAAAATGCAAAACATTTTCTATATGATTCCAATACAAAGAAAGAAAAATCTAGTCCGAATTTTCTCCGGAAAATGGTATTTCCATCAGATACATTTAAAGAAAAATGATCGGAAAGTTATGTTGAATATCATTAGACGTTTGAACTTTTTTCTTTCATATCAAAGAAGGTATTCACAGGTAGATGTAAAACTTATACTGTGCCAATTTTGATGCACCAGATGCGCATTTCAACAAATAATGTCTCTTCAGTGATGCTCAACCGAAATGTTTGAAATCCGAAATAACAATGATACGTGTCAAACCAATTTATAAGGATGCACATGATTTGATTAAAAATACATGATCAACTGAACGTCATCTGCATTCTTTATAAGTTTTACATCCGAATTAGTACAACCAAATCAAGGTGGCTGTTTTTCTCTCTGAAATGCATTAACTAAACATAATGCTTTGATAGTGTGATTTTACTAGTGGTTGATATGTGAAAACATCTTTAGATAGCATGAAAACTTATTGAGACATTATAGACTGATTTTTTGGCGTTGCATTTTGACTGTCTATTGTGAAGATAAACGCCGATAAATCACATCCATTATGAGTGCATTTAAATGTTTTAAATTTCATTGAAAAAATACATAAATCAACAGGACTTTAAAAAGAGACAATATATACATGTACATTGGTCAAAATAAAAATATACCGACTACATTTAAATGTTCCATGTCATTAAAAGTGCATAGCCTATTTTAAACGATATTATTATACAGATGCAAGGTGAAGATAACGAACAGTGATCAATCTCATAACTCCTACAAGCAATACAAAATAGATAGTTGGGCAAACACGGACCCCTGGACACACCAGAGGTGGGATCAGGTGCCTAGGAGGAGTAAGCATCCCCTGTTGACCGGTCACACCCGCCGTGAGCCCCATATCCTGATCAGGTAAACGGGGTTATCCGCAGTCAAATCAGTGTGCCAAGAACAGCTTAACAATCGGTATGAAACACGTCGGACAGCAATTGACCCAATTCGAGGTTGTATTGACGAACTAGATCGTTATAACGACCATAGAATTTGCGAAATGCTGACTTGAATCGTGTTGATATTGATATTGATGTTTACAAACAATGCATCATGATAGATTCAGACACATCCAAACGGCTTATTGATTACAAAATTCAAAGGTTGAAAATCAAGTACGTTGATGTTCACAAAACTTCAGTTTATGCCTAACTTTAAACTACTTGTAGAACTATAGCTCTCTGAGAAAATATTGGGGCATATCAGAGAGCTACATATCTACCCCTTATAAACGCCTTCGGTTATGGCGTGAAAAATAAAATGCGCACGGTTGAAGCCTCATATCCTTGTATTCTTGCATCGCTGTCTGACACATTTATCATAAAAAATCCAAACATATTTCCCCACTATATTTGTGTCTAATCATACCTTCAAATATCCAATACAGCTCCATTCGAACTGAGATATCACAGTTTCATGAATGGTGAAGATAGCGAACAGTGACCAATCTCAAAACTCCTATAAGCAATACAAAATAGAAAATTGTGCAAACACGTACCCCTGTATATACTAAAGGTGAGATCAGGAGCCTAGGAGGAATATGCATCCCCTGTCGACCGGTCACATCCGTCGTGAACCACATAAACGGAGTTATCAGTAATCAGAATCGGTGTGCCAAGAACGGACTATAATTCCGTTTGTTGACGTAGCCATATCAGCGTCTGATATTTCTGTTCAACGTGTTGCGACACGGTCTTCCGCCTTTTTGGAGTAGAATAAGAAATTTCCTTCGACAGTATGTAGTACAACGATATCTGTTAAAACTTTGTCTGCTGTCAACGCAAACATGGCGTCGAAAATAACATTTTAACCCGACATAACACAAATTATTCATGCATGATAAGGTCCCAACCGTTATGATATCAAGTTTCAGCATTTAAAAAAAATGATCCCCCCCCCCACACACACATACACTTTTTACAGTGCTACACAGTATATAGCAATGTTAACATATGCAAGAATATATATTTCAGATGAACAAAAATATTGGCATAAATTACACACAAGTATAATTATTACTGTAGTATTTTACATTATAGCTAAATACAGACATGTAGTGTCATCTATTACTGAGCCTGGGTCGTTCTAAATGTATAAGTATCCAAACGGGAAGAATCGGAGTGAGTTTCGTCTGTCTATTAGTGGTTGATTGAACGAATTTAACAAAGTGGTGTTTTTTTATTTATGCTAATCATCACTGTATGTTTATCAAATTTTAATCAAAGTAATAAAGATGAATGTACTAATTTAGTAAATGTATGACCTAATAAAAATATGTCGACGCTTTGCTTGACAAGAGCATCAACTATTGCCAATGATATAGACATTATAATTTGTGGATCCTGGGCTTTGGTGTAACATTTCGATGTGAATTGTACGTTTTTTGTGAGTGGAATGAGATTACTCGAAAACATATCAATAATCTTGAATTATAAGAACAATGCACGGGATGAAACGGTTACACGTTTGAAGTAATCAAAGAAATTCGGAACGGAACCATCTCAAAAAAATCTTTGCAGTAGCCGCCACTGTTTAAAGTCTGTCATCAGTTTTACAACGTCAAAATGAAAAAAAAAATATCAATAATGCTTCATATGTGTTGTACATTGTGAACTCTTTACAGATTGATTTTGATCCCTCCTGGCTCTTCAATTCAGGAACTGGTCCCTAAAACTTGAAATTGTGTAGTAAATATTGCGATTATGTACAGTTTTTGTTCTACGTTCAACAAAAAAAAAAATATATATATATATATATCCGGGTTCCACTTAATTGGGATATATAACTTTATGGCGCTGGCCAGGGAATTCATTTAAAAGAATAAGTGTAAAGCTTGCATACTAATTAGAATAGTCAGAACAATTGTAGCGAATCCCCTATAAACCCCGTATTATGTAATCAATGACACCAATTTCATCATATGAGTAGTTGGAGAACATCAAAACACACAACTTTGGTTCAATTGTATATATTTTGAGATAAAAAAGAAATTATCACTCAAAGTCAATAAAAGCATGCAATCGATGTCGCCGGCACTTTATTAGAAAATAAGCTATACCAAATCATGTATTTTGTGTGCTATACATTCATGGACCCATAGCCTCCCTAGACATGGTATACTTTTTATTTCCCCTTTACTTATAAACTTGGTAGGAAGCGTAGATACCCTAATTTTGTAACGTACGTGACTGTCGCCGGCTCAATTTTTAAAATTGAACAAGCAAATATAAAAATCTGAGAGCGTGTTTTTAAATTTTCTTTGGGTTAATATCATTTGTATTTCTTAAATTTTCATTCAATAAAAGTTTAACAACTTTTGCATATGATTTTAAGCAGTGGTGTATATATTACTCCATGTCGCCAGATTATATTATGTGATCATAGGGTCAATTAAACACCCAATGTATGGACACATATTTCGTATTATCTTTATGTTTTTGATCTATTTTGGCGTTAAAATATTCAAAAACTGTGTGAAAATAATCATCAAGCGATATTTGGATGTGGCATTGAGAAGAAGTCATCATATTCTCAAAATTTTGAATTCTGATTTTAGAAATGTAACATACGATACACTAATTTTTTTTATGAAAACGTATTTGCAGAGCAAATGTTACCCCTTTTATGAAAATCTCGTAGTGTACAGAGAATGAAAATATAAACATTTCTTTTGCAGAAGTCATTGGTTGGTCTGAAATTTGACAAACGTGTCAAGATGTAACATTCGTGATGTAACATTCGTTACCGAGAAATTAATTAAAGGGAATGATAGAACAATTTCCAGCGTATTTTTGCTCTCTCTCTCTGCATGATGTGGTATACGACATGAACGTCTACTATGAACATTTGAGTTTGAAAGTCAATACGTGTTAAACTTTGAGAATTAGGATTAATTTTCTCTTACGGTAAGTACTGTTACAACAACTGCAATGTTTGATATACAATATTGATTAAGCAGATGAAATGTTTTGGTCTGAATTTGTTCTTCTTATATCAAAGAATGTATATCGTATTCCAAATATCTCGAAATTCTTCTGGTGTAAGAATTACATTCAGTAGAATGCTGGTAACATACGTTACTCAAAGTAACGTATGCTACTTAATGAAATGCTTGATTAGACATCAAATATTGAACTACATATTGACAAAATATCATCATTAATGATATGTTTGTTGAATATCAACTATGTTATGAAGAAACAAATGTGTTATTGTTCCCGTATTCACTAGCATATACAGATATCCTCTGCAAGAAATACAGGCCATGTTTTCCTCTGCTCCTGTCCTATTTATGATACATGTAACTATGCAACTCTACATTTATCAATTTGCTAGAATTCAGCATCTTTTCATAATATATCTTAGAAATGAAGGGACTAATCTCTGATGATTGTTCTATGCAATCTTATAGAGAAATCATTCAAAAATATTTTATCTGAGTGTAACATATGTTACCACAAATTCCGTTACGTAATATTATTCTACTTGTTTTTAATTTTTTATTTATTTTTTTCAGAAATGGTGCTTGTGAGAGTAGAAGTACAGAATAACTACCATGAAAAAAAATGTATTAAAACATAAGAACAACCATGAAAAAATGTTTTAGAAATAATATTATATGCTCCCCTTGTGGCAATACTGAAAAGGTAGAATGTCTGTATAGACAGTGAAAATAAAGGTTTAACTACCGATCAAAGGCTACCATAATGATACATGTAAGTTTTGTCTCTCAAAATACTTATAAGCAACTGGTCATTTGAGTAATTTTGTATGACCTTTGACCTTGTGACTTGGAATCCAATGGGGGTCATCTATTCATAAGGGGCACCAGTGTTTCAAGTTTGATGTCTATCAAGGAAAGATTTCTCAACGGACAATAGCGTATGTCCAGAGTAGTTTAACCGTTGTCCTTTTGACCTCAAAATTAATAGGGGACATCGTTAAATATTCATTCATAACACCGCGTGGTGGATTATACTGACAGTTTCTATGGAAAGGTATTCCAAAATAAGCAACAAAAACATAAGATTCGGTATACATTTAATTAAAATGTTGGGAAATTAAACAGTTTCTTTATATTATTATTGTAAACAGATTGTTAGAAATGGGTACATATGATTCTTTCCATTTTTTGAATAGAAATGATGTGTTTATATTAATGAAAGGAAAAATAAAAAAAAAATACGTTACTTTCATTGTTTATTATAACAAAGAGCAATCCAGGTTTCAAAACATGTGTCTGTTATTTCTATAAGAATCATGAGCATTTAAATAGCGAAACATCAATCTATCACTTTTGTTTTAATCGCACATTTATTGCAAATTAACAAATTCAGAAGAAAAGACACATTTGGTAAAAAATTTTGCTTGTCTACGTTATATTTCTATTAAAATTGGTATTTCCATTGAATTAAGTGATGTCGTTATGATTTTGCAACATCAATCGTAAAGAATAACTGATGGTGGCATCGTTTTGGCACAATATTTTCATGGATGTACTGTTGTGTAAGTGTTGAAACATACGTTACATAATTATAGCGCTACTTCATTTACATACAAAAAAGCTATCGTTCTATATCTATTGCTAGTCTTTTGTTTTCATGTTTCATACATATTGAACTGTTCGAGAATATTTGTTAATCAATTTTATTTTTTGCCATTTCAAAGATATTGAAAGTGATATCTAGTCGTTTATTTTGCGCTCTTAAAATATTATTGCTGACTTTTACAGCAGATAATTTCTTGTTGTGTTGATTAAATATTTTCTTTGAAAACATGTATTTATTGTCTTTCGCAAATTAGAAAAATATATGCTCAGTCAATTCCAATACAAATTATGGAATAATACATGGAAAATTAATGTTTATCTTAAATATTATCATGTCAAGGACTCAGTAACAAGGTTACATGTGAGAAAAATCTCGAAACATATACCATACTTTGACCTACTGTAAAAAAAATTCTGTCATACTTAACTTGAAACAATTTGAGGTGAGTGTTCAACAGATACTTACCATTAATAAACGCATGTTACCATATATATTTTGAATGGTCGATAAACTATGATTTTGAAACCCTCAATTGCACGCTTTTATTGACTTTGGGTGTTATGTTGATTTTCTTGGACCCTTATCTAATAGGCTGGTCCTTAAGGTGAAATAGCAAACAATATCACAAACTGGAGTTAATTTGTGTCACTTCAAATGATTAGTGAAATATCTATACATCGGTCAAAATACCAAAGCACCATGCAGGCTGCAGCAGGTTTTTCTCGAAATATGTTGTTACGTACTCTCCCGCTGTGGTGTACTGGGATTTGCGCCCTAAAATTAAAAGACAAAAGAATCATGAGAGAGAGAGAGAGAGAGAGAGAAAGAGAGAGAGAGAGAGAGAGAGAGAGAGAGAGAGAGAGAGAGAGAGAGAGATGATAGTTAAGAATAAAGTTTTTACAACGGTATATCGTTTCATTTCCGATTGTAAACGCTTCCTCACGTTTTCAACGACATTCTCGTGTACACACAAGACACATACTTTGCATTATTACGTACACTACTTATGAGGTTTACAAATATATGAGATGATAAACTACAAGGATCATCACATTGGTATATCAAATGGAGAATGCGAAAGAAATATACTGATTTAGGGAAATTGGAGGTGTATCATGTCAAATACTTTTTAAAAATGTTTTAAAAAAAGAGAATTTAAATTTACATCCGAAATACTTGAATTCCATTTTGATGATAAACCCATGCCGTATTCTTTAGAATATATTCACCAGAGGGTGCGTTATGCAAGCTTCACTTACACATTCGTTAGTGACTGGAACTAGATTCTGCATCACGTGACAATACAATAACATGATATGCACTGTATGCATAATATAAAAGGTGCTATTAATGCAAATGACATTCACGCATATGGAAGAAAATAATTACTGTTTTCTGCAAAAATGTATAGCTGTTGTAAAGTGAAAAGTAAGAATCAAATGAGAGATGAAGGGGTTCAGTCAAATTCTGCGAATGGCACACTGTTTTTGATTACGCTGTTTACCTGATCAAGACATAGAGCCCATAGTGGGCGGACCGTTTGATAGCGGATGTTTAGAGGCGAGGTCAACAGATCGATGTCGGGTAAAGATCTAACTTCAAATAGTTAGCGGGGGAGTATAAAAACTTCCGCAAGTTTTTGTCATCCGACATCGATTACACTTTGACTGAATATTGTTTAAAGTCCCTCTCAAGAATATTTGACTCATATATAGACGTCACCACTGCCGGTGAGGGGTTGCGATATTTAGGCCTATGCTCGGCGTTTACAGTTATTTAGTAGGGATATCTTTATCGTGCCACACCTGCTGTGTAATAAGCGACTAAACGGGCCGAACGTTTAATGAGACCGCAGAAACTGAGGTTCCGTGTCACAGCAGGTGTGACACCATAAAGATCCTTCCTTGCTTAAAAGCCGTAAGCGCCGAGCATACGCCTAAATTTGCAGCCCTTCACTGTCAATGGGACATCCCCATATGAGTGAAAAATTCTCAAGTGGAGCCTTAAACAATATACAATCAATCAATCTCCTTTCATTCCACAGGTAAGTTTCACATTACCGTGTAAAATACAATAATGGTCCAACTGTTGTTTCTATACATATGATGGACACACAGGTTTGCTTTATTCTATATTGAATATGGCGTGTATTCATTCACGATCGAATCATAAGCTTAGAGAAAGAGCAATGCGCGTGATTTGATTGAAAAAGATACAAGTTCTATCAATTGGGTAGTTTATTTTCGAAACACGAAATAGAAATTTGTTGAAGTGATTACAAAACGTTGTACAACAATGGTGTGTAATGGCGCCAACTGAAGTGTGAATGAAGCTTGCGTAACGCACCCGTTAGTGAGAGAAAGATCGTTTATTCCCGTTTCAATAGCTGTAAGTGTATGACGTTTTAGCCATTAGTCCAGCTAGTAAGAAAATGAAGTGAAATATGGACTACATGTAAATACCATGAATAGACACCAAGAGGTACATGGTTCGTAAAGTGTCTGAAATACTTACCATGTACCAATACTTAAGAAGACTATCTCTATCTATGCGATGGCGCTCGACTTTCTTAAGATGTCTCGGACAAGGTCTACTGCTAGTTTTTAAACAAGCCACGTCTTCTTCAGGTAGAAACATATCCTCATCTTCATCCGTTATATTAAGATCCCTACAAGTAAATCCCTTTTCGCAATTTACTTTTTCGTGGAATGTGGTGGCAATTTCATTGATCAGGTCCTCTACAGCCGACCTTATGCCCTTTGTTTCCTCTTCTTTCAGCTCGATATTTTCTTCTGGTGTAAATACTTGCAACTGGATTGACGTTTTGCTGATGGCAATAGCGATCCTATGGTCCTCATCTTTAACCTTAAAAAAGGCAGCATTTTTAAAGAACAAATCATCTCCGAGTTGATTCCATTTCCGGAAACAATTAACAAACAGGCGATAAAAGAAGAAATGGGGCAGGTAATCTCTAAAATAGAATATAAACAAGGGTGTCTTGTTTCCTGCATCAATGATTTCCTTATCTTCCTCTTTAAGATCCCTCTTGTTGATACTAGGGACGTAATAAAATGGCGTCTCGTCTTGCGACTCAACCTCAGCCAGTATTCCTAGCTTTACCATGTATGCCATGATTTCGTCTTTGTGTTTGATATAAGATGTACCGTAATTTTTCTTCCATATTTCGCATAAAGTCGCATCAAACAATTTGCCGGTGTCTCTAAAGTCCTCCCAATCCTTCACTTTCTGAGTAAAACCATGCACATGCGTTGGATCTGTGATGATAGCTTTAAAGGCATCTACAAACCATTGGACATCCAGAATAATCACATCTCGCAGCCCCTCGTCTGAGAAGTAGATGATTTGCCCTATTTCCTGATAAAACCGAAGCATGTCATCCATATCATTCTCATCTGAAAATTGAATTTTATCCATATCCCACAAGTCCTTTCTTTTGAGAATTTTCTCATATTTCTTATATTTATGAGCAATTTGCTCAAAATACGACCATTGGATTGGTATTTTTTCTCCCCAGTGGGGAAGACTCGTTGCTGTCTGAACAATGCACTTCCTGACTTTATCGATGCTATCTTCTTGTTCTTTAGAAAGAGATCTAGGTGGACACTCAACTTCGAAATACCTTTCGGGTGAAATAAGACCCCCTAATGTATGTTCTTTAGGCAAGCATTTTTCCAACTCCTCATAAAACGGATATTCAATCATGCTACGGTTGGCAGGATTCTCGGGTTTTCTCACCTAAGACGAAAATGATATGATTTATATCAGACAATATTTACATCAAAGGCTAAACTTAATTCCAGTTATTTACATGTGGTGATCAGACTTAATGCAACCTGAATAATATTATGTTTGTATTTTTTTATATCCAGTATATCCGGAAGTCCTTGTTTGTCCAACTCTTAATTTTGTATTCCTTATAGTAGTTATGAGGTTGTTCACTGCTATTCATTCATTTTCATTAGAAAATTGCAAACTCTATAATTTCTGGGTCCTGGCTCTATATCAAATTTAGATTTATACAGGGAGAAATATATATTTCACATGTATGTTTGAAAGCCAAAAGTAAAGAAATAAGTTACAAACTAGATGTTTCTACAGCAGATGTCATGGTTAACCATAATTAATTGAATATGTCATCCCTATTACGTAAATACTCGGTGTGGTGATTCCCAAATTTGTGTAATTTATTATGAAAAGGCAACAGGAAGTGTTAGTGACACGCTATGCTGCCGGGGACAATATAGATATATGATGTCAAACCAATAGTCTTGTCATTAGAAATTTACCTACATAATATGAAGACCATCTTCTAAAAAAATTCCCATCATACATCCCAACAACGGATGTTACTAAAAGTATAAGATGAAACTTTCTTCAACTAAATATGATTTTTTTTTTTGCATTTGCTTATGCAACCCGCCTATTGAAAGGTTTAATCAATGCACAAATCAATCATCAATGAATTTAGAATTACGTAGAATGGGGCGAATTAGGTTTTATAGTTTACGTTTAGGTTACCTGTAAAATTAAGGGGTCAGCCACTGATTTTGTTTAAAAATACAATTTTAGTGAATTTATTTCGAAGTTTCCCGTTCTGAATTGTATATTTAAATTTATATTTAAATCCATGGTAGTCCATAAATGTAGAGTTATGAAAGAAATTTGCAAAATTAATGCAAATCCAACGTTCAGCAAATTGTTCGACAAAAACATGCAGTACGACAACTTTCTGTGTCAATACACAGCGAACTGATATACTTATGAATCTCATGATGCGAGTAATATCGCTCTGATGCAATGACTTGTTTGTTATACACTGGTGCCTTGGAATTGATATATTATAATCAAATGGACGTTAGCTCATCACATTTCTTACTAGATACATTGCAGAACACTGAATATGAATTAATATGATGATCATGACACCTGTTCCAGTATTAAAGTAGTTCCACCGTCATATGACATATCAATATCAATGATTGAAATTGGGGGGAAAATGTATTAACTTCCACTCAATATAGTTTAATTTCTTTAATTACCTAAGAAAATGTGTATGTTGCAACCTTTTTTAAGATGTCAGATACATAAAACCAGATTAGTATATGTTAACATAAACAAATCCGACATTTTAGTAAATCAAGATGATAAAAATTGTTTTACTAATATGACCACATTTTTAATGTCAACAGTTTACACAAACGTTTTATTTGTAAATATGCATAAATGAATTGTGAATATTAGGGGAAACATTGTATAATAGCCATACGGTAAATTTATTGCCCTTGATAATATAGTTTATTTAATATTTAAAATACTGGACTTCTGAATTTTTTGCATATTAAAAGATGTAGTTAAAAATCACAAAAGAAGTATTCAGCTGTGAATAAAATCGCAAGAATTACATGTTAGCGTTGGATGGAGTATGGATCTCAATCATAGAAAATAAAAATGGTGTATCATGTTTGTCATAATTTAAGGGTACAGAGCAGAATTTAACTAAAGTCTAAACTTATCTTTAATAATTTGATAGTTTGCCAATACAACTTATCATTGGGTTAAATGTCTGCCCATGTTATACTGATTGTTTGGCCGTTGCTGGTACACTGATTTTGACTACGGATAACTCCGTTTACCTGATCAGGATACTGGGCTCGCGGCGGGTGTGACCGGTTGACCAGGGATGCTTACTCTTACTATGCACTTGATCCCACCTCTGGTGTGACCAGGGGTCAGTGTTTGCCCGACCATATCTTTTGTATTGCTTATAGGAGTTATGAGATTGATCACTATTCGTTATCTTCACATTTCATTTGTAATTGTTTATCTATGAAAAATATTAACTTTTTCACTATCAATAATTTATACAAGTTTTAGTTCATCCAATGAATACAATTCCTCTGAAAGATAGCTTTCTATCATGTGCAAAGCTTAATTTGATAAAAAGGGTTAATATAAAACGAACAGTGATCGTTGTGCAGAAACATGAAATCACACGACGATCGATGTACCTTATGAAAGGTATCTTATGAATTGATTTCTTTCCGTGCTAATTTATAGAAGCGTTAAAAGCAAACGACGGGAGATACCCAAATGATTCCACCACAGAACTAACAAAAGAAATAGATAAAAACAGACAGTTACTCATTGTATAAATAATATATCCTCATCTTACATCTAATTAAAGTTGTGTTTTTTTTCTAAAATAATTTTTTTTAGAAAATTACAGTTGTTAAATGAAAGGTGAATAAAACAATCAGTGACCAATCTCATAACTCCTATATGAAACTAAAAGTTGGGCAAACACGGAACCCTGGATATAATATGTTTTGAAGGAGTAGGCATCCGTTATGAACAGATGACATATAGAACAAACTTTCCTGTTCTGCATATCTTAGCTATATTCTAATATTTAGCATCAGTATAAAACAAGATTTTTTTTAAAAACTTGAATGTCCCCAGAAAGTCGAATAACTGGTGCAAGGTGAAGATAACGAACAGTGATCAATCCCATAACTCCTTTAAGCAATACAAATAGATAGTTTGGCAAACACGTACCCCTGAATATATCAGAGGTGGGATCAGGTGCCTATGAGGAGTAGTCATCCCCTGTTGACCGGTCATACCCGCTGTGAGCCCTATATCTTGATCAGGTAAACGGAGTTATCCGCAGTCAAAATCAGTGTGCCAAGAACGGCTTAACAATCGGCATGAAACACGTCAGACAGCATTTGACCCAATGATAGGTTGTATTGATGAACTAGCTCGTTATAACGACCACGGAATTTGCGAAATGCTGACTTCAATCGAGATTGTTGAAACCCCTGTACCATCAACTTGTTTGTCAGTAGCTTACCTCGATTTTAAAACTGTCTATACGCAAAACAAGCTGTTGCATATCGAATCAATTGAGATATGTAAACACCATATTCAGGTAATAATGGAATATTGCTACATAAATATGGGAAGTTGACGATGGAGAAGCTGAAATCATTCCGTTTGTCATACAGTTGAGTTGTCAGTTTGCCGACTTTGCACTATACGAGATACGTAACATCAACACAATCTGACTAATCTGTACCACCATCATGTTGCAAAATTGGGTATATCGTTTTTTGCTTTTGTTCAGTATGCATTTAGTTTTTTTTTCTCGACCATATCAGCAAACTTAAAGAAGTATTTCAAATGATAAAGGCAGTAATCACTGTAATATTTACATGTATGGTTCTTCTCTGGAACCTAAAACTCTTCCCCATCCTTAGGATAATAAAATTTACAATTTTGGTAAAGGACTGGTACTCTTTTTGAATATTAATTTAGTTTTAATTTAGTATCAATTGCATTAAAGATGATATAATTATTATTTGTTTCACAAATATATACTGTGTATACCCATATACCTAACTTGGACCCGCCCTGGAATCCGAAAATATACCCCGGTGGGTATAATGAAATTCACAATTTTAGTATTGGCCTTCCTGTTTTACATCACTTGCAGAATATTTTTCTTAATTGGTTAATCTTTTGCAACTTGTGTTCCGTCCCAAAGTCCCCAGAGTGATCACACACTGATGTACGTTGGCCAGTTACAGTAGGTCACCTGAGTTAACTCAAATTAAAACTGTTTCGAACGCGCAATCCATATATTGTCAGATTGATGGTTTGATCCACTGAGATAAAAATACATTTATTTATTTTCAGAAGACAAATAATATATCTCTGACATTCATTTTGATTCATTTGTGTACTTTCGTTTGATAAAACTGGGATGAGTTATTCTTCTTTCATAAGTGACATCTTACATTTTCCTTTTCTAGTTGGTCCCTGTGTGATGCTATCAATATCACCCGATTTGCGCTTGCACGGTCGCCGAATTTTTCTTTCATCTTTTTGTCGTCACAGTAGGTTTTGATGGATTGCAACCAGAAAACAAAATATTCTACAAAATCGAAAAAATGTGTTACCTTTAATCTTCATCTTACAAAATCAAATACCGAATATGGTAAATATCAAACAAAAAGACAAATTATTTTATTTCTACACATCAACTCGGAGAAAGCTCACATTGTGTTTAGTACTAGGTGGTTGTTCAAAATATTCTCTGATAGATTGTATTTTAAGCTAAAGGGCCATAAAACTTAGTTTCTTGTAACCTGGAATCTAGGATGTGTAAATCAAACGCAGTTTACCCAGGATTCAGCAGAGGTATAAATGTTGTGTGTTGCGTAATTGGCTAATATCTGAGTGAAATTATTTGGAATTGAAAGATATATTATAGAAATTTGAATTAATTGTTAGGATAAAAGATACTCCAACAAAATCGAGAAATGGCTGTGGAAATTACCATGATAGGGATGTGTTTGAAATAAAAAGTGTAATTTAATGCGGATTGCTCTGTGTTGTAAACAAGTACAACTATGATCTATAGATGCAACGGAACCCTATATAATTTTTGTCGTATTTTTCTTAGCACTTGGAATGAACTTTCAAATGTTGGCGGTAATTTCTTTAAAATTAATAAGTGAGATAGCCAATGGTTAGTATTGAGGTCTATATGAAATGGATTTGTACTATTTCCCCATTATACATTCATTGTTTTCATTATGTGCACATTTTATGAAAGAAAGATTTAGATAAAACACAATATAAATGTCTTAGTTTTGTGAACCTGAAACCTTTTTGGTCAAATCAAGTATTGACCACTGTAAGGATTCCATTCAAAATTTGTCGCGCTAATGTATTTTGTTCTTACTCGCGCGACACGTTCGTTAATCCAATATCAAATGAAAATTAAAATAAAGTCTAGAGTAGTTGTAATGGTAGATGTGGCTGACTATAGTTGTTACCTGTCTAGTAATGTTTTATAAGCTAACCATTCCCAGATGTTCTTGAATAATTTACTTTAACATAATACACGATCTTATTGGAAACTATTTAATTTTAAACAGTATTTTATTATGAATAACATAATAAGAATTAGGCAGCAGACAATGCCTATATAAGCCTTCTCCTTTAAGGTACAAGGTAAAGTCCACATAATTATACACACAAGAAATTACAATATATATATGAAGTAAAAGGATAATAAGCCATTCCAAATATAATGGTTATATAAGTATTATGCTTTCTTGATATGAATAATAGGCTAACAAAATAGAAATGTGGGGTGGTTAATGGGAACTAAATGACATAAAAAAGAGAGAAAAATGAAATCAAATAAAAATAGTGGAAGAAAAATAAATAAGTAGAACAGGAGAAAAAAAAAAGATTGAGAATACCGACTCAAACATGATAAGAATATACATACATAACAAATACACATGTATTAAATGCGTTTTTAAAATATTTTGCTTTCTATAATATATTTTTGAACATATTCAAAAATTTTAATGTTATCTTTTAACCCAAGAGTCTCATCACCACTCAGCAATAACTTTACTGATATGGGAACTTGTAGTTGCATTGCATTTATTGACTCTAAAAGAGCAATTCTTTGTACTGAGTACTGAACACATTCAAAGAAAAAATGATAAGCATTTTCAGCAGGGTGACCACACAAATCACAAGTAGCATCATCTCGTAGAAATTGACTATGTAAGTCAAAATTTAGATTACTAGCATTAGTTCTCAATTGGCAATGTTAGATGTTTGCATTGCGTTTACCACGATTAAACATTTTATTTGGTTTATTGTAGTACATATTTTATAGCAGTTTTAAATGATGTTAAAGTAGGAAGGTTTCTAATATGAGCAGGAAGTCATTCCATAGTCTAATTGTTGAAGGTACAAAGCTATTCATATATGATGAGGTCCTAACTTGAGGACGGATACATTTAAGATTATCATAGTTTCTCAATTGATATAAATGTTGTGGAAGAATGAAAGGCATCAAAAGTTCTTGAAGATATTGAGGGGCAATTCCATATACTATTTTGTAAAATCAAATAAGTCTATGAACTTTTCTTCTGGTTGATAAGCTATCCTAGCCCAATTTATCATATAGTGCTGACCTGAAAGAATTTACTCTCATTCCAGAGATTATTCTTGCTGCAGAAACCTGAACATTCTCTAGTAAATTAGATTCTCTTTCTGTACAATTATCCCAAACTAAATTACCGTATTCAAAAACAGGGCGAATAAAAGAAAAATATTTTTTTTTATCAAAGATTGCCTATTTAAAGTATAGTTCAGTATACGTAAGATGTTTAGTCTATTAGATGCCTTTTCATGAATATCTAATATGTGTGATCTCTAAGTGCTATCAGATTGAAATTTTAATCCTAAATGAGTATGATTTTCTGTGTTCATAACTTCCGGATTATTATAACCAAATTTAACTTTAGGATGTGAGATATGCTTTCTTGTGATATCTAGATTGATTGTTTTTGTGGATTGAAATCCAAAACCCATTTTATAGACCATTGTTTTATTTTCTCAAGATCAGTTGTTAGTGAATTAGCTGTTGTTATTATGTCATCATCAACAATAACATACAAAGAAGTGTCATCCGCAAAAAGTCTTACACTATTTGACAGATCATCAGATATGTCATTTATATATAACAAAAACAAAAATGGTCCTAACACAGACCCTTAAGGAACCCCAGAATTTGTAGTTCTAAAAGAAGAAGTAAATCCATCTACGACAACTTTTTGAGATCTATTAGTTAGATAGTTATCAACCCATTTAATAATTTGTTCAGATATATCGTAGAGTTTTAACTTAAATAGAATACCTTTGTGCCAGACTTTATCGAAGGCTTTTGATATATCACAAAAAATAAACCTTACATCTTTACCTTTGTCGAGACTTGAAATGATAGAGTTGTATATTTGAACAAGTTGGTTTGTGGTTGAGTCCCCAGGTTGGAATCCAGACTGATATTTGTAGATAATGTTATCTAAGACGTAGTTGTAAAGATGCTTAAAGATTGTTTTTCCAGTATTTTACATAGAGCTGATGTGACTGATATTGGCCTATAGTTATTTACATCTTGTGCCCTACCTTTATTTTGGTAAATTGGTGTAATTTGAGCTATTTTCCATAATCTTGGAAGTTTATTCAGGGATAATGATAGATTGAATAATTTTGTAAGAGGTTTGTAAATTGATGAGGCTATATTTCTTTTTAGGATTCTAGATGGCAAACCGTCAGGACCCGGGGGTTTGTTAATATTCAATAACCAATAGTTGATCAAGTACTTCTTGTTCAGATATATTGATATCATCAAGAGGATGATACATAGGAGGTCCCGGACAATGTAGTGGTATATCAGGTTCTTGGTGCATGGTAGAAATATTGGCAAAAATGAATTAAGTGCTATAGGATAAAATAATGTTTTGCCTGATAATTTAATAGGTGGCATAAGCTTGTGGTTGTTATTAAGTTTTGATAGAAATTTAACTATTCTCCACCATTTGCCTGGTGGAATGTTTTTGTTAATTCTTTCTGTAAGCTTTTTATTATAGTTTTCTCTAGAACCAATTACTTTATTTCTTAAAATTCTATATTTACTCCAATGCGATGGGTTTTTAGTTCTGACTGCTTTATATTGAATCTTATTTCTTTTCCTCATCAGACGCCTAATTGCATTGGTCATGAACACTTTGTCTGTGGGTCGACTAGTGACAATTTTTGTAGGTATGTGGAGGTTGATACTGTTACTTGTAATGTGTATAAAGTTTGAATATCCATCATCCAAATTAGCATTATTGAAAACCTCCTCCTCCCAATTGCAGTTGTGTAAAGTATTGTTTAGACCTGTATAATCAGCTAATTTGAAGTTTCTCACCTCCCTTTTATATGCATATTGTTTGTAAATAGGAAATCTAACTTCTATACCTATTGCAGAATGTGTACTACAAAAAGAGGGGAGAATAAAAGTGTTTAAAAATAAGTTTGTATTGTTACTGAGAATTAGATCAATACAAGTTCCAACATTAGTTGTAAAATTAGTTGGATCATGAATTACATTATGAAGATTTAATCGTTGTAGCTTTAATTTGAAGTTATGACTCTGTTCTGAGAGAATGTTGACATTAAAATCTCCTAGTAAAAATATAGGTAAAGCACTTTGCATAGCTTTCTCAACATTCAGACAAAAGTGGTCCCAATATTGAACTAATACATCGGGAGGCCTGTAAATGATTCCAACAAGACATTTTGTACCGTTTGTATGAATTTCAGTCCATGTAATTTCTAAATCAGGGGAAAGCAAGTCATCTCGTACAACATAAGCAATTCTGTGCGGATAACTCCGTCTACCTGATCAGGATATAGGGCTCACGGCGAGTGTGACCGGTCAACAGGATATGCTTACTTTTCCTAGGCACCTGATCCCACCTCTGGTGTGTCCAGGGGTCCGTGTTTGCCCAACTATCTATTTTGTATTGCTTATAGGAGTTGTGAGATTGATCACTGTTTGTTATCTTCACCTTGCATATGTACAGAGCAACACCACCACCATGTCCATTTCTATCTTTACGTATAGGATTATGATAACCTGGGATTTCTATATCGTCATTGCTTATTGTTTCACTAATACCAATAATGTCATATCCAGATAGTTCAGCAGCAATAATATTTGTTTTTGGGATATAAACTACATACATTATTGTTTTTACTATACTTAAAGTCTTCATACATGAATTCAAGGGTCCAGGATTGGGTTCAATACCTGCACACAGTAGTAAGCAGGTAACAACTAGTATTCCATACTGGTTATTGTTTGTAATTTTAGGACTATGAATGCAAAAAAATATAATGAAAATTTGTGATAAGTGCATCAAAAAATAAAAATAACGTACCTGTATTTCATGACATCCAATTACAAGTAATTTTAATTTTAAGATTAATCGAAAGTATTATAAACTTTTCCAAATTCAATCACTTTGGATGTCATGGATGAAGAAAACATGCTAATCGAAATTCGATAAGAATGGTATAAAAAAAGAGCCGGCACTGTAATAAACCATATAGACGAAACTTGGAACTAAACATATTTACAAAACAGGGAAGTGAAATATACAAATAAGAAAGAATGTAGAAAAAATAAAAACTAACGGGTGAAAATGCAGAAAGAAGAAAACGAACACCAAAAAATATTATTGGAGTGCATAAGCGACGTCCTTGGAAAACCCCAAAATGATTATGAATGATGGTATGAAAAAATGAGTAAAAAAAGTATATTACCTTAACTAACAAAAGTATCAAAAGAAGACGGGGAAATAAGAGGCTAATTAGATAATTAAATAATGATATGCATGCAATTATAAACTACACAGAATGAGATGCTAACATACATGTTAAATAATTCTATTATTAGACATGGAAAACACTTAGTCAATGTAGCGACATATGACTGATTGTGTGTTTAATGATAATATATATCAATATACATTATTCTTCAATTTCACAGTTGTTCATCTGCGTGGCGTGGATGTAACCTTGGTTACTTTAAACTCCTCAAGGTCGCATAAGGTGGAGATTGTGACTTTTCACCCGGTAAGGGTTTTGACTATGATCTGACCATCGTAGTCCACACGCTGTCAATAGCACACCCTTTGACAAGTTTTCTGGCTTCATAGCATATACCTGATCTTCTCCTAGTAAGGGCTTCATTGACGAAGATTTTGTATTTGTTTTGTTCATTGCCATTAAAGGTTTTTAAGCTATTTTTCCTAGAAAAGACATTTGCCCTGTCCCTATACGATTTTAATTGGACAATAATGTCACGCGGACGCTGGGTACCATATGATGAGACAGCTAATCTGCCGACTCTGTGGGTTCTCCCAATTCGATCCAAATTGACAGACAATCCGTCAGGGCTCAATATATATTTATTTACCACATTCATGATAATCGTGTCTGTGTTTTCATTTTTCTCCTCAGGAATACCTGAGAATTTCAGGCATGTGCGTCTTGAATATTGTTCAATGTCATCCATTCGCATCTCCATATATTTTGAACCTGTTTTTCTAAATTGGATATCTTACTTTGGAAAACATCGTAAGTGACATTTTTGAAGCAATCATTTTTCAAAATCAACTCAACTGGGTTTTTTTTTGGGGGGGGGGGGGGTAATTTGCTCATTTTTTGAAATGTTTTCTAGATCATTTTCTAGTTTTTCTAGCTCACTGGTGTTGCTATTACTCATATCGATTGTGCCATTTGACACAGAGTAGTCACTTGAGTCAATTTCTGATCTCCAGCTCCTGAATTACACACCTTTTTATTCTTATTGTGTTTGCCCATTGCGAAACAATTGGAAAATTTCACAAAAGTTATTCATATATGAAACAGAATGCACAAGTACATGTACAAAGTGAACTGAATCAGTCATGGAGAAGACGGTGATTTCTACTCACTGGTCATTGGTAATATTTCAATATAAATTTCTGCTTCCAATATCACTGTAACACTTGTTACTCACATAAGTTCATGAAGTATCCACATCCTTACACACAATATAAAACTACTGACTATCTCATTACTGGATAAAGTATGTTTTAGCCATTTTCCCTCGGAGCTAACACTTGGTGTGTATTACATGGTGGTGACCCTTGACCCAGAAGATTGGAAACTATATTATATAAGAAAATATTTACATTTACTCTTTAATCCTGTGATATGCATTGGAGAATTTTGAATAATAATTGCCTTAACTGCAAAGACCGACTCATTATAAATCTCTTTAGGCGTATGAACACTGACGAGCATGTTATCTGTATCTTGGCCCACAGGAGCATTTTAACCGGCGATTTTGTAATAATAATAGTGAGGGGTCTTATACCATAAAACTTACGAATAAAATTATCCTTACTCCCTACTAAGGGGTGATATGGTATGAAACCCCAAGTATTATTATTACAGACACAAATATCATGAAGGTTTTGTGATCGGCCACACGTGTGCCGAATGAAAACAAAGCTTTGTTGTCCAGTTCCGTCTCCTTCGATGCCAAATAAAGCTTATATGTGGTTAATATCACCGAACAATAACAGGAAATCAATCAGGAGTTTTTCAACGATTTGTACTTTCAATCCCTCGAAGTGACAACATCGCCGGGTTTTGTCATGTACACGCCCCATATTTTTTTCTTTCATCTTATTTGTCGCCACATCGATGTTAGATATAATAAACATTCAACATTGAATATTTAGAAATTAATTCGGGCAAAGTTCAAATCACATGAAGTAGAATGTGGTTGTTTAAAGTTTTTAAACATGTATAGTTAGTAGATCAGTATTTAGGGTCGTAAAACTATTGTTCTATCACTAGCGTTCACACTATGCCTAAGTGAGACTTGGTGGGAATGTAAATTTAATGAACTCAGAACCCTTTCCTCTAAATTACGGATGGTTACCGCAAATTAATATTTATCCCTGCAAACATTTACTTTGCTTAAATTGTAACAAAATAAATGTAAAAAAAAAAATGTTGTCCAATAGGGAAAAATACATCGACTCAATTATAATTTCAGCTGGAGATTGAACCTAAGATTTAGGACATCAGAAACACCTCATCATCTATCTAAAGACAACGAAGACTGTGTGTAAATATTTGCATAGATTTAGAACCATGGGTCGCATGCGTTGATTACAATAAGCTTGCCATATTATGATATGGGAATCCCCCTATTATATAAACATATACTTTAGTGTTGATGACTTAACATATCTCTTGATTGACTACACACTAGGTCAAAGCCGTGGCAATGTGATTAAGAAAATCCTTGAATTATGAATATTAATATCTATACATATATTTCAACCAATCAGAGAACTTCCTTGCATTTTTGGATTAAAAAAAATCGGTGATCATCGCGTGACTCGTAGCCTAGGAGTGACGACTCGGTAAAAATTGACCAATAACCAATCAAAAATTGTTTAAAGTTGTATAGTATGCACGCATAGCCTCTGTTGCTTAGACGGGTTTCATTTATCATTGTGTTCGTTATATTCACCTTGCATTTAATAAATCGTTCAAATTTGACTTCCTTTTAGAATAATTATTTGTAAGCTGTTAGCATTTTTGTCTGTCATTACATCCAAATAAAACGCTTCACGTTTTATCTGTGGGTGCAGCCATTACGATATCTAAATATGTCACCCTGACTGTGATTGGTTTATCAATGATTGAATTATTTTTTTTAAATATTGAGGATTTCTAGTGTCTGATTATTTCAACATTGAATGTTGGTTTTTTTTTCATTTTCAGTAAATCGGTTTTTTTTTAATTCCATGGCAAGACAAGGCTATAATCCGATTTACACCTTTGAAATAATATACCGTAAAGGATCCCAAAAATCAACGTCGATGTTGTGAAGCTTAATATGACTAAACATTATAAGTGTTCTATGATATGTTCATACATATTGGAGAATTACTCACGTTCGTAAGTCCATTTCTCGAACAGTGAACCAATCGGATTGTGTCTCTCTAGATCATATGCTTCCTTTTTCAGATTTTTTGACATATCAATGACCAAGAGATAAAACGCCCTTCTTGACAAATATATTTGATGACAGGCATAGTAGGCCACTTGACCAGCGAAATCTGTCATGCTGATGAGTCGTTTATTCTCATGTAGACTAGCTGTAGTATCGTCCTTTCCGGATTTGCTATTCTGTTTGAAATCTAAATATAAAATTATATCATTATAATAGATGAATTATAGATCTAGTGGACGTTCAAGTAATATGCATCATTTTATCAATACAAAGAGAAAACTCACCTTCTAGGTTGTCCGAAACTATTTCAAATATGTCGTTATGGACTTCGAGGCCAATTGTAGTTTTCGTTTTGGTATTCAGGTCTTCCGTCTGATTTCGTTGGAGTCTTCTGAGAATGGTCGTCTTTCCTGCCCCGGCACAGCCAACAAGCATACATCTAGCACGGAACATTTCGATGCTGCCTTTACGAAAATTGTCCACAAATCTCCTCCTTGCCTTGTCACTCCATGACACAACTTCCTCGGGAATGCGCACTGCAACGTTATGCATGATTTTATTTAGTACTCACAACTCCACCTAACCAATTAATTATTTTTAGAAATGTTTATAGAAATAGAACCTATAGCAGCGTCCGAGGTAGAAAATACTTAATACTAATATACAGCATTTATCACGGTCTATTAATAACATAAATAATTAACATCCAAATAAATATTATAGGTCAACAATTACGCTAGCTGTTCCCATATGAGTCAATATGCGGCTGCCACTTGATTTATTTTGCGAACGTAACTTGATTTATCTTGCAGACACCACTTATCAGCTGGCAACCACCATAAAAATTAATTGCCAATCATCACTTATTATCGGGCGGCTGTGACATAATCTATATGGTGACTGACACTTAATTTACTAGACGAACATCAGTTAGTTAGCTGTTGTCTCTCCTTTCTCTTTCTTTTCCTCTATCTCACTTCTCAAATGAAAGTGTTATAATTTCCGTAACCCTAATCCTCCAATATTTAGTAACATTTGTGTGTTTTATAATTCAGAGCTTTATTGTTTATCGATTAATTTACAAAGTTATAAAAATTTCATTTCATTATATCAAATGTTCAGAGATAAAATTACACGGGAGTCGATACATTGTAGGTGCTGGGGGTATAGAATCAATATTCATTTAATTGGCGGTCACCATATGCTAAGTGGCGGTCGTCAGTTAATTGATATGGCGGTACAGGTAGCTGCCACTAGTTATCTGGCGATTGCCTTATCTAGCTGACCGCTGCAACTTAAAGTAACTGGTGATTGGTGACTGCCACTTATCTGGCAATCATTACTTATAAGTTGTCAAACGCTAATTTCTGTCTGGCGGGCGCCATGAAAATTAATTGACGACAGCCACCAATCCTCTGGCGGGCGCCACTTAATATATGTTGCGGCTTTCACTAAATGTATCAGGCTGCCACCACTTGATTTATCAGACGACCGCTAGTTATTCAATACTGTTTCCTTTCCTTTTTCCTCTATTTGCCTACATCTTATTCTTTTAGAGGTAGTAAAGGATGGTGAGAAAGCAACTTTGAATGGACTCATGTAAAATTTATACGGTACCAATTTTGATGCACCAGATGTGCATTTCGACAAATAACATCTCTTCAGTGATGCTCAACCGAATTTTTTGAAATCCGAAATAACAGTTAACTTGTAGGCCCTAAAAGCTATTTTCGGGAAAAACGGACTGCCGAAAAATTGGAGTCTAAGGATAAGAGCTATGCATGATGGAGATAATCCTTAATTGTGAAATGAATTTCTAAATTTTATCACAGCAATTAAATATACATCCATATTTTTAAGCTAGTAACGAAGTATTTAACTACTGGGCTGAATTAATGAAGAACGAACAGGGTCCTCAAATTTATGAATATAAAGTTTGGACACAAAAGAATTGTTAGGTTTCTGCATAGGTTTAACATTGTATTTATTGATATCACATGTAACATACATAATTTTTCTCCGTATTGAAAGTTTCATAGATATTTACGAATGCAAATGTTATCCGTCATACCGAATAGTTGACCAAATACAAAATGAGCGGTCGTTCATAATTTCAAAATTTGAAACTCAGTATTGCGAATGTGTAGATAATGGTAGTTTTGTTCAGTGAGACAATTAAAGCGCAAATCCCTGTATACATGTATCTTCCCGTCAAACAAAATAATCGAAAACATAATACACTATACTGAATGGGAAATAAAAAAAACTCCAATATTATAAACAGTGCCTTGATTTATTGGACATTGTCAGGTTGTGTACAACCTAATTTCGGTAAAATATTTGAACTTAAAGTTATAAGGCGCAAATTCCCATGAAGAGTCCAGGATCTATCAATATCTGACAGATTTCGACTTATCACTGGTGTTCAAGACCTGTGTCATCACAAAACATGTTCAACTAAAATGAAAACTTTTTGTGTTCATCCATGTGTTTGTACATATCAGTAAGTGTTAATGAATGATTACAGAAAGTCGTAACAGTGACTTCTAAAATAAGAACATTAAAATTATCAGATGAATATCGTACTTAAAAATTAATCGATGTGTGACATCGTTGGTACCTAGAGGAGGGGGCTGACCTTCGTTGCTAATCACAACTTCTCGAGTTGCCAGAAAATTCAGATAATGTTCGAATGGTTGTAGAACTAAGCGTCTATGATGTTGCCTCGTTCTGGGCGCTTTATTCTGGATATTTCCATAAGGGTTATTTAAGACTAAAATCACGGATTGAGGAAACGGACAGGGCATATTTTATTTATTCATCAATTATCAAAACTATTTTATTCTGTACGATCAAAATCAAGCATCGATGAACAACGTATTTTAATACTTCATATCACATCATATTATCAGAAGTTGTCATTAAAAAATAAATAGAAAACTGGCTTAGATCGGCCAAAGCGTCTTCGCCACTGTACTCTAAATTTTGTCATTTCAGGGTAGTTTATCGAAAACGAAAGTGGGTTTAATTAGCCTTACGGTATTTACTAATCGAGTAAGATTATATTATATCTTACGTAATTCATCTTATATATGAAACAATATTAAAAGTACAAGCAGTAACTCTGAAGCAAGCTTTTCAAAGTTTACTTGCAAAATGTGTTAATCTATAAATATGGATAGTTATAGTCAGTACAGCAACCAGATATTTCTATGTTCAAAACAGAGCTATTCTTCTAAAAAATAAAATCAAGTAAAAGTTTCTTTGAATATGCACATCTACACAGTATGTCCCTATAACAGAGATGACTCCCAGAAATTTATAAGAATTTCCTGTATAAATCCACATCTCCACCGTGTGCCTTTATTAATACAAAATGTCATGGATTTATATTGTTCGGTTTAAGAGGAGTTGCGCTAACAACATCATGCCTGATAGTGGACAAACTCGTAAGATCAAAAGAAGCAAAATTCCCAGGAATAAAATATCGAATCAGAATTTCCAGTAAATTTGTTCATCTACAGAATGTGTCTTTATCAACTACAAAGTTTTATGAAATTATATGCCCTCGGCAACTCGTCGCGTGGAGTGTTATAGTAAATGTATTCTATGCATTCCGGTGAGTATGACGTCATAAGACGGCATTCTCTTTATTTACGTCTCAGCCAATATAGACTTCTTTTGATGTCAATCATCGCAGTAAACTAAAGACATGTATATTTGTCTCGTACATCTTAAAAATTTCGGACAAATGCCATCATTAATTAGAATAATCTAAAATAAGATTATTTCCACTCTACATCATGATTAAGGTCTCTGATCATTATCACGGTATGGTGCCTTATACATATAAAGTTTTGGTCTGTTGTTAGACTATAAACCATTACGAGTCATCCCTCATGTCAGTGCACCTTTAGAAATTTCTCAGTGGGTTTCGCCAAGGTGTCATTTTGATAGGGAGAATTTCTTTGCAAATAAATTAGACATTTCTCGGTGCGTATGGACATTTGTTTTGTTCATTTTGAATTTGAAGATTATAAATAATTATCTCCGCCTTTGATATATATCTTTTTTATTATAGATTGGAACATTTTCATTTACTTGTCAAGAAATACAGACAAGTCAACTTCTTCAAATGTCTCAGGGTCCCCCCTCCCTAAAAAACGATGACACGTGCCAGCAGGTGCTACTACTGATTTCACATGTACAGTAGTGTATATCTGTCATATATACTTGTACATCGGATCATTTATCAGAGGAGCTAAATCAAGATTGCCTCTTCTATATGACACGACAGGAAAAGTACGGTACCAAACAAAGAAATGGTTTGCTATCATGCCAAATATCAAGTTTTAAGTTATCATGGTTCGTCATATCAAAATACAAGCACCCATAATTCGATGTAGGATGGCACCTTAATAGAGGATCAAGGTTATACAAGGTCATGTATGGGGAAATCGTATTCTGAAAACCAGCAGAGTGATGCTTAGTTATATTGATATACAAGCATTATCAGTTAGTGCAGATTTCAATTTATTCAAATCATGGCTTAGAGGGGAGAGGGAGGTGATAATAGGGTATCATTTTTTTTTATATTGCAACACATGGTTTGCATCGTTGATACTTGTGCTCATATAAAATTGAGATTTCATACAGTCATTGAAATGTAACAAATTATTTGCGGTCGTCCTTTGCCACTTACATCAATATATTTTAGATATCACAAGTATATATTTTTAGTATATTGTTATTTTTCTATAAAACAATGATATTGTGTACTACTCACTGTCATACAATCGTACATTTCTATGTTATGATAACACTGGTTTGAAACAGGATGCTGATGTATAGTTGACACTGGGATATTACAATGTCATGTTGTAATTCTTTTAATTACGCGTACAGGTGGTAGTAAGTTATAACAAAATATACAACATGAAACCAATTCTGCATAACTACATCCGTGTTACCAATCGCGTCCGATTCAACGAGCTCGATATACAGGGGTGTTTAAATCTTCCCGAGAACAATAACAGATTCACAGTGTTCTTTTTAAATGTACCACAAACACCCGACGTTTCGAATATCTATAATAAAAATGTATTTCTATACACAAATCATTAACAAAGTATATCATGCCGCCATCTTGATTTTCCTTTTTTACTACCCGCATCGCTTGCAATTTGCGGGGAAATATTCGATAACATATGGTACATGCAACTAGAACCCTATTGTTTGAATGAACTTTATTTCCAGTTCGTCATGACTCCACAAGAGGTAAGACCTTGACAGAGTTGTTTCTAAACGATAGGGGTCTAATTACCATAGCATGTCGAATAGTTCACGCATCCGTGATAAGATGTACATATGGAAGGTGAAGATAACGAACAATGATGAATACCATATCTCCTATAACCAATACAAAAAAGATAGTTGGGCAAACACTGACACACCAGAGGTGGGATCAGGGCTGAGTTTTACTAAACTTCGCAAGTTCATTTCATCGTAACCTTAATTTACGATAATTATCCGTTTTATCAAACATCTTAACATAAGTTACGTTAAAAACACCATCGTAACTCCGCAACCGTCCTCCGAGCTTGCAATAAAATGAATAGTTATGTCAGTCTACATATAGAGATAGGGGTACACAATACCCCCCCCCCCTCCACCGAGTTAATAGAACACATGTTTGTATATTTCCAATGAACGTGTACTTCCACTTTTAAAATACTAAGACACGTTTGATTTGTTTAGATATCGACCACAAAGTGTACATCATTCCGTAATCGAGCAAAGGTGTACTCTTTCTGGTGTACACCTTCTAAACCCTTTACAGGACATGTAAATTCACCGAAACATTTCAATATCGCTGGAAAATGGTGAGCCAGAAAATTTGCAGATGTTTCTCTTCGCACATGTACAATCCCGTGGGGATCCGGGTTAGAATAGGTCCTCAGTATCCCCTTGCTTGTCGTAAGAGGCGACTAAATGGGGCGGTCACCGAAAAAACCGAGGTCCTGTGTCACAGCAGGTGTGGTACGATAAAGATCCCTCCCTGCTCAATGGCCATAAGCGCCGAGCATAGGCCTACATTTTGCAGCCTTTCACCAGCAGTGCTGACGTCTCCATATGAGTGAAATTTTCTTGAGAGGGTCGTTAAACAATATTCAATCAATCAATCAATGTACATATGAATATATTTTGCTATGTGAAGTATATATATTAAGAGGATAATTTCAGTGTATTGTACAATGTATGTAGTCATTTACAATATAGTTGATTGATTGTATCTTGTTTAACGTCTTGAGAATTTTTCATTCATATGAAGACGTCACCAAGGCCGATGAAGGGCTTCAAATTTAGTACTATGCTCGGCGCTTACGATCATTAAGCAGTGACGGTTCTTTAGCGTGCCACCCTACTGTGACACGAGACATCTGTTTAAAAAATAAGGTCATCTCCGAGGATCCGTGACATTCACACCTGATGCCGAGCGTTTGTCGATGGAACTTTCACTACCCGTTTTAACGACTAAGGTCTGTCGTGGCCGGTATTCGAACACCGAACTTCCGCATGCGGGGCCTGAACGCTCTATCTCTAGGCCAACGCGGCGGTTACAATAGTTTAAAATGTATTTTCGATTCCATATACTTTTCACATTAGTTTGAAATGTATTTTAAAAAGAATATGAAAACGATTGATAATGGTATGCAATCATAAAAGAAACCAAATATATTTTTGTACAAAAATAATCTTTTATTTCAGAACTTCTTTATTTTGAACTGTATTTGCTTCAAAATTTATAAATCTCATATGAGGACCTCATCAGCTGCTGAACATCCATATTGAATATACATGTACTGTGAAATACTGAAAGCGGGTGACAAATGCGCTTGCACACCGTCAGATCGTAAGTTGCGAATATTTCGTACGTTAAGTTTACGATGGAAACTTAAGAACACGTTAGTAAAATAGAAGCATCGTATCTTAAATTAAAACATACGAAATTCTTAAGTCAGAATTTCTTGCGTAAGTTACGAAGTTTCGTAAAACTCAGCCCAGGTGCTTAGCAGGAGTAACCATCCCCTGTCGACCTGTCACACCCGCCGTGAGCCCTATATCCTGATATATGTGAAACATATTCTTGTCACATGTCTTATATTAACTGTGTGGTTCTTGGTCAATAAACAGTAGAATAGAGTGTATAATCATCAGAAGCGGATCCAGGAGTTGCGGTTGGGGTGCACCTTTATGAGGCAATGGTTCCGAGGGCTGCCTTGAGGCCCCTTGTGGGTCCAGGGCGAAGCTTTGGTGGAGGCCCAGGGGTGAAGCCCCCGTAAGCTCCTGAATTTTACAGATTTCATAGGGCTTGAAATGTGTCTTCTATGAAGTCAATTTCACTATTTTTTATTAGTTTAATTATGTGAAATTAATGAAATGACGCAAATTTTGAGGGGCTTTGGAAAACAGATAAGTTCTCTAAATAACTTTAAATTTTGTCATTGATTTCTCCGTGAGTGGAAGAAATTATTGCTTCTTTTATCGTTTATTTTTTTCTTAACAAAAGAACACGATTTACTTTAAATTGGAAAGTTTTAGGAATGGGGAGCCGGCTGCGCCTTACCCCTTAAATCCGTCACTGATCATATATAATCTCTTTTTCAAATCAAATCAATCTTTCTCTCATCCCGTGTGGATCCGGGTTTTAATACGTCCCCAGTACCCGTTGCTTGTTGTAAGAGGCGACTAAATGGGATGATCCTTAGGATGAGACCACGAAAACAGAGGTCCCGTGTCACAGCAAGTGTAGCACGATAATGATCCCTCCCTGCTCAAAGGCAGCAAACTCCGAGCATAGGTCTAAACGATGTAGCCCTTCATGAACAATGTTGACGTCTCCATATTAATAAAAATCCTCGAGAGGGAAGTTAAATAATATACAATCAATCAATCATACCACTCCCCTAATTTTATGTATGGTATGCGCCAAAGTGAAATCAATATTATAATGTGACCTTGAAATCACCCCTTTATGTTCTCCTTATCCTTGTGTTTAAAGAAAATCTAATTTACATAATCATTGCGACCAGCTGCAGTACGTGGAAAAGTGCAACGATGTACAGTATCAATTGAAGTTTTTATCTTTACATGTATATTACTATCGCAATGATATGTCAGACAAGTGTTTGGGGTAACTTCTGACACAAAAAAGAAACCCCTTTTCACACATATCTGATAATGTCTTGCATTCTCTCGAAAATAAATATATATATATATGTTGCATTAGATGCATTTTAAACTTCCTTCAACGTGGTCCCAAGACTGCCCAGTTAATATAAAGTAAAGCTTTGTTTTTCAGCAGTCAGGGATTGATGCTGACTTGAATGTGGTTGATCAGACTGGCAATGCTAGTTACTTTAGTGATTTCTGTGTGAAATATTCTCACATGAACTACATCATATATTAAAGGGGTTTTTTTTCATGTCATTGTTACGTTTGCATGTAAATGTTAATACCTTACCGTTAAAACCCTAAGTAACAAAACAGTTTGTCCATCAAGAACACATCGCTATAGACACTGACCACATCACACATTCATCTTTTATTTCTTTGTATTAATTTATCATTTCTTTATTTATTTTGATATTTCGGGCTTTTCGTAGTTTTCCCTGTCCCTGCACATAAAATATTAATATAATGTTTTTAAACTGAAATGCCAAGTAAACAAAGCTATGCATGTTTGTTTTTACAGTAGTTTTTATTTATTTTATTTTTTTTTGCAGATAATGATAAAAATACACGTTATTCTCGTACCTACTTTCCAAACTAATTTTACAAAGCTAAAATTTCAGTTCCATGTATCCATGGTAATGACCTTTCTGCAGAAATACTTTTACCTGATAAAACTTTAAGGTGTTCTGTGATAAATACTTACAACGTTTACTGATACTGTGATGAATCCCCCTGTCTGACACGGTACAGTGTGTGAGGATATCCAGCTGTAGTCTGTCTACGAACAGGTCGTACATCTCATCCAAATACCCCGGTATATACAGACATCGCTCTCCCTCACTCCGCTTATAATCCCACGACCGGCAGTATTCTGATATCACGTGAGGTGACGCCGTGGTCAAGAAAAACTTCAGATCACTGTCCTCAACCAGACACTCTGTAATGAACGCGTACATGACGTCATGTCGGATGTCGGATGGGTTAAACTTGATTACGTCGTTTTCCACGTGAATGATTTCCTCGGGATTGTCGGCGGCGGTGATTTTCTCACAAACAGGTAGTTCTGTAAAGTATCGTTCTCTGATCGCATTGTACATCCTGATGTGAGATTCGTCCTTGACCTTGACGGTGTAGTCGCCCACCATCAGAAGACAGTACAGGAGACAACGTTCAGCTGGAGGACGGTCGTGGTACTGACCTGTAATATTGTATACCGAATATTACACATTTTTGACGTTTTATACAGAATATTACACATTTTTGACATTTTATACAGAACACTACACATTTTTTTACGTTTTATATATAATATTACACATTGTTGACATTTTATACAGATCATTACACACTTCTGTACGTTTTACACAGAATAATACACATTTTTGACGCTTTATACAGAATATTACATATTTCTACACAACAAAGTTGACTTGGAAACTTCTTTACCATGTTCATGTATTTTCACCAGAATTAATCATTATATTGTAAATACAATAATGACAGATCCGACATAAATAAATTCCATATTTATTTCATGAACGCTGCATTATAATTCATAACTTCTTCGTGTATGCAATGTCAACGTCCTGACGGTTAAATACAGTTCTTTAAAGCTTTTTTTTTTTTTTTTCTAAAAAACCTCAGATAAGTCGGTTTTAGTGTACATCCTTTAAAAAGGGGGGGGGGGGGTGATGCTGAGTTGAAAGTTATTGGATTTGTATAAAAAAAGAAGTAGTTGAATCATAGAAAGAAGGATTCATCTGTTTGGAAAAAAAAATCATATAGATCAATTTATTCGTTTACATGGAAACAACCTTCGAACTGTTGAAAAACCCAATGACGCCATAATCAAGCACTTATATATCCATGTAACCTCTGTAAATAAATTATCATTAATCATTTATTTCTCATTATTGCATAAGTGTAAATGTGTTTATAATTTTATTTCTGCGCTGAAGTGTGACATACCACGCGTGTGTGTTTCTAACTAACCACTGGACCAAACTCCCCGTCGAGGCCTCATTACGTCACCTACGAATGTGAGCAAACGAACTCTGGTGGAAGTTTGACCACTGGATTTCGTTATACTTGTTTAACCGGTTTCTAATACTCATTCACTTTCCCGATTTTACTAACCCAGGGCCCGCACTCTCGGCGCTACCCTTGAAGAGAACAGACATTAGCTACTTAGCATTCAAGTTTTCATATTTCATATACTGGAGATATATGTACCGGTGTTTGGTAATTATTCATGATAACTTTAATTATATGTAATTGGGATATTCATTGTCATATTTAAACGTATTTCTGATTATTTATTTTATTTTAGGTTTTCACTTAATAGTTTTAATAAAACATCCCTCAGGTTGACGGTATTTGTCTCTGGTTGCATCCAAATATATGTTTAGTGAATCAACAGTTTGTGATTTGAATACATTCAATGGTCATTATTCAAACATTCTATGTCCGGACACTAACATGTAAAAGCAGCTTTGAAGTAACATAAAAAAAAACAACGAAATATTCAATCCGAATTCCCTCAATCTCACATACTTTTTTTCAAGAAAAATGATGAATGTTGAATATAGGCTGCTTCGAAATTTCAAAAATCGCATTCGTAGGTACAAATAAGTAATTCAAGAGAACATTTCAATGTATAATGTGAGCCAAGGTCATTGTATGTATATGCCAAAGCCTCATTGGTCATCTACCAGGACCCGTGACATTTACACCTGATGTGGAGCGTTTGGCGATGGAATAATGTGACTTACTATTTTAACGATTTAGTTCTGTCGCAGCTGGGATTCGAACCCCGACCTTTCACATGCGGAGCAACCGCTCTACCTCTAAAACATTGCGGCGGTCCATATGAACGAAACACTCGAGGGTGATGTTAAACAATGTACAATCAATCAATCTTAGATATTTCCGTGTTGTACATTGTAGAGTTTTAGCGCTAACTGTATCAACACTTAAACCTTCATACTAAAGTCATTTTTCTGAACACGCATATGGAAACCGATTGCCATACTCAAAATCAACAATCTCCTCGCGCATGCACGTGTGCTTTGTTTTAATTGGATGATACCAAAACAAAATTCTGAAAATCTGATATTAATGAAATGAATCAATAATATTCACAGTATTGGTAGATAATGTGTACGTGTATTGTTTTTCGTTCATGTTTTCTTTTTCTTTCGGAAGGGGGGGGGGTACTGAAGAAAAAGACCATGACTTTTTAATTAATAATCAAAGTCTGAATTAAAAGAATCTTTGTGATAGGTTTACAATATGAATGTCTATCTAATGATTGGTGCAAACCACATACGCTAAATCAAATTGGCATGCGCGTGCAGTGTTACTTTTAATTTATTCTAACATTTTGAGATTTCAATGAAATGTTTTAAAACGTATGTGGTAGATGTATTTTTGCAAACACGAATCTACTCAATGTCAGAGAGCATTCATGTAGATTTCAGTTCTTTTGGCCCAGTGGTTCTCTAGAAGAAGATTCTAAAAGATTTCCCTAGATATCTGTATGTAAAATTTTAACCCTCAACTGTGGCCCTACGCTACTCCCGAGGGTCATGATTTTAACAAGTTTGAGTCTGCATTATGTCAGAAAGCTTTCAAGTGAATATCAGCTCTCCTGGCCTAGTGGTTCGTGAGAAGATTCTTAAATGACCCCACCCTATTATTACATTTCTGTGATTATCCCCCCTTTGAAGTAGGCATGACCCTTCATTTGAATAAACTTGAATCCCCTTCACTCAAGAATGAGTTGTACCAAGTTTGATTGAAATTGGCCAAGTGTCTCTGGAGAAGATTTGCTATTTCATTACTATTTCCCCTGACAAAAAGATGTTGCCCTTCAATTAAATAAACTTAAATCCCCTTGCCCGAATTATGCATTGTTTGGTGGAAATTGACCCAGTGGTTCTGGAGAAGAATTCGAAAACGTGAAATTTCACAGACAGACGGACGGACAACGGGTAATCAGAAAATATCACTTGAACTTTCAGCTTAGGATTGCTAAAAACCACAAGATTTTGATCACCGGAATGAAATATACATATACCATAAAAATAGTTTCTATATAAAAGTCATAGAAAGAATTTTCGGATTTTACGATGGATAATTTTTCGGTCAGATTTTGGAAAAATTTCAGGGAATTTCGAATTGGCATTGGGGCCAACTATCGGCGACAAATTAGACCCCCCTCCTCAAAGACTGTGATTGGTTGTGCTGAAGTACAGTGACACCACCTTTTAAATGCGGGGGCGTTTGGGGAACGTCCATGACAGTCTCCGTTACAATCATAACTAGTATTACATTTGACATACTGTGAAGGTGAAGTGATACGGCACGGTGTGTAACAACGAAACGGTGTGGAACAATCTGTTACACACCGTAGTACGAATAGCGACACGATGTAACAAAAAATATTACCTAGCGCGCCATTTGTACTACGCTAATTGATTGATGGATTATGTCTTGTTTAACGTCTCTATCGAGAATTGTTCACTCATATGGAGACGTCACCGAGAGCGGTGAGTGGCTTCAAATTTAGCTCTTTGCTCGGTGCTTACGGTCATTGAGCAATGCTGGTTCTTTAGCTTATCACACCCACTTTGACACGGGGCATCCGTTTTTAAGGTCATCTTCGAGGACCCGTGATATTCACACCTAATGACGAGCGCTTGGCGATGAAAACGCCACTACCTGTTTTAATGACTTATGTCTGTCGCGGCCGGTGTAAAGGCAAATTTTGACTCCCATAGAATAATGACCCCTTCCACCCGTAAAAAAAAATTCCTTTTAAGAAAATCAGCCTATTTCAGAAAAATGACCCCCGTAGAATAATGACCCCCTTGTAAATTTTATTAAGGATTATTTCTCTGGTAATGCCTAAGGGAGGCACTCCAACATTGTCATATTATAAGTAAACCTATCATTCATATGAAACGTAACCAGATTAAAACATATTAGGAATTGTAATTTTGTTTCAAAAATAAGAATTTACTTGTTTTAACAAAAGAGTGACTCGTAATTTTTCTGTCGATAAGCCCAACCTTTGCAGACCTGGATGGACATGCCGGGGGTTGCTATGTCTTGGAAATCCTCTAATGTTGATCAGAGGCGGGAATTGTGTACTCATATGGATATCCAAGGAATTTCAAAAGAGGGGAGACAAATCCCCCCCGCCATCAGCCATTTTTACAGGGTGCTAAACCTGGAATTAATCTTAATTAATCACATCTTTTTTGTAAATTTGCTTCCTCTACATTCTTCACACACACACACACACACACACACACACACACACACACAGAGAGAGAGAGAGAGAGAGAGAGAGAGAGAGAGAGAGAGAGAGAGAGAGAGAGAGAGAGAGAGAGAAGGTGATATTCATTCTAATGCGTTTCTACACGGTGATATCAAGTGTACTGCATTTACTGTGATATGACAGTGCGGCGATTTATTTAGGGTGTTTGATAATTTAACACAATAGGCAGTGGAGTAGCTGGGCTAAAAATAATGAGAGGCACCAAATAAATCCACCTCAAACTCATTTTGACTTGACAAGCAAAACAAATGATAAAAAATAAATAAAAACACACGTAGGATATCCTTCTGACACTCCAAAATCCTATTTCGCGAAGGGGAGGGGGGCGACTTTACACTTCCCTTCTCACTCTTTTTTTTTTTACACTTTAGATAATTTGCTTGTATGCCATTTCCTACTGACTTCAATCATGAAGTTTCATGTATTTTCGTGTCTCCCGAAGAAAATTTTGAAGAATTCAAGATTCATGGCCTCTGAAGCGCTTCCGACTGTAATGACTCATTTTTTTTTATTTGTGGGTACTAACTAATAATCCCAATCTGATAAAAATGAGATCCTCCATTTGCTCCTTTGTATTTATGTTGTAGAGACAATATGAAAACAAAGGAGTGGATCGGGGATCTTATTTTAGTCAGATTGCAAAAAAACTTTACTTAAGGGGGGCACAACCATACTTCTTACCCCTTTGAGAAGTGTGAGGACATGTGCCCCGGCTGTATCCTCCCCTACTCCCCTGTACTGTGTACGACATACTGCACTTTTGAACATTGCAATGGGGGGATCCCCTTCTAATATAAATGAGATCTAACTATTTTCACCGTAAGAACATTTTTCTTGTAACTAACAATTCTATGACGGTTTAAAACGTAACTCGGTCAAAAAAATGTAGTACGGAGAGAATAGGTTATGTAGATGCAAGAAATAATGGTTTGAGTGCTGAGAACCTGCATATCAAAATTGAGTGTTTTTTTAACTGTGGTATATTCTCATTTGATCAATCTATGTTAATTTTGTGTTAAAAAAGTGAGGGGCACAACTACACTTGTGCCCCCCCCCCCCATCTTCCAAAAGTGAGGGGGCACGTGCCCCCGTCCCCTTGTCCTACACCCCTGACAGGCATAAATTATCCAGTGAAATGCTATAGTCTACCCAAAAGCTATCGTTCGCATACTCACTAATACCTCTATCAACACTTACTCATTTTTCAAAATTCTTGAAAAACGATAATGATATCTAAATGAAATAAGCTATTGACTTCAGTTGCAAAAAATGAATGTCAATTCGTCAGTTTTAAGAAGATTTCACGCCTCTCTGTGAAACAAGAAGTATTGTATTTAGACGCAGCTCTTTTTTTATGTGTGTTTGATTACACAAGATCTATACATGTAAATAGAACACATTTTGAGAATGGAACTCCCCTTTTGAGAACTAAAATTTATGGTAGAACCCCTTTTTGAAAATTCCCTGGATCCGTCCCAGAAATATGCGGGTTTTTTTTTTCAGTTGTAATTGGTCATGAAACCTACAGTGGGTTTTCCTCAAATTTAATGAACTAGTTCTTACTTTTATTTTATTAACCGTGAAAAAAAAAATACACGTGGAATAAATTTGATAAGAGGAGCAGCAGGAACGATAACTCTGGGTAAATAATGATCTGAAAACCCATACCAACACCTTTAAAATCAAACAATCTGCTAAGAAAGGGAGGGGGGTCATTTTTCTACGGGGGTAATTATTTTTCAGGTAAGACACGCAAAATAATGACCCCTGGGTCTTCTTTCTACAAAATTATCCAATTTTTCTACGGCTAGGGGGTCACTTTTCGATGTCGACAAATGACCCCCGGTCATTATTCTATGGGGGTCAAAATTTGCCTTTACACCGGCCTTCCGCGTGCAGAGCGAACGCTAGATAACTTCTACATCACCGCAGCGGTGATGATGAAAATGAATACTACATTCAGTCCTTTATTCATTTTACTTTTATAAAGATAAATGTAGCATTCATTTTCAAACATTTTGAAAACAATGATGAAAATGAATACATGTACTACATTTATGTTTTATAAAAGTAAAATAGATAAAGCCTAGGACTGGACGCATTTTCCATTCACATATTTAATAACTAGGGTAGCAGACAGTAAATGGGGATCTTTTACTGCCTCGCTAGTGAGCTAACTTTTCTAGTATTGTGGTAGAGTATCTCTCTTGACCATGCAAGTTTTGTATAATGTAACGAGGAATGTATTATGAAATGATTGATGAGTCTGATGTAAGTGTCATGTAATTAAACCTCTTAATTACAACACCTTTTGCAAAGGGGTAAGCCGGCACCAATTTTGACTGTTAAAATTCTGCTCTAAAAGCATGCCATCAATACATTTTTAATCATAAATTATGTTCAACCCGTGTAGAATTGAAATTATGAAATACTTACTTTAGAATTCTATAATTTTCCTTCAATTTCAAATTTCTAGTATTTACCCCCACCTATCTCCCATTGATTCAACAAAACCTGTGGACTGACTTTTTCTAAAATATCAATTACCTATGAATACGAATTTTTGTTCACCAGGGGGATGCGTAAAAAAAATTGTCTTAATTAGTTATTATTATTACTTAAGTTTAATACATTATAGAGTTTTTGTCTTTATATCGTCAATTAATATCAATTTAATAAAAATTGATGTGAATAGATAAATTTATACAAGTTGAAAAAATAAAATCATATTTGAGGTATGGGCGGTAAAACAATACTATTCGCTGGGTCCTTTTGCCGCATGGGATTTAATTTTTGATCATGTGTTTTTCTCAATTATATTCAAGTGATACAGTGAGAAAATTTTGTATAGTGTTATGTAAGGAAGGGCAATATGTAAAACTTATAAGGTACCAATTTTGATGCACCAATATATCACAAATTTGAACATCATAGAAAATATGCAAGTTCCTAATATTTTAGGAATTTAATACATGTAGTTGTAATTTACTACGAGAATAAGTCCAAAGAATATTATTAAGATATGCGTCCACATTTTGTGTATTCATTCTCATAACATCAACAGCATGATGTAAACACCATGGCGTTATATAATTTTCATGCTGAAAAACAAAATTAAGTTTGAACGACTGCTAAACGAAAACTAGAAAATATATTGCTATGAAATAAACTGTTCAAGAACATTACAGTCTTAGAGCGTCAACTGTGAAAGTCTCACTTATTTTGGCAAGAGGGCCAATTTTGGTACTGTGCGGTTCTAGTTCTTTTGGCCTTTGCTGGGATGGGTGTTGCTAAAACGCGGAACGGAAAACGGAATATAATTTAAGAAGTTGAATGATTAATGTAGCTAAGATAACACCAACTATTGTCAGACTTTGTTATGATTAAAAGCAAAATTTTGGGAATTTGTTTACAAGCGTTAAAGCCATATTATCTTAAAATTATGCATCATATATTGATTAAGCGAAGTTCAACGTTTGTAAAGGAATTTGCAATGCGTTTTACAACAATTTTAAAATGTCGGCATCGACAGATATTTTAGCGAGCAGCGACACCTATGGGTAGCAGGGCTTGAAGCAACTTTTAATGTCACCAGTCCAGCCAGACTGATGGAGTATAATTTCAACCAGTCCGCAGAAAAATGTATTAGTCCAACAGAGTTTTCAAGATATAATTACATATATTTTGTTAATGTTATTAAAATGAAATTTAACTCAATATGCGTCAGACAATATTGTAACACTTGAATGTGGAATTTATATTTACGAATCAGATTCGTCTGATATCTACAGATCGAAGCATGTCAAATGTTTGTATAAGATTGTATAAGTATATTTTCCAAAATAATGCTTTAGAAAATAAACCAGTCCCATCGGACTGACTAAAACAAATGTCAGTCTGTCCGCCAGACGTTTACCCAGTCACAGACTGACGAGCAGATGTTAATTTCGAGCCCTGGGTAGGGAATGGAAAGAACACACGTACTTTATATACCCATCTCCCCGGTGGCACAACGTCATTAACGCACATTTACATGTAGATTTAAACATAATACCGTGTATGTGCACTGTATATTTACAACAGGGAGTGTGATGTGTGTATAACAAGGACAATTCATGATCTTATTAAGTCAGCAAGTTAAACATTTTGTGTTTGATATATTATCTTTTTTTTAAAGGTAGCAAAGACTTAGCGACCGCAGCACTCCAAGGAGGACTTCTATCAGTTTATTTCTCAACTGAATAGTTGTATCTTAATATTTAGATTAATAATAAGATGACCTTTTAATTCCATTCAAACATAAATTGTCTTTCAGTCCTTTAGCTATTTCATATCTAAGAATTCCTCATACTATGGATCGTAAACTTCACCGTAGTTTCCATTGGTTCTATTTCAATCTTTCTTTCCCGCTGTATGTGTTCGACTTCAACACTAATCCGCAGTATGTCGGTAAATGTACGAACTTTCACATCACTTCATCCCAAATTAGGCAAACCTTTTATACACAGCGGACTCGTTCACTATAAAATTTGGTGTGATACATAAACACATATATGTGTATTATACCAGGTGTAGAACTAAATTACGAATAAAAGCAAGTTCGATTTAAGAAAACTATGTTAGGAGCAATTGTTGAAAAACATTATTTTATCTTATACAATGTTGTTTTCGGGAAGGGGGGAGGGGGTATTCATTAGGTATACAATTTGAAAATTCAAGTTTTTTCAGTATGGTGATATTTTTTTTCTTTATTGATATTTTACATGGTAAGTTAATGATTTTGATTGATTGTATCTTGTTTCGTGTCTCTCTCGAGAATTTTTCACTCATATGGAGACGTCACCAAGACCGGTGAAGGGCTTCAAATTCAGTCCTTTACTCAGCGCTTACGGCGGAGGGTTCTTTAGCGTGCCACACCTACTGTGACACAGGACATCCGTTTTAAGGTCATCTCCGAGTATTCGTGTTATTCACACCTTATGCCGAGCGTTTGGAGACTTAATCCTGTCGCGGCTGGGATTCGAACCCCAACTTTCCGTATGTGGAGCGAACGTCCTAAACTCTAGACCACCGCGGCGGTTAGTTACTGACTTTAAAATGCATATGTATTAGTATGAAGTATGTGAACCAGTGGATTCTCTGGATTACTGCCCACTCTCTGTGTGTAATTTCTGTTTCCCTTGTTCATAATAAACCTTTTATTTTGCAAATTGCTGACCTCCTCATAATATTATTGCATATAATATTTCCGTTTCGTTTTCCCTTCCGCGTTTTAGCAACACCCTTTGTTCGGCGCTTACGGTCATTGAGCAGTGAGAGTTCTTTAGCGTGCCACACCTACTGTGACACGTGACATCCGTTTTTAAGGTCATATCCGAGGACCCATGACATTCACATCTAATGCCGAGCGTTTTGAGATGGAACTGTTGTTAGGGCCTACCTGTTTTAACGACTTAGGTCTGTCGCGTTCAGGATTCGAATCCCGACCTTCCGCGTGCGGGATGGACGCTCTAACCTTTAGGCCACCGCGGCGGTGCTACGCTGTATTTAAAAAACTGTCACATACCGTGCTGCGGATGGCAAGGGTGTATACCAATTCGTTACATACCGTGCGGGGACTGCACCTTTTTAGGGGGTGACTCCGGGAAAAAACCAAAGTCTTGTAAATTCCATTTAATCATGGTGTTTGTGAGTGGATATATGAGTGTGACAACCATGTAAATCCACGTTTCATTCTTACCTTATTTAATGAGAAGATAAATCTGCAGTTTTAACGACAGTCATTACATCACCTCCAAATTATTCTTGGTGACATGTTTTTGGTACTTATAATTTATGTCTGTCTGCCTGTGTTTTGTCTATCAATGTATCTGTCTGTCTGTTTTTGTCTATCAGTATGTCTCTCTATCTGTGTTTTAGTCTGTTTGTCTGATTTTTGTCTATCAGTCTTTCAGTGTTTTGTATATCAGTATATCTGTGTTTTGTTTATCATTATATCTGTGATTTGTCTGTCAGTATGTATGTATTTTGTCTCTCAATTTGTCAATCAGTGTTTTGTTTATGCTTTGACTATCAGTATGACTGTGTTTTATCTATGAGTATTTCTCTGTTATGTCTATCGGTATGCCTGTGTTTTTCTATCAGTAAGTCTGTCTGTGTTTTCTTTCAGTATAGGTACTTTGACTATTAGGATAGATGTATTTTGTCTATCAGTATATCTGTGTTGTGTTTATCAGTATGCCATTATGTTGGTTTTTGTCTTTAAGTATGTCTGTCTATCTGTGTTGTGCTTATCAGTATGTCATTATGTTGGTTTTTGTCTTTAAGTATGTCTGTCTATCTGTGTTATGTTTATCAGTATGCCATTCTGTTGGTTTTTGTCTATCAGTATGTCTGTCTATCTGTGTTATGTTTATCAGTATGCCATTATGTTGGTTTTTGTCTTTAAGTATGTCTGTCTATCTGTGTTGTGTTTATCAGTGTGTCATTCTGTTGGTTTTTGTCTATCAATATGTCTGTGTTGTGTTTATCAGTGTGTCATTCTGTTGGTTTTTGTCTATCAGTATATCTGTGTTGTGTTTATCAGTATGTCATTATGTTGGTTTTTGTCTTTAAGTATGTCTGTCTGTCTGTGTTGTGTTTATCAGTATGCCATTATGTTGGTTTTTGTCTTTAAGTATGTCTGTCTATCTGTGTTGTGTTTATCAGTGTGTCATTCTGTTGGTTTTTGTCTATCAGTATGTCTGTGTTGTGTTTATCAGTGTGTCATTCTGTTGGTTTTTGTCTATCAGTATATCTGTGTTGTGTTTATCAGTATGCCATTATGTTGGTTTTTGTCTTTAAGTATGTCTGTCTGTCTGTGTTGTGTTTATCAGTATGTCATTATGTTGGTTTTTGTCTTTAAGTATGTCTGTCTGTCTGTGTTGTGTTTATCAGTATGTCATTATGTTGGTTTTTGTCTTTAAGTATGTCTGTCTATCTGTGTTGTGTTTATCAGTATGTCATTATGTTGGTTTTTGTCTTTAAGTATGTCTGTCTATCTGTGTTGTGTTTATCAGTATGTCATTATGTTGGTTTTTGTCTTTAAGTATGTCTGTCTATCTGTGTTATGTCTATCAGTATGTCATTCTGTTGGTTTTTGTCTTTAAGTATGTCTGTCTATCTGTGTTGTGTTTATCAGTATGTCATTATGTTGGTTTTTGTCTTTAAGTATGTCTGTCTGTCTGTGTTGTGTTTATCAGTATGTCATTATGTTGGCTTTTGTCTTTAAGTATGTCTGTCTGTCTGTGTTGTGTTTATCAGTATGTCATTTTGTTGGTTTTTGTCTATCAGTATGTCTGTCTATCTGTGTTATGTTTATCAGTATGTCATTCTGTTGGTTTTTGTCTTTAAGTATGTCTGTCTGTCTGTGTTGTGTTTATCAGTATGTCATTATGTTGGGTTTTTTGTCTATCAATATGTATCTCTGTTTTGTTGTGCTTTGACTATCAGTATGACTATTTTATCTATGAGTATTTCTCTGTTCTGTCTATCGGTATGACTGTGTTTTGTCTATCAGTAAATCAGTCATTCTGTTTGTGTTTTGTCTATTGGTATGCCTGTGTTTTGTCTATCAGTATATCTGTCTATCTGTGGGTTTTTCTCTATCAGTATGTCCGTCTGTCTCTCTTTGTCTTTTATCTATCAATCTGTCCCTGTTTTATCTATCCGTATGGCTGTATATTGTATTTCAGTATATCTGTCTATCTGTGTTTTTTTCTCTATCAGTATGTCCGTCTGTCTGTCTTTGTCTGTCTTTTGTCTGTCAATCTGTCCCTGTTTTATCTATCCGTATGGCTGTATATTTCAGTATATTTGTGTTTTGTAAATCAGTATGCATGTCTGTTGTGTCTATCAGTATGTATGTCTTTTGTCTATCAGTATGTCTGTGTTTGTACATCAATATGTCTGTCTGTGTTTTGTCTATCAGTATGTCTGTGTTTTGTATATAAGTATTTTGTGTTTTGTCTATCAGTATGTCTGTGTTTTGTATATAATTCCAATGTTAGTTATTACAATTGTTTTGATTGGACAAAAATAAATCTAAACAAGAATTTACACATCAATAAATCCTAAAAACGCTATGTATACATACGCGCTTGAAAACAAACAACATAGTGCGGGGAAAGTATTCAAATTATTAAAGTTGATAATACACGGAACGAATTGGAATTATAAGAATCAAACATTCTTTTTGAAGAATTTATCGATGTGTAAACTCTGGACATTTTACTCACAAACTTAATATAGAAGTGCTTCGCACTTTTATTCAGTTTGTGAGTAAAATGTCCAGAATTTACACATCGATAAATTCTTCAAAAAGAATGTTTAATCCTATAATAAGTATTTTGTGTTTTGTCTATCAGTGTGTTTGTGTTTTGTCTATCAGAGTGTCTGTGTTTTGTCTATCAGTATGTCTGTGTTTTGTCTATCAGAATGTCTGTGTTTTGTCTATCAGTATGTCTGTGTTTTGTCTATCAGTGTGTTTGTGTTTTGTCTATCAGTGTGTCTGTGGATTGTCTATTAGTGTGTTTGTGTTTTGTCTATCAGTGTCTGTATGCCTGTGGTTTGTCTATCAGTATTTCTTTGTTCTGTCAATTGGTATACCTGTGTTTTTTCCATCAGTCTGTCTGTGTTTTTTCTATCAGTATATATGTGGTTTGTCTATCAGAATGTCTGTGTTTTGTCTATCAGTATGTCTGTCTGTGTTTGTCTATCAGTGTATCTGTCTGTGTTTTGTCTATCAGTATGTATGTAGTTTGTTTATGAGTATATATGCGTTTTTTCTATCATTATGTATGTAGTTTGTTTATGAGTATATATGTGTTTTTTCTATCAGTATGTATGTAGTTTGTTTATGAGTATATATGTGTTTTTTCTATCAGTATGTATGTAGTTTGTTTATGAGTATATATGCGTTTTTTCTATCAGTATGTATGTAGTTTGTTTATGAGTATATATGTGTTTTTTCTATCAGTATGTATGTAGTTTGTTTATGAGTATATATGTGTTTTTTCTATCAGTATGTCTGTGTTTTGTCTATTAGTATATATGTGTTTTTTCTACCAGTATGTCTGTGGTCTGTTTATGAGTATATATGCGTTTTTCTTTCAGTATGTCTGTTTGTTGTATTACACTATGTATGTGTTTTGTCTATCAGTCTCTCTGTTATTTGTTTATTAGTATGTCTGTGTTTTGTCTATCAATATGTCTCTGTGTTATCTATTAGTCTGTTTGTTTTTGTTTATCAGTCTGTCTGTGCTTTGCCTATCAGTATGTCTGTGTTTTATCTATCAGTATGTCTGTGTTTTGCCTATCAGTATGTCAGTGTTTTATCTATCAGTGTGTCTATGGTTTTTTTAATAGTATGTATGTACTTTGTATATCAGTATATTTGTGATTTGTATATCAGTATGTATTGCTGTGTTTTGTCTATTAGTATGGTTGTGTTTTGTCTATCAATATGTCTGTCTTTTTCTATCAGTATGTATGTACGTTGTCTATCAGTGTGTATATGTTTTTTTTCCTAATAGTATGTATGTACTTTGTATATCAGTATATTTGTGATTTGTATATCAGTATGTATTGCTGTGTTTTGTCTATTAGTATGGTTGTGTTTTGTCTATCAATATGTCTGTCTTTTTCAATCAGTATGTATGTACTTTGTCTATCAGTGTATATATGGTTTGTCTATCAGTATGTCTGTGTTTTATCTATCAGTATTTCTGTGCTTTATCTATCAGTAAGTCTGTCTGTGTTTTGTTTTGTCTATCAGTATGTATGTATATTGTCTATCAGTCTGTCTGTGTTGTGTCTATCAGCATGCCTGTGCTTTGTCTATCAGTATATATGTTTGTTGTCTAACAGTCTGTCTGTGCTTTGTCTGTCAGCATATCTGTTTTGTTTATCAGTATGTCTCTGTTTTGTCTATCAGTATGTCTCTGTTTTGTCTATCAGTATGTCTGTGTTCTGTATATCAGTATGTCTGTGTTTTACCTATTAGTATGTCTGTGTTTTGTATACCAAAATGTCTGTGTTTTGTCTATCAGTCTGTCTGAGTTTTGTCTATCAGTCTGTCTGTGTTTTGTCTGTCAGTGTGTCTGTCTTTTGTGCATCAGTATATATGCATTATGTCTATCAGTATGTCTGTGTTTTATCTATCAGTATAAATATGTTTTGTCTATCAGTCTATCTGTATTTTGTCTATAAGTATGTATGTGTTTTGTCTATCAGTGTCTATGTGTTTTGTCTATCAGTTTGTCTGTGGTTTGTCTATCAGTATATACGTCTGTGTTGTGTCGATAAGCATGCCTGTCTTTTATTTATCAGTATGTCCGTTTTGTTTATCAATATGTCTGTCTTTTCTCTACCAGTTGTATGTATTCTGTCTATCAGTGTGTATTTGTTTTGTCTATCAGTATGTTTGTGGTTTGTGTAATAGTATCTGGGTTTTTTTCCAGTATATCTGAGGATTTTTTTATCAGTATGTCTGTGTTTTGTCTATCAGTCTGTCTGTATTTTGTCTATCAGTCTGTCTGTGTTTTGTCTATCAGTAAGTCCGTGTTTTGTCTATCAGTTTGTATGTGTTTTCTCTATCAGTATGTGTGTGGTTTGTGTAAAAGTATGCCTGTTTTTTTCTATCAATATGTTTGTTTTTTTCTAGCAGTAAGTTTTTCTGTCTTTAGTCCATCATTATGTATGTGTTTTATCTATCAGTATGTCTGTGTTTTATCTATCAGTATGTATGTGCTTTGTCTATCACTATGTCTGTGATTTGTCTATCAGTATGTATGTGTTTTATCTATCAGTATGTGTGTGTTTTATCTATCAGTTTGTCTGTGTTTTATCTATCAGTATGTATGTGTTTTATATATCAGCATGTGTGTGGTTTGTCTATCAGTATGTCTATGTTTTGTCTATCAGTATGTCTGTGTTTTGTCTATCAGTATGTATGTGTTTTATCTATCAGTATGTATGTGTTTTATCTATCAGTATGTCTGTGTTTTGTCTATCACTATGTCTGTGTTTTATCTATCAGTATGTCTGTGTTTTGTCTATCAGAGTGTCTGTGTTTTATCTATCAGTATGTGTGTGTTTTATCTGTCAGTATGTCTGTGTTTTATCTATCAGTATGTATGTGTTTTATCTATCAGAATGTGTGTGGTTTGTCTATCAGTATGTCTGTGTTTTCTCTATCAGTATGTCTGTGATTTGTCTATCAGTATGTATCTGTTTTATCTATCAGTATGTGTGTGGTTTGTCTATCAGTATTTCTGTGCTTTGTCTATCAGTATGTCTGTGCTTTGTCTATCAGTATGTCTGTGCTTTGTCTATCAGTATCTCTGTGTTTTGTCTATCAGTATGTCTGTGTTTTGTCTATCAGTATGTCTGTGGTTTGTTTATCAGTATGTCTGTGCTTTGTCTATCAGTATGTCTGTACTTTGTCTATCAGTACGTCTGTGCTTTGTCTATCAGTATGTCTGTATTTTGTCTATCAGTATGTCTGTGTTTTGTCTATCAGTATGTCTGTGCTTTGTCTATCAGTATGTCTGTATTTTGTCTATCAGTATGTCTCTGTTTGGTCTATCAGTATGTTTGTGTTTTGTCTATCAGTATGTCTGTGGTTTGTCTATCAGTATGTCTGTGTTTGGTCTATCAGTATGTCTGTATTTTGTCTATCAGTATGTCTGTGTTTTGTCTATCAGTATGTCTGTGTTTTGTCTATCAGTATGTCTGTGCTTTGTCTATCAGTATGTCTGTGTTTTGTCTATCAGTATGTCTGTGTTTTATGTATCAGTTTGTGTGTATTTTGTTTATCAGTATGTCTGTGCTTTTTCTATCAGTATGTCTGTATTTTGTCTATCAGTATGTATGTGTTTTGTGTATCAGTGTGTCTGTGTTTTATTTATCAGTATGTCTGTATTTTGTCTATCAGTATGTCTGTGTTTTGTCTATCAGTATGTCTGTATTTTATCTATCAGTATGTCTGTGTTTTATCTATTAATATGTCTGTGTTCTGTCTATCAGTATGTCTGTGTTTTGTCTATCAGTATGTCTGTGATTTGTCTATGAGTCTGTCTGTGGTTTGTAAATCAGTATGCATATCTGTTGTGGCTATCAGTGTGTATGTGGTTTGTCTATCAGTATATTTGTCTGTGGTGTGTCTATAAGAATGCCTGTATTTTATTTATCAGTATGTCTATAAGAAACTGTTTTACTTAGGTTACTGCAAATTTGCTCAAAATATTCCTCTTTCACCATCCTTGAGGTCTAAGACCCCTACCCCCTACACAAAACCTGCATATTATTCCAAACATAGATATACAACTGGCATATTTTTAGCATAGACCTGGAAATGGGGTGATCTACAAAAGGCTATTAGTATCATGCAAAAAACATTAATTCACATTCCATTATCTCGTAATTACGAGAAAAGATCTCGTTATTACGAGAAAAGATCTCGTAATTACGAGAGAATCGTCTCATCGTTACGAGAAAAGATATCCTAATTACGAGAAAAGATATCGTAATTACGAGAAAAAATCTTTTAATTACGAGAAAATGTTCTCGTAATTACGAGAAGATATTGATATAAAGACGAGTTGTACAACTTATGGATAATCTTTTGGAAACGTTTAACACTACAGTACAAACCTGACGCCCAGGCAATCCCAGAAAGTAGTCCTGGGGACTGCTCTGGGACTGTTCTCTGAAAAAGTGGGACTGCCCTGGGACTACTGCGGGACTGCTTTAGAAAGCAGTCCCAGTGGTCCCAGCAGTCCCCGGGACTGCTTTGTTCAGCCAAGCGTGAATGAATCACGTGATGTTATGATTGACAAGAAATCCCCGCCACTGTGTATTCAGAATATACGCAAATCACTTCAGTATTTTTTTTTCACCGCTTACTGAGGCACTTTCACCAGACAACTTGAGAAAATAATGGATGGAAATAAAATAACAAGAATATCTCCCTACATTCGGCGGCTGATAATTTTAATGAAAGATAATGGACTGAATAATTCCCAAATACTCAAATCCATAAACAGAGAAAATAATGATCTTGTATTCAGACAAGGAATGTCTATTCGGGAACATGCACTTTACAAACACTATACCTTCGATTTCAGGTTAAAACAACATGTACATATACACTTTGATTGGAATCCTCATAATTATTTAAATATGTCTATATGCTGTAGTGAAATTATACAATTTTACAATGCTGACAATAAGTAGCCCATATCTAGCCAATCAATACATTTACATATCAAAAATACATGTACACGTAAGTGGAAAGTTGTTTTTGCTATTTTGGAATAGATGATAAGTGAAAAAATCATTTAGGCGACTTGAAACACATTTATTTCAATAACCCAGTCAAGAAATAAATATAATTATGCTACATAATTTTCAGAACCCAAGATACACGTCACATGTATTAAATATTTAAAAAATAAATAATGAATAACAACAACAAAATTGCCTGGGACGTCAATTGATTTTATGTTGTGAAACTGTGGTTATCAGACTTATAAACTCTGCATGTATCTTTTTTCACTCGTATTCATAAACTATCATTTTGTTATAAATTCATGAAAAAGTGTCACACAGGTATTTTGAATATGTGTTGTTTTCATATATAATGTATTGTCTTTCTCTCAAATTACATTGTAAGCCATTTATCTTCGATTTCGACTACCGTATTAACGCTCTCCAGCCATTATCGACAATGTTTATGGATAATCTCACTGTCGGCTTTGCTCCTCCCCTAGTTATTTTAACCCCGCCTACTGGGACTGCTTTTCGGTTTGTTTACTGGGACTTGGGACAGGTGCGGGACGGCTCTGGGACTGGTGCGGGACTGCCTTAGGACTGGTGCGGAACGGCTCTGGGACTGCTCAGCAGTCCCAGAAAGCAGTCCCCAGGATTGCTCTGGGACTGCTTTCTGTCAGGTTGGGTCTGGTTGGTACTGTATTTCTCTTTTTGTTGATTGGTCAGGAAATCGAAATTATTTCATTCAAAGTGTGTGTGACGGTACATATTGTCGTCCGGTGTCGAATGATTTAGGAAACTATAATTTTCGTTCCGAGTTATAATTTACGTACCAGTCCGCATAAGTTTAGTTGCGGTCATAATCACACTTTTAGAAACATGAAATGCATATATTTACGCACATTTCTTGTGGGTTTTATTTCTTTCATCGGATTATACAATTATCAAAGACTAATATCATTAGAACCGGAATATCTGTACGTCTAGTTTTGTGTTTTCAAAATTTGTCAGATCAACAGGTGTTTATTTTTGTTTTATTACGGAGGTTTGATCTCCAATTCAAAGGAGTGTAAACTGGAGGTTGAAACCTGTATATATGTAGATAGAGTTGTTACATGACTACTTATATATGTACCGACACAAACCCTCACCATTATTAGATGTACATGTAGCAACAGGTACTGATCTACATGCAGGAATGAGACTTCTTGAACTAAGTTTGGATTTTTATTTATCTATTATATTTTTACAAATCTAGATTATATATATACTCAAAGGTATGCAATATTTTTCTTTTTTATTGATCAATCAATGATATATCTTTAATGATCAAATAATTTCGTACTGGTTACTTAATATATTGAGTACGCGTGAGAGAGAGAGAGAGAGAGAGAGAGAGAGAGAGAGAGAGAGAGAGATGACACTAGTCCCTGTATATGCATATTACTAAGGAAGTAAAAACAAAAGATGCATACACTTAAAGCGCTAGATAGTGGTTTGTTAAAATAATGATATTTTCATATTATAGATATTTTAAATTGAAATTTATCAATATATAAAATGAAGCAAGTCAAACGTGTAATCATTTAATGAGATTAACAAAAAGGTTATCGCGGCCTGCATTGATTATGGTATTGGAATCGTACAAGCATTCCAAATATTCATTCGCATTAAACAATTAAGCATTTAACTACAGCTAAATATTCTCTACATAGATACATATAGTTATCTTACCCCCCCCCCTTTCCCATCTATCGCGGTCGGCGACAATATATTCCAATGTTTATTGTCTCCGACGACGGGTACCTGTAAAGTGAGAAACGAAACGAAATCTACCGAAACGAAACGAAATCTACCGAAACGAAACGAAACCCACCGAAACGAAACGAAACCTACCGAAACGAAACGAAACAGATTGTATGATCGAACTCTTTAAATTATAATAATTGAAAATGGTATCAAAGGCCCCTGTTAAAGTTTACAAATATAAATAAAATTCGCCTCCCCTTTGATGTAGGCTTTCGGCTTGACTGATACAATTTTTTAAGAGTTGGAAAGGAAGGGGGGGGGGGGGGTAAGCACAAAGTACATAAATACCATGTGCAATTAGCTTCGGATCCATAAATTTCAGAACGGAAGGTTACAGTCTCACAGGTCAGAGGTCTGGGGAAACACACTAAACGAGGGATGGGGTCGTCGGCGTTGAATCCGATTTTGGGCATAAATACATGTTTCAGTATTTTTTCTCTAAAGACAAATATATGTATACATGTGGATATTGTGTATTTGAATGTAGTATATCAAACGGTGGATTCTGAATATGTCCTCCCGTTCTCTTTGTGATTTCTGCTTAAAATCCCCTTGCTCATAAGCCTTTTCAGTTTACAAAATGCCGACCTCCTCCTAATATTATTGCATTAAAAAAAATCCGTTTTCCGTCCCGTTTTCAATTCCCCGTCTTAGCAACATCCCAAATGTATAGAGTTTTTCCATTATTGAAAGTACTCGCACCTCAGCAGTTAGAGATAAAATAAGAGGTTAAGAGCTCTTCCTGCTTTCAATTTTCTCAGACACCAGCTTCTTCAAACAAGGTATCTATGCCCAAAGGCGGATCCAACGTCGGCGACCCCACCCCTCGTATAGTGTGTTTCCCCAGATATCTGAGACTGTAACCCTTGGTTCTGAAATGTATGAATCCGAAACTAATTGTACATGGCATTTAATCAACTACGGATATGTACTTTGTGCTTACTCTCCCCTTTCCAACTTTTAAAACTTTGTAACAGTCAAGCCGAAAGCCTACATCAAAGGGGAGGCGAATTTTATTTATATGTGGTAACTTTCACAGGGGCCTAAGATACCATTTTTTAATTATTATAATTAAAAGAGTTCGGTTATACAATCTGTTTCGTTTCGTTTCGGTAGGTTTCGTTTCGTTTCAGTGGGTTTCGTTTCGGTAGATTTCGTTTCGTTTCGTTTCAATTTCGTTTCGCACTTTATGCAAGTATATACAAACATACATTGTGTCCCGTGGCGATCCGGGTTAGAATAGGTCCCTAGTACCCCTTGCTTGTCGTAAGAGGTGACTAAATGGGGCGGTCCTTCGGATGAGACCGCAAAAACCGAGGTCCCGTGCCACAGGAGGTGTGGCACGATAAAGATCCCTCCCTCCTTAAAGGCTGTAAACGCCGAACATAGGCCTATACATTTTGCAGCCCTTCACCGGCAGTGGTGACCCCTCCATATGAATGAAATATTCTTGAGAGGGACGTTAAACAATTTTCAATCAATCAATATACATACATCGTATATTTATCTTGAATGGAGAAAAACACAATTTTGACGGAATGCTCAATACTGCGAGTCTCGATATTATATTTGTGTATATGTATATATCTATATGTTGTGTATTCGCTTTGTGTAAACCCCCTCCCCCGGACTGCATTTTATAGTAGTAGAGAAAGATAGATGAAATGTGATTGTAAGTGATACATTGGATACATGTATTCAACCCTCTCCAATGATACCAAAATCCATATTTTTTGTGTTTGTCAATGTTTTCGAGAAGTCCCCCCCTTTTTTTGGGGGGGGGGGATCTATGTGTAGACCTATATCTATTTCAATCCTTATTAATTAAAATACATATCGTAATACGAGTAACACATATAGCAAATTATCTTTCCGGCACCTTAATTATATTATTTAAACATAATTTTAATGAGTAACATATTTTTAATTTCTTCTAGGACTAATGCAAGTAAAAAGTGCCTTGCGGAAAATGTACATGTATATTAATCCTTATCTCCGCTCGCGTACTCGTACAATCTAATTAAAATTATGTGAGTTATGTATGTGAGTACGCGAGCGGATCTAACATCTAATTTTAATTAGATAATCCCTATCTTAGCTACACAAACTGTTTTTGTTTTGTATTGTGTTTTAAAAAATGAAAGTGAATTTGTGTCCACCAAACAACGAAATAGTTTTGTAGCCATTGCAGATATAGTATAACACTGAACCGACCCCCCCCCCTCCCCCCAAAAAGCCCAAACATCAGATGAATTTTGCACCACTTTGTACCTCACGGATTTTCATGACATACTGTGCGCGTTGTATGTATTTATTACGGAAGCCGATAGGTGCCAGAGTATAGAATTAATATTTATTTAACTGGCGGCCGCCACTTAATTTAACTGGCGGCCGCCACTTATTATCTGGCGGCCGCCATATATATTAACTGGCGTCTTCCATATAAATTAACCGGCGATATTGGCAATCTTGCAGATGACGTCCTTTTCTGGAGGATCCTGCAATGAACACCTTGCACCGAGGTCATTTGACAATTGACCGCCGCACACACACTCACCCACCCACCCACTCACACACACATGTATATGCACACAGGGAGTGAGAGAGAGAAAGAGAGAGAGAAGGTTTTGCTATGTTCGCTCACTATGTACTTGTGATTTAAAGGGACATGGACATGATTTGAGCGAAGAATTTTCAAATAACTGTAAGAACCTGTACGTCGTGACATACTTTTTCGTTGTGATTTCATATGGTGCGAAGGGCACAGAGATATAGGCCTATTTAGTTGTTTTTATAACTATAAAGGTGTTCTGCTATATCTATAAAAGAGTTTATGTCCAGAGTAAAAATGAATTTTATATATATATATATATAGCGTAAATCTATATGGGATCCGGATTAGAATAAGTCCTCACTACCCCTTGCTTGTCGTAAGAGGCGATTAAATGGGGCGGTCTTTCGGATGAGATCGCAAAATCCTAGGTCAGGTCGCAAAATCCTAGATCCCGTGGCACGATAAAGATGCCTCCCTGCTCAAAGGCCGTAAGCGCCGAACATAGGCCTAAATTCAATACAAAATAACGTCCTAATGCATAAAGATCTGACTCAAACCACACAATATAGTGAAAATATGCATAAACTTTTTGCATGGTACCAAAACTGCCGAAAAGCGGAGCTCATTGTTTACAAACAAAGTGAAAGCGATTTTCAGAAAATAGCCATGTTTCCGAAAAATCAAAACAAAACTACCCCATTCTGGGGACTTTAAAAATTGTGTTCAATTGTTGTGTAAACTCATTTTTCATTTAATAAAATCTGTAAACTTTAAACAATTGTTCTTCTTTCATTATATAACTGGGGGAAATATCTGGACTTGTATAGGCCATACGCACATAAAGTCCAAAGCGACTTTCAGTAAATCAAAAGCCAAAGCGAACGTTCACACGGTATCTGCTCAGATTGACCTCCCCATCTGGCCAGCGTGACCCCGCTGACCCCTCAAAACTACACTTATTTGAATATCTGCACTCAAAACTACACTCATTTGACCCGCCTATAAAACCTGCACTCAAAACTGAAATCAGTTGAACCGCCTATCGAGCCCGGTTATACTACTCTCATATACATCGCATGAGGGGGGGGGGGGGTGTAGTTCATTGCATTTTTTTTTCTAATTCATCACTTCAAACATCTACTACTTTTAACTACTATTTTAAAAATGAAAGGGGGGGGGGGTTCCTTGGTACGACATTTAAAATAAAAAAAAAATTTCTTCAGTAGAATACAAGTACATAAGAACTATAATTCAACTTTAGCTGTTTCCTTTTTGTAATTAATAATTATCGAAAACACAGCAAATTTCATATTGAATTCCTAGAAAATCAGATAGCAAAATAACGGGAAAATCTGTATTTTGTCGTCTTGTCAACTTTTCGTTATTTCGAGGCGAAAACTCGGTAATTATCGTTTTGTCGTCTTTTCGTTTTGTCATCTTTTCGCATCGAAAGGACGACAAGCGACAAAGCGCCAAGCGAAAAGAGGACTAATTAGGTCGCTAATTTGCGGGGTTTATTTGTCGTCTTTTCGCATATATTTTCGAATTTTCGTTCCGTCAATTTGTCGTCTCTTCGTTATTTAGGGGCGAAAGTAGCTCAATATAGTTTTGTACTCTTTTCGTTCTGTCGTCTTTTCGCCTCGAAAAGACGACAAGACGACAAATTGTAAAGTGTCACAAATCAGCCACCATACCTGGGGCATTTATTTGGATGTTAAGTATCTATTTTTTAGTTTTCCTAAATGGACGCGGGATAAAATGAAATGTTGGATATTCTATATAGTAAATTTTATGTACTTTCTGTAGGTTATATTTGTTAAAATATTCATGTTGGAATAATGCTTAAAAAGACGACATAAAATGGTAGAATTGTTTAAAAAGCGCGACATTTGTAGAATAAGGACATTTCATTGGACATCGATAACATTAATCTTCTTCATGGATACACTAAGAATTATATAATACTGGCATACTCTGTGTTCCATGATATATGTAAATTATAAATGTAACAGGGATAGTCAACTTTCCCTTGCATTTGGGCATCCTACTGGTCATGGTGACTTGTATTGTCTATCTACAAACACGGGACACCGCTGTCTTTGTCATTTTCAAGGCCGCTATATTACGTTTGAAGTAATGGTTTATCGTATTTAAATAAGGACGTCATAATCATACACCATTTTTCCGTTATTGGCACAAAATCAATCATGTTATCAATCTGTAAATGAATCGTATGTGTATTTTATGTAATTATTATATATTTTCCTTGCCATTGATCTATGAAAGGTGAAGATATGAACAGTGATCAATCCCGTAACTCTTATAAACAATACAAAATAGACAGTTGGGCAAACACGGACCCCTGGACACTTTTAACTTACTGTGTTTTCTGTAAGCCGTGTTGTTGATGATGTAAATATCCCAGTGTGGGTGGAGACCTATACAGGATCTCACGATGTCATTTCTCTCGTATCTCCAGAGCCACTTGACGTGTTGTACACTGCCCTGTGATTGTACACACTCCCCGGTCTTCTGTAATTCCTCTAAAAACGCTCCTCGTTCACCCTCACTCATGCGTGTTTTATCTAGAGGGATGCTCACTGAATAATATATAAACAGGTATTGATTAATTACACATATACAATATTCAACATTTTTAAAAATGAATAATAACAATAAAATATATCTCCTAACATCAATCCCGTGACGTCATATAAATGTACACCGTTGTGTCTGGTTGTACATGTTGTATGCACATTTCTTTGTTTATACTGCAAGACGATATTACAGAACAATGTAATCATTTATATCTCATTCATCTGAAATCAATCAATAAAATATCTACAATGAACATTGATAACAAGAAAGTAGAATCCACATGACTGTATATAGACTGCTCTATGTAGATAACTAAACGGTTCATTTACTTCATACTTACAGTAACGTGACACTTTATCACAGATACCCGTGTCCTCCATGGTGACGTGGGTCAGTATGTTCATCTGTAGGCGGTGTATGAGTACGGAATCACAGTCCGAGTCGTTACTAATGACACATTTCTCTCCAGACTTCCTGGTGTATCTCTGTAATCTCAGATATCTCACTGTTGTAGTATAACTGTATAACTCATACACGTAGAACAGTGAAACACTACGTTCTGTAACACGTTCTGTAACACGGTACATGGTCTCGTCCTTGGCGTCCTCAGTGATGTCTACTCCGTCCTGATCCCAAAGAAATCCACGTGACTTCAGTCCGTCCAGAGTCCGCTGAGTCTCCTCACTTGTTACACTGTCCTTACTGTATATCCACTGTCGTATATCATTAAGAATGTACAGACAGTCTGTATCAGTAAAGTCGGGGGTACCGGAGTCAGAGCACAGAAAACAGAATAACACGCACACCTCGTCATCAGACAGGGAGGAGAACTGATCTGAAAATGTAGTATGACACAGTAACACAAAGTTATTTATATTCTTCATATGATACTTTTAATTAAAACATGACTGGAGAAAAAAAATATTAAAGCTCCACCAGACTCAGAGATTCGACTTATCACACGTATCCTCATCATAATAACACGGACAACTGTAAAGCTTAGCAGATTCTATATTAAATACATCTACATCAGTTTTAAATAAAATTGTTTAAGGAAGGTGACCAATGTTTCTGTTCTGTTTTAAATTAACGTTTTATTACTGTTTTACAATTTTTCAAAAGTAAAAAAAAAAAAAAAATGAAAATAATTTTTTATTGGTGTGTTTCATAAATGTTTTAAAAGATTCTAATAATTAATAAACAATGTAAAGATCTGTTCTAAATATGTTTCTGGAACCACATACAGCAAACTCACTTGAATGACATTTCCCCAATATGTGTATTACGTTTATATAATAGCGGTGCCTTGACAGTACTGTGCAAATCTGAAAGTGTCACATGACTGTCTCGTTCGTTGTCTCACAATTTTGACAATAACTATAACCCGACCATGATCAATTATTATAGGTGACCTCTGATGTGTACTCATTGAGGCGATTCACGTAATCCATGCACTGATTTTGTCTTTTTGTACTGCATGTGAGTGTTCCTGTGCTACTAGCAATGCCAAAATCTACTTTTACTACATGGACCAGCGTATTATACCCGGATGATGAATAATGAGAAATATGGAATGAGAGTACCAAACCCCTGCATGCGTAACTCGGACGCAGTTTACCCAGGATTGAGCGGAGGTAAAAATTTCTAGGTGTTGCGTGATTGGCTAATATCAAGAGAGAAATTATTTGGAATTTAAAAAAATATTATAGAGGTTTAAATTAAATGTTAGGATGAAAAATTATCGCAAAAAATCGAGAAATGACTGAGGAAATTACCATGGTAGGAGTGTGCTTGAAATGAAGGGTGTACTTTACTGCAGATTGCTATGTGTTGTAAAAAGTACAAATATGGCCTATAAAAGGCACGGGACCCTGTATATTTTTTTTTCGTTTTTTATTAACACTTGGAACGAACTTTGAAATGTTTGCGGTCATTTATTTAAAATTAATAGAGTTAATTAGTGAGAGTAGACCAGTCGTTATAAAAATTAACCTCAAACAAATTGCAACAAAAACAAATTTTGTTATAATCAGTTAAGTGTGTATATTTTGACGACATATCAAAAATCGACAAACATCGACCAAGCAGTTAATTTAGAAATTAATCAAGAGTATTCCGCATTTTAGATGTAACACTAATGGCATACGCGGGGTATCGCACCTGTAAATCTTAGTCAACACGAAGCAGTCGATGCAAAGTTTTTATAATTTATAATTTTGATTTGATGTTTTCCACCAAACTCAACAATTTTTCAGTTAAATATGGTGGCGCCCAGTTTTTATTGGTGGAAGAGAGAACCCATATACAACTCACCTGGCAAGAGACCTTCCGAAAGTAAACTGAAAGACTTTCTCACTTACCGGCGCGAGCAGGATTTGAACCCGCGCTGACAGAGGTGAGAGGCCGTGTGATTTTGAGCGCGATGCTCTTTTTTTTTTCTTTTCTTTTTTTATCTTTCATTAATCAACATACAATTTACACCACAAAAGTCATCACAATGAATATCACAGTTTCAGATCTGGTTTAACATTTTACAATAAAACCATGTTAAAAGATAAACAGCTTTTGAAATCTCAACATCCATTCTAAGGTAATGGCGAATGTTATTAATTTGCTGACAAACAGACGGACATACCAAAAACTATTCGCGCCCCGAATTTCCGATTACGAGGACATACATGTAAAAATGAAATTGAACATTTTCTTTTCAACAGCATTATTCTTGTATTGATATTTAGAATCTTTCAGACGGGGTAGGGGGTGGACGAGAGTGCGATTTCTTTTTGCGTCGCCATCAACAATAAATATTAATCTCTCGACAATTATAAACAAAAATATAAGGACAGTATTCAGGCCCGTAGGCAGCATTTTTCAGGGGGGGGGGGGTACATAGACTCGCAACGCGAGTCTATCACCTCGCACCGCGAGGTACCACTACGGCAGGGGGTCTGGGACCGCTCAAGGCCCCCAGAAGCTCTGGGGTATTTGGTGCAAAATCCTGCAATCTAGCAATTTCCTGGCACTTAATTTGAATTTTGGAATCATGCCTTTTTTACTATGAATTTTCGTGATTTTCAAAAAGAAATCCCGACTTTAATAGTCACAATTCAAACAAAATGCCGACTTTAATAGTGCTTAGTAGTTTTCAAGGGGGGGGGGGTTCGTACGAACCCCACGAACCCCCCCCCCCCCCCCCCTGGCTACGGGTGTGGTATTATTTTCCTTTTTATTTCACTAACGAGCGTAATTTTCTATTTTCAATGAATTTATATCAGAGCTTTACCTACAACAATTGTCGCTACTAAACAATGTAGATAAGAGAATGAAATTATCAGCGTACACAGTCGTATCAAGTTGAATATTTTATACAATGATATGGTACTTCGTATATCGTGCATTCTGGATTGTATTATTATGTTCCCCAAACAAAGTTTGGGAACATATTGTTTTTACTCTGTTTCTTATTATTAGGGTCTTCCGAGCTTCCTTCGGAAGACCCTTCTGTTATTTTACTGTTTCTTATTATTATTTTTCCCCCGCTTTTTTTGTACAGGCGATTTCTCGGAAACCTTTTATCTGATTATTATGAAACTTTCAGTGTAGATACATTGCTTTAAGACCTAAAAACTGTTTTTTCAAATTTTTGATATGTACCTCCGTTTACGAGTTATTGCCCTTTAATTGAATTTTGGGGTGGTCTTTTGTCCAGCAGAAATCTCAGGAACTACAAATGATATCAGCAAGAAAAATGGAGAAAATGTAGGTAAGGTATTGTAGTTGTGCAGGAAGTTAAAATTATTGGCTAAACATTTTAACTTCAGAAGCTATGTGATGGCAAATTTTGAGAATTTTTTTCCCATAGAATTTAGTTGCTTTTTGTGTAATATCTTTTAAACTGGTATTAATTTGGTAAGACATATAGTACAAAAGTTGTATGTAATTACAAGAGCTTTCGAATGAAATCAAGAAAAAGGGACTGGCATCTATATTTAGGGGTCAGTAGCTCATAAACGTGTTTTTTTATTACTTAAAAATGTTGACATACATTGAAAAAGTTTGAATGAAATAATCTTTAAGATATCAAATCTTGTCATTTGGTATGATAAGAAACAAGCTTTGTGCTATATTTATTTTTATTTCATAAAACAAATGTGTGAGAATCGTACAGGAACAAGTTGTCTGTACAAGCCCGCCAAGCTGTTTCGGGGCCTCATGCTTGTGTAGTGCTTAGATAGTTGATTTAGATACATTGTTTTGATTCGACTTCTCTTTTTTAATTTATTTAAATAATTAACAAAACGCAATGTTTTTACACGATGAACTGTTAAACATCATGTATGTATGTGTGCTGTTGTAAGCTTTTATTTCACAAACCTCTCGGAAGAGGGTAAAAAACTACAAACAAAACAAGGTACAGTGTTACAAAGGCAAAAAGACAGTAAACATAGTAACCGTTACAGGTTATAAACAATTTGAAATACAGTTATTGACTGGACTAGAAAAACATCATTGACTAGTTTACGTAAAAAATACTGATACAGAGTAAAGATGAAAAATTACGACAATTCTAGTCCTCCATACTTTTGTACACACGAGGCATGTAAACAAAGCTAAACTTCACAACAGATAAACGTTTTCTGGCCCTAACGTTTAGCATAAATGATCAGTAGATACAAATACAATTAAAAGAAACATAATTATGTAAAACTTACTCCATGAGAGGGCAAGACATCGGAAAACAACAATTCTGTGCCGCGAAAGTGCGGGAATACATAGAGCGAGACTACAACGAAAAAACAGAACGTCCGGAAACGAAATCTCCGGACACTACATTCCCCCTCTGATTTCTGTTAGAAATCACTACATTCAAATAAAAATATCTACACTCACACAGGTGAGTTATAAATCACACATAGCAAATGATACTACAAATGTCACATTATCTATACTTCTAAAAGAGTAACTAACTCTGAAATTGGTCTCACATAAGTAACTCGCTCGCCGTTTTTCATAAGATCAAGTTCTACTTTGCGAACTTTGCCATCTTCACTCTTAAATGCCTTTGTGATTATTCCTAGAGGCCAATCGTTGCGGGCACTCTCACGATCTTTCATGAGGACTACGTCTCCTGGTTTCAAATTTGGATGGTCCTCCTGCCATTTCTTGCGCACTTGTAGGGTCTGTAGGTATTCCATCTTCCACCTTTTCCAAAATTCATCCGCAAGACCTTGAACACGTTTCCAATGTGAGCGAATCATTTCTTTACTCTCAAAGTTTGGAAAAGGACATACATCTGAAGTAGTTTTCATGGTTAGTAAGGTCGCTGGTGTAAGTATGCTCGGAGCTTCCGGGTCTGTCGACACAGGCAGGAGTGGTCTGTTGTTGACGATAGCACATACTTCAGCCATTAGGGTGACCAAAACATCATGTGTAAGTTCAGTTCGGTTTCGTAATAACATCGAATCTAATATTTTCCGTGATACGCCGATTAACAGTTCCCAAGCCCCACCCATATGAGAAGCATGGGGAGGATTGAATTTCCATGACGTTCTTGATTTTGAAAGGAAGGTTTGGACTGGACCTCTCTCCACAAACTCAGCATTGATAGACAGGTTCTTTGTGGCACCGATGAAATTTGTTCCTCTATCTGACCTGAATTGAACTACAGGACCTCGTATGGCCACAAAGCGTCTTAGTGCATTGATAAATGCAGCACTTGAAAGTTCCTCGATAACTTCTATGTGTATAGCTCTAGTGACAAGGCATGTGAAAAGTAAGGCCCAGCGTTTCTGATTTGCAGCTCCTCCTCTTGTCCTCCTGTAGATAATTGGCCAAGGTCCGAAAGTATCAACGCCAACAAACGAAAAAGGAGGACTAGGTCTTACTCTGTCTTCAGGTAGGTCTGCCATTTGTTGCCATCCAAGCTTCCCGCGTAGCATGCGACAAATCACACATTTGCTGATCTCAGACATGATTAAACGTTTTGCAGCAACTACCCAAAATCCAGCTGCCCGTACTGCGCCTTCTGTGAAGTGTCGTCCCTGGTGAGCTACCTTCTTGTGAAAATGGAGGATAAGCAGCTTTGCAAGGTGGCTGTTCTTGGGTACGATTATGGGGTGTTTGGACAAGTCGCCAAAATCCTTTCCAACTTGAGCTCTCCTTAATCTGCCACCAACTCTTAACAGTCCATCTGGTCCAAGTATGGGACATAATGGTTGAACTGAACTTCCCTTTAAAGACTTTCCCTCCTTAATTGCTTGAATCTCTGTACCAAATGCCTCCATCTGAACCGTATGGATAATAAGGCGTTCTGTTTCTGTTATAAGACTTTGGTTGAAAGGTTTCAATGTGGTATCTGTGTTATCACCACATTTTCGCTTCCTAAGAAAGGTTTTCAGGTAGGCTATGCTGTTAACAAGTCTTTCCCAATCTAGAAATCTTGTAAATCTCTGAGCGCCAAGCGTACTTTCTGAAACTGTCAATTTTTCTGTCTTGCAACAATGGATTTCTGGTTTCACCTCTTTGTCATTAGTTGGGTCAATGAGTGGGAAATCACATGTAGTGTGCGTTGACGAAGTGTCGGTGAGAAGAAACTTTGGACCTTTAATCCAGAGACTGTCTGGTAACATTGATGCAGGTATGCTCCTTGTGGCTACATCAGCTGGGTTAAGTTCAGTTGAAACGTGACTCCACTGGGATGGTTCACTGGATATTCGAATTCGACTCACTCGATTCCCAACATATACATGGAATCTTCGACTCTCATTTGTAACATACCCAAGGACCACTTGACTATCCGTGTAAAATGAAAAGTGTTCTCGATCTATCTGTAGTTGCTCTCTAATTGTGTCTCCAAGCTGGACTGCCATCACAGCCGCACACAGTTAGAGTCTGGGTATCGTATGGCCACTTGTTGGGGTTACCTTAGCTTTTCCAATCAGAAAACTTGATGTACAAGTGTTGGGAATTTCTCCGAACAGCTGCAAGAAGGCCACCGCTGCGATGGCTTCCTTTGATGCATCTGCGTATATGTGTACTTTTCGTCTGGTGGCATTTTTAAAAGAAAGTGAACTGTACTGTCTGGGTACTCGCAAATTCTCTAAAGCTGTCAATGAACGAACCCATGATTTCCAATCCTGGAAGAGAGCTTCAGGTAAGGGATCGTCCCAATCAGACTTTTCTGGAGATGACATCATGTTCCTAAGAAGTAATTTTCCTTTAATTATTACTGGCTGTGCAAAACCAATGGGGTCATAAATGCTGTTTATGACTGACAACACCCCTCGTTTCGTGTAGGGTTTCTCTTCACTTGAGACTTTAAATAAAAAAATGTCTGCATCGGTGTCCCAAAGTAGTCCTGGACTTCTTTGCAGTGGGAGGGAAGCTGTACCGAAATCCAGATCTTTAAGGTTCTTTGCGAGATCACTTTGGTCAAAGGAATCAAGAACTGCTCTTCTGTTTGATGTAAACTTGTGCAGTCGTAAGGCTCCACCTTCACTCAAGGCATATTTTGTCCTGTGGACAAGACTAACGGCTTCTTCCTCACTTGTACACGATAAAAGGCCGTCATCAACATAGAAGTTGTTGATCACCAGGTCTTTGACATCAGCACTTGCTGATTCAACTGCCTTTCTAAGGCCATAGGTAGCCACGGATGGCGAAGGACTATTACCAAAGACGTGTACGGTCATTTGGTAATCAGTGAGTGGACGGTCTGGATCATTGTTCTCATGCCATAAAAATCTCAGGAAGTTTCGATGTTCAGGAGTCACTTTGAAGTTATAGAACATTTGCTCAACATCCATTGTTACCGTAACAGCCTCCTTCCTGAACCGTAGAAGAATACCAAGTAAACTATTGCTAAGATCTGGTTCCTTGAGCATTACGTCATTCAGTGAGACATTCAGAAATCTGGCAGAAGAATCAAACACAATTCGTATGCTTTCTGGCTTTTTGGGGTGGTAAACCCCGAACAGCGGAAGGTACCAATACTCGCTTCCTTCAACCAGGTCTGGAGCAGTCTCTGCATGATTATTATCAAATAACTTCTGCATAAAGTCCACAACATGTTGACGTTTTTCGGCATTACGCTGGATACCAGCATCGAAGGATCTCGCACGACGTAAAGCTGCTTCTTTATTATTTGGCAGGCTCATCCTGTTTTCTCGAAATGGAAGTGGTGCCATCCACTGACCCTCTTGTGTTTTTTGAAACCCAGCATCCATAATATCTAAAAATCTCTGATCTTCTATTGACAGTCCTGGTTTTTCATCATGTTCTGTTTTCTTAAATACTGGGTCCATGTCTACATAAATCTTGTTCTCGCAATTTCTCATCAATGTAGGGCGACCATTACTAAGAACAGCTGTTTTGTTGACGTTCACTATGTCAGGACCATGTACTTTTCCAAGACATACATTTCCAATAACAACCCAGCCCAGGGGTAATCGTTGACCATAGGGTAGGTCATCCTTCCCGATTCGCTGTTCTAACACATTATGTGCCGTAATAAGATCAGGCCCAATCAGCAATTCTTTGTCAGCTTGCTCATTCAATCCTGGTATTGACGAAGCGATACCTTTCAGGTGAGGGAAGTTTCTGGCAGCAGCAGGTGACGGAATCTCTTCACGATTATTTGGGATGTCGTTGCATTCTATTAAGTTGGGCAGTTTCAAAGCACATGATCCATCCAGAGATTCTACCACGTATCCTGAGGCTCTCCGTCCAGTCACATTAAATCTTCCTGCGCATGAGGACAAAACATATTCCGTCTCTTTCCCATGTTCACCAAAGGCGTCAAAGAACTTTGAAACCGCTAATGACCTGTTGCTCTGATCACCGATCATGCAATAGAGTACTCTACAGTGGTGACGTTGTCCATGAGGATACACTCTGACCAACACTATTTTGGCACAGGACTTGGAGGTATATCCTGGAACTTTACAGATTTTGGTGCATTTGTTGAAAACAGTTGCATCAGTAGCATGATCGTTCTCCCCCTCATGAGCCCTTTGGGGAATAGGTACTCGAGGATCTGAATGGAGTGCGGAAGGATGTTCACTCGAACGACAAACCTCGCATCTCACTGTCTCCTTGCAAGTCTTTCCAAGATGTTTTTTTCTGACCACAACATTTGAAACAATAACCATTGTCTCGAATGTAGTTTCGTCTCTCCGTTAAAGGTTTGGAACGAAACTGGCGACACATGTTGAGTGTGTGGTTTGTTCCATGTATAGGACAGACTTCACTCTTCACCTCTGTTTTTCTTGTAGAAATGTGTGCTTTAGGACGAACTGGTCCCCTGAATGCTCTTGTGTCACTATCCTGTCGAGTACTATTGTTGTTGTCAAAAACAAACCCAGGGTCATTCCGAATGCGGGCCGTTCTTTGTATAAATGATACAAAAAGGAAGAATGGTGGAAATGTCACTTTATTAGCTTCTTTGTACCTATTCGCTTCATTTGTCCACTTTTCTTGTATGCTATATGGGAGTTTTCTCACAATTGGATTTATTTCAGTACTGGAGTCATAGTAGGCAAAGAGTAGTGAAAATCGCTCATCACGCTTGATGGAATCGATCTCCATAAGCAAATCTGACAATTCGAAGAGTTGGCTTCTATCAGTATTCTTTAAAACTGGAAATGCTGACACTCTGTCCTTTAACGAAGACTCAATGCTCTCTGGACTACCAAATCTTGAATCAAGCCTCTCCCAAATTAGTATCAATGCGCGGGAAGGTTCGTTTGGGTTTGCACTTCTAATGTTCATAGCCTGTCGTTTGGAGTTGGTGCCGAGATTCTGAATAAGTAGATCAAGTCTTTCGAGTGGAGAGGCACCCAACTCACTCATTACGTTTTCAAACGTATACTTCCATGTGTAATAATGTCCAGGGATATCATCGAAAGTGGTCAAGCGTGCAGGGAGTAATTGTTTTTTGGCAAGAAGTTTTGCAAGTTCATGAGTGTCACTAGACACAGAGTTAGTTTGCTGCACAAACACAGGAGCTTCAGGGTTGAGAATCGAGGGTTTAATGGAATCGGTCTGATCTCGCACAAACTTTTCTGTGTATTCTAGTGTTGACGGGATATCCAAATGTTGGATTGGATTGTCCATATTATGCTCCGAGGTTTCTGTATTATGCTCTTTGATTGATGATCTTGGGAGATAGTCTATATCCTCAAATTTATCAGGTGTAAAGCTGCCACCTAAAGACTCATTGTCTGAGAAATCAAACACCCTTCTGATAGCTCTCAAGCTTGATTGTGCAGCGTCATATTCGCGTTTAACTGTAAGCACGCAGCGGGCTGCCTTTAAATCTGCTTCTTTCTTCATAAGTTCAGCCTCTTCTTCTGCGTACCTCATTCTAGCTCTGGCTTCCTCTACCTTGGCTGTGTGTTCAAGCATCACGGCTGTAAGATGTGAACTCGAAGTGGTCTTGTAAGTACGTTCGGATTTTTGGGAACCTGGCTTTGGTAGAATGTCGTCTAATTGTTTCAGCACAATTCTCACTTTATCTTGTAAAGTTTTATTAATCAGGGACCTTGAAGACTCTTCCCTTAGACTGTTTTCGTGGCGCTGACTTTGTAAGTAGGATGCAAACTCTGCGGATGCTTTGTCGTATTTAAGCATCAGTTTTGTTAATGATGACTTAAAAATCTTTGCTCTTTCAAATGTCATAACCGGGTTTTCATCCATGTCCATTATGAGAGAATCAATGTCTCGCTTGATACAACTAAGTTTTAACACATGTTTAGCTACCATACTTTCAAACTGTTGTAAGCCCAAGGAAGTGAGGCTCCTGGACTCCCGTAGCTGTGGATTTTGATGAGGTTCCATACTGGATGGCTGCTCTCGCCCGAGGTAGTGGATTTTTTACTGTGCTGTTGTAAGCTTTTATTTCACAAACCTCTCGGAAGAGGGTAAAAAACTACAAACAAAACAAGGTACAGTGTTACAAAGGCAAAAAGACAGTAAACATAGTAACCGTTACAGGTTATAAACAATTTGAAATACAGTTATTGACTGGACTAGAAAAACATCATTGACTAGTTTACGTAAAAAATACTGATACAGAGTAAAGATGAAAAATTACGACAATTCTAGTCCTCCATACTTTTGTACACACGAGGCATGTAAACAAAGCTAAACTTCACAACAGATAAACGTTTTCTGGCCCTAACGTTTAGCATAAATGATCAGTAGATACAAATACAATTAAAAGAAACATAATTATGTAAAACTTACTCCATGAGAGGGCAAGACATCGGAAAACAACAAAGAAATTCTGTGCCGCGAAAGTGCGGGAATACACAGAGCGAGACTACAACGAAAAAACAGAACGTCCGGAAACGAAATCTCCGGACACTACAGTATGTATGTTATCAGTGCAGAGCAAGTCTTTACGGGGCCTCCTGGATGTAAACATTCACGAGAGGCATTGTGGGAAGGCCAGAGAATGGCGAAATCAAATTGTGATGTGTACATTTTATCACCGTATGTAGACATGTATATTCATTGTACAGCTACGAGCACATGAACTGCCCTCGATTACGTACTTAGAGCATTAGTCAATACTAACGAAGGATATATTGTTGTCTGAATCGTTTACCATGTTTCGACTACGAGAAAATTATGACGGTCATATTTGCAATGGATTGATAAAGATACAGTGCTGATATATTTATAAACTGTCCCCAGTGATATTGTAACTAGTAAGGAAAAGTTAATGGTGACACTTCAATGTGTGATGGAATTGGACGTTGCTAAAAAGGTTAGAACGTTTTACTTATCTAAAATCCACACAGACAGATAGGGTGGTATTAAAATGTCAGTATTTTGCGTACACGCACACTGATTTTTATTTAATGTCGATACTGTGTTCATAAGCTTTCTAATGACATTCTCAACTTCCTCATGATTTAGCTTTTACATTATAAATACTTGTAATTTTACTATTTTTTTTTAAAGTTTGTTTTTAGTGGGAGAGGTGTATTTGTTTGTTAAAATTCCCTCGTGAAATTTTCATTCATGGACTCCACCAATGCTATTAGGAGAGTGCAAATTTAGATTTATTCTCTGCTGTTCTAGGTTCACTGAAAGGGGAGATCTTTTTTGCGTGACATGAGACCTTGTTTATATGCTCGGTCTTCATTCACTCAATGACAAAATTCATTCGCATTATAAGGAGTAGTCCGAAATATCTGACGTTTTCCAGGCTTTTTTCCGATTTTGATATTTAATGTGCAATTTATTTAAATAATTAACAAAATGCAATGTTTTTACACGATGAAATGTTAAACATCATGTATGTATGTATGTTATCTCGGACTATGTAAGGAGTCCCTTATTTCATGACTCTTGAAAGATACTGTCTAACCACTTTATCACTTTTGAATGAAGATAAAAGAATTTGTTACAAATCCTTATTAGTCTTTTGTCTGTCATTCTTTAAACAAAATATGCAAAAGTTCAACAATACACAGGCTAGAATACTATACATATTGTTTATGTTGAATGGTTACTAAGTCGCTTTGTCCCAAAACGGAAATGCCCCATGCACAAACTTTCCAAAAAAAAATTCAGGGGCAACCAAGTTCATGTAGTATTGACCCCCCCTCCCCCAATTTTATTCATAAGTGCCCATAATACATATTCTGAGCACTCCAAATCTGTGATACCTCTGACTTTAACCCCGCACATGTCACAATATAAAAGCAGGGGTTAGAGTTAGAGGTATGTTGGATTAGAGCACCCCAAAACTTAAACAAGCATATTCTGGAATGAATACATGAGTTGCAAACATTTGTTTACAAAATTATATCATATGGATAAATATGTTTGTCAAGAGAATTTTTTTTAACCTTGGTATAGTGTTGAGTCATAAAGTTTAATGTTTAAAAAAAGGTGACCATAATTACCAAAAAAAAAAGTTTTCTAAGCCATTATTACCTTTCTCAAATGTCATAAATGTTGAAATATTTTATCTTTAATGATTTATAAGCTAGCCTCTAAAGTTAGATTATTCTCTCAGTAATAAATGCACACTTCATGCTGCCAAAGTTTACAATTAATATACACTTAAAGGTCTTACGTAAGGAAATAGCCAATCAAAATGATTTAGTCAATTGTAGTTCTATATGTAATGGTTTGGGCCGTGGATATCGGCCTGGGTAGCTCAGTCAGTAGAGCACCTGACTAGTGATGCAGGGGTCCCGGGTTCGATTCCCGGTCCTGCCATACATTTTCTCATTTCCTGTTACAGATTTGGTGCCGTTGACCACCCCTGGACTTGGAGGTGAAAGTCCTCCCAGGGGCAAATAAGAACTTGGGTTGCGTCTTCGAGGGCGAAGACAATTTAAGGAGGGAGGAATGTAATGGTTCTGGCCGTGGATATCGGCCTGGGTAGCTCAGTCGGTAGAGCACCTGACTAGTGATGCAGAGGTCCCGGGTTCGATTCCCGGTCCAGCCATACATTTTCTCCTTTCCTGTTACATATATATATAGAGACAATTTATTTTCCTTTTTTTCTTTTTTGGCATCTTATTTTAGGCCTACAGTATTAATTTTGGGCTCATTTACTAGGAATATTATAACTTTATTGGAATTGTCCCACTGAATTAAAGGGAACTCTTTTTTCAGGTGCGCATGATGCAACTTCCTGGATGGTGTGTAGTCTGTTTGTCAACATGTGAAACCCACGTGTATTTTGAGGTAGGTGTGTTTACTGTCAATTTTCTCTCTTAAATGCCGCATAAGGCGTCTTTTTTCTGATCTCAAATTTTTGCCCAAGAATTAATCTTTATTTTCTCTTTCATTAATTATCTGATGACAGTCTATTTAATTAATTAATTTAATTAAAGCTATATAGTAACATATAGTGAAATTATTTCCTTGTGTGAGACCTTAAGAGTAACAGGTAACGTTCATTTTGACTGCAATTTCTCTGATTTCAGGAGTAGCCTCCCCTGTTAAAGATCAATAATGGTGGATAAACAATGCAGGATGCTGTCATGTCATCAACAGAGAGTTTTGACACCCGTATACCCGTATTTCTACCAATCACCTCTGTAACCTTTGTTGTGTTCATCAGACAGGTAAGAAATACATGATAATTATTTTAAATAACTTTATTAAAATGAATAATAAAAAATAGAACAAATTTACTTGTACAGACTTCCTCATATAAGAAAATGTCACATTTTACAATGCGATTATACATCATTTATACATATCCTCATAAACGCAGTTGAATAGAAACAGTGCATGATAAAACATAACATTTATTACATGCAACACAATTTACAGAATATGTATTAAATACAAATTTCATACATTTAAATTACATGTATACACCAATGATACACATCATCAATGCCCCCACCCTTTTTTCACACTTACAACTTCCTTTTTAATTTTGGATCTGTTAGTGATTTACTGTAAGTGTCTTTTGATTTTTTATCTTAGAGCTGATATCTCTTAGATCTGTAGTATTTTCGTTGATATTTATATTTTAAAAGTTTTCGTTTCATTTTAAAGTAATTTTGCCTATTTTGTTGTTGTTTTAGATGATGGACCACTCTACTTCCTTTTACAACAGGTGCCCCTACAGATTCACAAAGTTCCAATGTTGATTTTCCATGACCCCCATTCAGTGAGTGCACAACTTTATGTATTCTACTTTCAAAATTTCTACTACTTGTAATACATTTTGGATTTGATTTTTAATATGCCCTAATCACAGATTCAGATTTTTATGTAGAAGTATATTTAATTTTATCAAGATTATTTGGTCCTAAAGTCAAATTTATACAGTCTTTTAACAAACATTTGTCTTCTTCTGTCATGTTTAATTCAAAGTCACTAGGCAACACTGAAGATTTTCACTTCTTGCTTTTCAGTCTGCGACAGGAAAATGAATGAAGTTGACAGGATTTCCCGCACTGTCCTTGGTAGCAGCTTATGATAGAACGGACAGCAGTAGACATAGCCCGCTTCATCAAAGGTAAGTCTCCGGAGTAGTGTTTGTAGCAATTCTCGTACTCTGTCCTACTTTGAAGCTTCAGATCTAAGGCAAATCTCTGCATGTATTCTTTTATGGCTTTGGATCTTCCGGGAAACATGTGACTGCTGAACAGCGCCTTAGCTGTCTGTTTTCTTTGAGAGTCAAAGAAATGACGCAAGTCTTTAAGGTTTTCGATGACATGTTCTTGTTTTTCAGATGCCCCGGATGCAGTGGCACTATCCCCATCACTGGTATAATGGGAAATGTCTAGTGGACGGTCATCACCCTGCCTGCCTTATTTTCTTCATGCTGGTTTTATTCACATCTGTGATAATTTTTCCCACTTTGTTGCAGGTCTGCTGCATGTTAGTAGCTGATGCTGGTTCAATATTTGCGCCAAGAAGCATACCACGCATACCCTATGTAGTAAGGCTGGTACCCATGTGACCGACAGCCATAGCCACATTTAGCTGTGCAGCTCTGCGTCCCCTTCTGGATCTCCCCACCTCTTCATACAGCTTTTCACGGCAACTTGTATAGTGGCACTTCTTACATCGGATGGAAAGGATCCATGCCAGGCCTCGTTTTTCCTCCCCATGCTGGTTCCAGTCCAGTGAACCATTACAATCTGGAAACTTCTGTGAGTGTTCTTTAAATGCATTATTCCACAATTTAGCAGTCTTCTCTTGGTGAAGTACTTTGTATGGTTTTGAGTTTGGGTAATCTGACACAGCGTCCATGTTGGAGTCTACAGGCTGGACTTCACTTGGTCCGGGTCGCAAAATCTTCATTTCACTGCTTCGGCTCTCAGCATCGGTAACTGCAAACATTCCATTCTTCTGTGGCCATACAACATCCTGAAACTCTTCTTTACTTAGCCTTCTTATGGGTGCTAGAGATTGGACTGGGCTGGTGGTCCCTGTACTATGCTGGCCCTTGTTGTGAGGAATACTTCCTTTTTTGAATTGATGTTGATGCAACCACTTTGGTCCCTTCTTTGGCATGATTATTATTTAACTGTACACTTGCAGACCTTTTCTAAGAATATGCTATTGTGTTGTGGTGTGCATGTTTATGTATTGTAAATTTTTATCTTGTTTATTTATTTTAGAGCTGCCTGGTCTTCTAAGAGAAATTCCATTCTTTGATGACTGATGGAAAAGCCTCATCACTCCCTACTGCTAAATAACCACTTATCTTAATCACCAGCCATTTATCAGTGATCACTTTTATCAAAGCTCCATGGTACGTCATTGAAGTCTTTCTTGGCACCATTTTTTCCAGTCCCTGACTTTGTTTAAAATTAAGATTGACAATTTTTTGCTAATTACTTCCTTATAAATCAGTAAACTTCCTGTTTCTTAGTTAATTAGGGCTTGTTAATTAGAGTTGAAAAAACTTTTATGCAGATGGACACAAACTCCAACATCTCAGCTTGCATATCATTCCAAATTTTTTCCTAAATAATTCACTCATTAGATTTTTTTGTGTTTTGAAAATGATATACTGGAGATCAATTTGACCAGAATTCTGCAATCTGTTTGGAAGAGTTATCTCCTATTTTTCATCCCTTAGGGTCAAAAATAGATTTTGATGCACTAGTATATGAGAGATAAATAACTAATAGACATTTTTCTGCAAATTTCATTTAATTTCATTAACTTTTAATCATCTTAAAGGTCTTACGCAAGGAAATAGCCAATCAAAATGAACTTAGTCAATTGTAGTTCTATATATAGAGAGAATTTCTGTTCTTTTTTTCTTTTTTCGGCATCCTATTTTAGGCCTACAATATTAATTTTGGGCTCATTTACTAGGAATACTATAACTTTATTGGAATTGTTCCACTGAATTAAAGGGAATTCTTTTTTCAGGTGCGCATGATGCAACTTCCTGGATGTTTGTCAACATGTGAAACCCACATGTATTTTGAGGTAGGTGTGTTTACTGTAAATTTTCTCTCTTAAATGCCGCATAAGGCGTCTTTTTTCTGATCTCAAATTTTTGCCCAAGAATTAATTTTTATTTTCTCTTTCATTAATTATCTACTGAGAGTCTAGTCACTTAATTAATTTAATTAAAGCTATATAGTAACATATAGTGAAATTATTTCCTTAAACATGTTAAACAAACTTTCCCTTGACAGTCGTGTCGGAAAGGAAAATCCATTTTGATTAGTTTAACAAAATTGTTGTCAGGATTCATAATTAGTCAGTTCTTTAAACATGTTAAAAGTAAATATTATACTGTGCTAGTTTTGTGCATTCATTTTTTGAAATGATGAAAAAATTCTACATATACCTCAAAGCATTACTTGAATTTCATTACTGTTTTTAACAGCTTGTACTAAATATCTAAGTGAAATACATGTACTTTTACATAAAAAAAAAATAGTGAATGGCTCTGAACACATGGTTTATAATTTATTTATCTATTAAAATCAAGAATTTTCATATTTGTTTTAGGTGCGACAGTATGTCTCCAGGTTAAGTGATTGTGTAGATTGATTCCCAGCATAACGATGATTTGCCAAAAGAGCATATGAATAGAAAATTGGTGATGCTTAAAAATATCAGCAGAATACAGAAATTAAGAGACACAGATGGACAAAAACCCTCTATCTAATATAATTTACATATTAGGCCTATACAACTAGAACATGTAACAAGTGAAATTTAAATGTATGCATATATTTACTGTAAATGTATTATATTCAGCGTGTATGATATTTGGCGGAAATTGATTTTTGAACAAGTTAGTGTGAATTTGATTTAGCGAATTCCTTTTTGTTTTTTTATTTATGTGTAGAGTGTAAGACATTTAGCGTTGTATTTGAATGAGCGGAAGTTGCTTTCCGCCAAAGGCGCTAAAAAGAATACACAACCAAATGTAATACGTTTACAGTATTAGAGCTGTTTTAATGCCAGAAGCTCAAATGGGTTTGTGATCAAAGTCTGTTCAGTTAATGTATATCACGTTTTACAGACGTTGTTATTTTCAACTTTCTCTCCAGGAGCACATGAACAAGTTTTATTACACTTTTCTTAAAACATCCTTAATAGAAGGACATTCTTATTTTTCATTTCATCTGCAGGGATATGCTCTTTTTCAAGAGGAGAACCACAGCTATGAAGGAAGACCCACTCGTTGTTTTGCAATGAGCTTTGCTCTAGTTATTATTAAAGTCTTCCGTTTCCAACGGAAGACCTTATAGTGATTCTACTGTTTATTATTAAGGTCTTCCGTTACCAACGGAAGACCTTCTAGTGATTCTACTGTTTATTAAGGTCTTCCGTTACCAACGGAAGACCTTCTAGTGATTCTACTGTTTATTATTATTATTATTTTTTTCCCTTTCGTCTCCGGGACCGTTGGATGGATTTTCCTGAAACTTTCACAGATTGAAGAGAACGAGTGTACCTCGAGGCTTTTTTTCATTTTTTCAAAATTCACTTCCGTTCGTGAGATTCGTCTGATTTTCCGGTTTTTGTCAGCAACTTTGTCCGGGGGTAAACTTGAAAACGACTAAAGATAATCGAATGAAACTTTCAGGGATGATAGATCTATTTTCTCTATGGTGCATGCACGTAATATTTTTTGTCGCCGTCACTTACGGTTGTCACCGGAAGTGATTAAATGAATCATCAATTTCAAACTTTTTTCTTTCAAATTGAAACCTATTTTTGTTTACTATATCTCGTTTTAATTCTCAAAAAATGTTGACCCCACCGGAAGTTGAATCTCCAACTTCCGGTTATATCAAAGAAAGACTAATCATTCTCTCATTTTTCAGTGCCATAAATCTCGGTCATGAAACTAGATAATGAGTTGAGTTTTACATATATCATAGTCACTATAAATGTCTAGAGTAACGTCAAATATTTTTGTAAAATTCACTTCCGGTCGGCAAATACGGCTTATTAGCTGTTTTCGTTGTCCAGCGTTTTTCTCATAAACGGTAAAAGATAGAGTCACCAAATTTTCAGAGTTAATAGATCTCACTTCGTAGGCATTCAGTATGGAGTTAAGAATGTCGGTCGTCACTTCCGGTCGTCACCGGAAGTGATTATTAATTCATAAATTTCAAACTTTTTTTAAAAATTGAAACCTATATCAATTTATTAGGTCTCGTTCTAATTCTCAAAAACTATTCACCCCACTGGAAGTTGAATCTCCAACTTCCGGTTATATCAAAGAAAAACTATTCATTCTCTCATTTTTCAGTGTCATAAATCTCGGTCATAAAACAAGTTATTGATTTGAATTTTACATATGTTATAGACACTATAAATGTCTAGAGTATATTTAAATATTTTTGTAAAATTCACTTCCGGTCATGAGATATGGGGTGGACATATTCAAACCTTGTTTTTTCAGTTTCTCAATAATGAATATAGATAGACGCTTGAAACTTGTAGAGTTGATCAACTAACATTAGTCCATTGTACACATACATTCAATTTTTTTGTCTGTCACTTCCGGTCTATACCGGAAGTATTTAAAAAATGTCGATTTTCCGATTTCTTCGAGTGATTTCTCAGAGATGGCTGGATATATTTTCTTGAAATTTTCAGTAATAATGTCTTATGAAATTGCCTTGCTATAATTATTTTTGTTTTTACAAAATTCACTTCCGGTCGGAAAATATGGCCGATTTTCTGTTTCTCAAAAGGAATTTTGTCCAGCATTTTTCTTGGAAAAGGTAAAATATAGGTTCATCAAATATTCAGGGATGATCAATCTCCGTTTGTAAGCGTGCAGTAGGGGGTTGAACATGTCGACCGTCACTTCCTGTCGTCACCGGAAGTGATGGAAAAAATCGCAAATTTCAATTTTTTTCTTTTAACTTGAAACCTATACTTGTTTATTAACTCTCTTTCAAAGTGTCAAAAGAATATTGAGTCTGTCGGTACTCAAAACAACTACTTCTGGTTTCTTGATAAAATAACCTTTTTACTTTTCGTCTCTTTGTCCCCATAAATCTCGCTTATATTTGAAGTCTGTCATATGATTTTCACATGTCTTAATAAAAAGTATTAACTTCTAGAGTTTTGATAATTTTGTTTTTCAAAATTGACTTCCGGTCGGTAGTAACCTACTACTTTTTCTTTCTTTAGTCTACTTCTTTTTGTTGAGAACTCTTTCAGATAGGGACGTGAAATGTTCAGGGAATATAGACAGTAAAGAGTCACTGTCATTTATAGAAAAACGTATTTGAATAGTACTTCCGGTCGTCACCGGAAGTTACGAGAAAGGAGTAAATAATTCGATAAGACATTTCTCAATCATTGTTAAGGCACATTTTCTGATACATTTAAATGGTTTTCGTAGGAATAGAAAGCTCTTTACCGGAAGTGGTCTAACGGAAGACCTACTCATTACTAGTAATGAGTGTCTAGTTATGTTCCCCAAACAAAGTTTGGGAACATATTGTTTTTACTCTGTTTCTTCTTCTTATTATTATTATTCTTTTTCTCCGGTAATTTTTTGTCCGGTAGTGTTCTCAGAAACTACAAAAGGGATCGATATGAAACTTTCCAGGATGATAGTATAGCGTTTGTAGATGTGCATAGTGATAGTCATTTTGTCTCCACGTGCATGCACGCGCGTGCACGTGCATTGCAATTTTGATACAAAAAATGGAATATCAGAATATTGAAGGAAGCGATATAAAACCTAAATAGGATGATAGTATATCATTTGTACATATGAAAAATAATAGTTTTTTTTTGTCAGCACGCGCACTCATGCGCGTGCACGGGCATTACAAAATTTGTACACTAACTTTGGAATCAGTCTAACTTTTTTGTTGTTCATTGAAATGGCTTGAAATTCATATCATAGGTAGATATTGAGACCCTTAACTGATTTGCATGGTCAAAATTACCAATTTGCACGCGCATGCACGTGCGCTTCAATTTGATTGGATAATACTATAACGTTTGTAACTATCTTATTTATGAAGCGAATGAGATGATATTCACAGCATACGTAGCCAATATGTGTATCTATATATTGGTGTAACAAAAAATTCCAACGCACACGTGCATGCGCGTGCAACGTTTTTTAAAAGTTCAATTTTAAAGGACGATAACGTTTTTGTTTGTCATCAAATTCTATTGATATATATGGTTTAGATGTGTCTTGGTACTCCTTACAAATTGCTGTGGTTAGAATTACTGCTCAGCACGTGCATGCACGTGTGCTGAATTCTGATTGGACGATTTTAAAATCGCTATAACTTCCTTATATTTGACGGAAACGTTATGAAATTCACACTGGGGGTATATGATACAAATGCCTGTTGAACGACATCAACAAAAATTCGGAATCATACACGCGTGCGCGTGTATGCGCGTGCAACGCTTTCTTTCATTTTTTGGTACTGAAATGACCATATTGAACGTACTACATGTAATTAAAGGCTAAAATAAAATGATTTTTTGCTATAGATTTAAAAGGACCTCACTTTTTAATTGGGGGAGGTTTGGGGAACATATGTAACGGTCCCCGTTACAATTAGAACTAGTTCTCATTAGTTTTTTTTGTGTGTGTGTGTGTGTGTGCGAATGTGCGCGTGACCACGTGTGTGTATATGTATGAAAGCATGTGTGTATATATATGCATGTGCGTGTGTGTATGTGTGTGTTTGTATGTGTGTACGTATGTATGTGGGTGTATCTATATATTTATTAATATATTTAATCTATCAGACGTTTATTTATAAGGAGCTCAGTGGTATTATACAAGAAAGTACGTGTCACATAATCAATAGAGATTGTTACCTGAGATAGGTGTTCTCCATGTGCTGTACTCTCCAATGTGATGCTTTACCAACTCTGACTCTGAAAAAAAAGAATCTCTTAAAGTTTTCGCCATGAGAGCTACAATTTGGAAATCACATTTATTTGGATAACAAATTTTTAAAGCTGTTGAACAGACCATTTCTGTCGGATGTAGACATTTTGTGCATTTCTTAGAAGCACGATCTACCAACAACTCACACATTTTCATTCTATAATAAGTAGGTTGGAAACATTAGGTCTAATTAATAAGATGTATTTGATTGACTAGAACATACTTTTTTTACTTGAGGAGAGTTTTCGACAAATGTAGGTATGGATTTCACATTGTCACTGAATGTGCGATATGATTTACTCCATAACACACACATTGTCCTCGTTCCTTATTTTCCGTTCCAAATGAACTTAACCAACACAGTGCGAAATAAATTATTTCTTCATTCATATTCTAACATTGTTATATAACCAGCGTGTCAAAAGTTTAAACAAGTGATAAGTCATTACAGAATGTGGTTGTTTACTAGTAGGACTTAATACGAAAACAAGTTAAAGAAATATAACGGCATGTTATGCTGGTGTGGACTACCGTAATCACCAAAACATAGGGGTAGGGGGGGGCTATTCTAAATTAATAGCTACAACAATTTTTGTTTTATTTGAATTTTTTTCATAGTACTTGTAAGTTGTAGCTTTTAAGTGAAGTATGCAGTGTAGCTGGAATAAACATGGATCGGATCATCTAATTTATTTTAAGTTTAACACAAAAGGTGAGTAATGATTGTCAACTTTTTGTGCTTTATATTTTGAAACGCTATATTTCATCCCTTACAGAATTTGATGATTTATTTCTGTGTGTAATTTGTAGAAATGTCTCATTAAAGGCATATTGTAAAACGTGGATTAGATCAGAAATACTTTTGAAGCTCTACATTTTATAATTGGCATTGGGACCAGAGATGCAGTCAATTTTGTGAATAATAGCATATTGTAATTAGCTAGAATTTAATTTAATTAGTCTGGTTAAGTTCAAATGTTCAACTCCCTTTTACGACAATGCCATATTTAATTGATTGTAATGCCTGTACAGTTTCTTACCGTAAATGAGGAGGGAAAGGGTATTTGAAAACCTTTATGTACATTATATTTTGAAACGATATATTTCATCCTTAACAGAATCCGATAGCGTATTTCTGTGTGTAATTCATAGAAATTAGATTTTGTGATTTTCACATTAAAGGCATATTGTAAAATGTGGAATAGACCAGAACTACTTGTGAAGCTCTACATTATATTATTGACACTGGGACCAGAAATGCAGTTGTGAAAAACAGTAAGTTGTAAAAAGAGTACAAATTATTTCAGTAGTCTGGTTAAGGTTTTCAACTTCCTTTTACGCAGTGTTATGTTTTACTGCATTGTGATGTATGTACAGTCTCTTACATGTACCGTAAACGAGGAGGCAAACCTTGTTTTTGTTTTTTTTGCACAGTAAGATATTTAATGACGAAACTCGAAAACCAGTTTTATGATAGTCTCCAAAGCCTCAGAACCTAACAATCCCGGCACAAGGAGGGTAGAGAAAGATCGATCAGATTTACCATCATCTCATCTCATTCCCCTGACCAATGGTCGTAGAGGAGACATGGAGGACGATCTATATATCATGGAACCTCATCCGCATCTGTCTCCTTCCACTCTAATCAGGGTGGGGCTGTCAATTCGAGTCCACTCTTTTATGTTGTCCATCCAGCTCTTCGCCTGTTGTCCACCTCTGCGCCCATCTTGAAAAGTCCTCTGTAAAACTGTCATTGGTAGGCTGTTGTGGCAAGTGATGTGTACAAACCGAGTCAGATGATTCCTTTTCACAAGCACTAGGAGGGGTACTTGTGGACCTGCCTGTGATGTTCTCTCTAGGAGATTCCCAGCAGTTATCTGAAGCACTTGGTCTCAAACACTAGAACTCGTCTGGTCCAAAGACCATAAACTGAGAACAGACTTCAGTCAAAAGTTTGATTACTTACATCTTAAGATTTATCTAGCACAGATGTTTTAAAAATTGCAGGTTTTTTAAAAAAAATCAAATTCAAACATATACTAAAAAAAATATTTGTTTATAACAATTAATTCGAAAGTTAATTTGATTTGAATTTGAGGAATATTCTCAGTTTATGGTCTTCAGGCCTGGTCGCCTCAACAGGCAGGGTCCAGCTCTCACAGCAGTAGAGAGGAGGGGGGGGGGGGCAAAACAAAGGCTTTGTAAAACTTATACGGTACCAATTTTGATGCACCAGATGCGCATTTCTAACAGTCCACAAGCAGAGACCTTGACCCACGGGGACATAATGTAAAACTTATACTTTGTACAGTGTAATGTTTGTTGGAAGGTGATGTCTTTACTTCTCAAGATCTTGCCGAATTTTGCCATGCTGGATGTTGCAAAAGCGAATCTAGTTTTGATTACAGTGGTAGAGCGGCCGTCGTTTGTGATTGTGGCGCCAGGTCATTTGAAAGTGTCTATCTCCTGGAACTGCTGAACGTTTATTGTGATTTGATTGATTGATTGATTGCTTTTTTACTTCCCGTCGAGAATTCCTCACTCAGAGAAATCATAAGCTGTAGTTGAGGTACCACAAAAATAGACCGATGCTTAGCGCTCAGTAACATAGCAGTTGATGTTCTTTATCGTGTCAACGCCTGCGGCGACACGGGACTTCCGTTTTAAGGTTATATCCGAAAGAACCGCGATTATCACTTTTAAATGTCAAGTGTTTGACAAAGAAGAAATCACTGCCTATTTCAACTTCTTAGGTTTAACGCAGCCATGGTTCAAGCTGTGCTCGAACTCATTACCTCCTGGTTATAACGCGAAATCTCTATCACTGAGCTATCGTGATCGGGTCAATGGTGATTTGTGATTTGTTCAGAGGTACTGTTTTCGCTATTGACTATAACCGTGCTCGTTTCACTGATGACCATTATGTCATAAGCCCCTTATCTGCTTATCAGTTTGTTGGTGAGGTCTTGCATTTCAATATTGCTGCTCTCCCCCTGACGTTGTAGGCAAAACGTAAGTTGTTGATCGTTCGACCACCGATGGAGATTCTGGACTCAAAGTCACGTGGCGTCTCTCTCATTATGCTTTTCAGGAAGAACTTAAACAGGGCTAGAGAGAGTAGGTTACTAGACGAACTCCGACCGTTGTCTTAAAATACTCGCCGATGTAACTGTTGAAGAAAACTGCGCTGCTGAAAGATTTGTACAGTGACTGGGTGGCTTGGATCAGTCCCTCCTCGATATCAAAGACTCCCAAAGTGTGCCCAAGTCCTTTGTACCACACTCTATCGAAGGATTTTTAAGTCTATGAATTTGTGGTACAACTCGTTTTGATGATGTAGGTGTTTTCCCATCATAATGCGACAGCTGAAAATGGGTTCGACAATGCTTCTAGTTGCGATAAACCCCGCTTGTTCTTCTGCCAGATGTTCTGGCTTCTTTCCTAAATCTGGTCAAAATAACTCTTAATATGATGTTACTGGTGTGACTAATGAGGCTGATTGTCCTATAGTTTTAGCATTGTCTAAGATTTCATTTCTTCCATAAACACAACTCCAAAGAAGACACTGATCAAACCAAGAAGCAGCTCAAATAGATAACACCAACAACGACTCAAATAGATAACATCAACTCCGACTCAAATAGATAACATTAAATATGACTCAAATAGATGACATCAACTACGACCCAAATAGATAACATCAACTACAACTCAAATAGATAACATCAATCACGACTCAAATATATAACATCAACTACAACTCAAAGATATAACATCAATCACGACTCAAATAGATAACATCAATCACGCTTTAAATAGATAACATCAATCACGACTCAAATAGATAACATCAACCACGGCTCAAATAGGTAACATCAACTACGACTCAAATAGGTAACATCAATCACGGCCCAAATAGATAACATCAACTACGACTCAAATAGGTAACATCAAGCACGGCCCAAATAGATAACATCAACTACGACTCAAATAGGTACATGTAACATCAATCACGGCCCAAATAGATAACATCAATCACGCTTTAAATAGATAACATCAACTACGACTCAAATAGATAACATCAACCACGGCTCAAATAGGTAACATCAATCACGGCCCAAATAGATAACATCAATCATGACCCAAACGCCCCGAGATCAGTTAAAGATCCAAGTTAAGCTACCTCCCTTAACATATACTTTGACTAATATAAAAAAAATACCACTTGTCAATCCAATAGGATACAGTACTTCAGAACCTGATTTACTGGTTCTGCTAAGCACGTTAACAAGGTATTGAAGATCGGATGTCCTGAAAGTAATTTTAAACTGCAAGCTTAGCAATCCCGTTCATGCATCGCAAAATGATTTTTTATTGTCTTTATTGATGAGTTGATGATTACCTGAACTAAATATCTAATCATTAGAAATAAACCAGTCTTAGCCAAATCATTTAACGGAGAAAATATTTGCACTAATCACCATACAACTGTGGCCTTAAATTATCATATAACTTTCCGAAGAAAACTTAGCTGCGGTTCCAACTTTATCTGCTTATCATGAATTAGATTGAGATCCAGAAAACGAAGACACATACACATAGTAGCAACACCAGTTTTCGTGTTTACTGTCCTCAAGTATAACTAATAGAAGATCCGGACTGTCTCTGTCAACCATGTATTGACACTGTGAAGATCGTCCTAGTGGCCCGATAAAAAACGACAAAATGTGTTGGCTAGTGTTCTAAAAAAAATTACAGGTCAAATCAATAAATCAAAGAAATAAATTTATACATCTTCATTCTACTGTCGAAACGATGAAATGGTATATTCCTAATGTATTTCATTTCCCCTGCATTTCATTGTATATAGCAATTAGTATTATCGAAGCAACGTTTTTTTTTTTTCATTGACGTTTTGCTAAATCAGATTTCAGCAAAATGGTCATTGATTCTGAAACACGATATATATGGGGATGATGTAGGAAACGCCGTGCTTTTTAACATATTTTGTAAGAAAAAAAAATATCGGACATAAATACGTTAGTATTATTCTCCCTTTTGAGAAATTTAAGACCCAGTTCCTGAAACTGAATATTCTATTTCTGTTGAAAACTGAAAACAGGTTGTTAAATGTAGAAACTAATTTGCAGATAGTAAGAAAATATTTTGACGGTATAACATTGTAATGGCATGCCCCTTCAATATGGGACAATGAGGTGTCAAATCATATTCTGAAGACATCAAATATGTTTGCTTGATGCATTAGGGCTAGAAATGACATCTACATTGTATTTATTGTTATGCAGGAAAACAAAATCAAACGGAATACCTCCTCGTGTCTAGTCATTGTCATTATAGCTGTGCAAGTTTTGAAATATGCAACAAAATCAAATAGCTTCGAATGTTATGTTAACTGATATGTTATATTTCATATAGCATTGTCCACTAATGTAAATTACTAAGAATACATAGAACAACAACGGGTGGTTTGGGGAAAACAGAACAATGAAACATTCATCAGTACATTCTACACATGAAAAGTGAAGATAACGAACAGTGATTAATCTCATAACTCCTATAAGCAATACAAAAAAGAGACTTGGGTAAACACGGACCCCTGAATACACCAGAGGTGGGATGAGGTGTGTAGGAGGAGTAATCATCTCCTGTCGACCAGTCACACCCGCCGTGATCCCTATATCTCCATCAGGTAAACAGAGTTATTCGTAGTCAAAATCAGTGTGCCAAGAACAACCTAAAAATCGATATGAACTACGTCAGACAGCATTTGAACCAATGATAGGTTGTATTGGCAAACTAGATAGTTATAATTACCATAAAATTTGCGAAATGCTGACTTAAACTAGACTGATGGACCCTGTACCATCAACGTGTTTGTCAGTAGCCTGCTTTGATTCAAAAACTGGCCATCAGCAGAACAAGCACTTGTATATCGAATCAGTTATATATCAATGACGTAGACTTCCTCAAAACCAGAACTCCACTTTTCAACCTACACAAACGATTTCCAAATAAATTGTTCATACATGTGATATGAAATTCATTTCAGTTACTAATAGTGGTATGAGCCTTGTTTTATGAATGTAATTTCAATTTGTTTGTAATTTTAATCAAATTGATATATGTCCTGCCATTTACTGTATTTTGATATAAAATGACTATTTCTACAATTTTCGTTTTTTATGGGAAACACCGAACGTGGAATTGATGGGTACATGTAAAGAGCGAAACGAAACAAAATCTACCGAAACGAAACGCAACCAAACGAAACGAACCCTACTGCATTTCAGAACGGAGTTAGAGTATCACAGGTCAGAAGTCTGGGGAAACATTATACGAGGGATGTGATCGCCGGCGTTGAATCTGCCTTTGGTTATAAATACATGTTTCAGTATACCTCTAAAGACAAATATATGTATACATGTGGATATTGTGTATTTGTATGTAGTATATCAAGCAGTGGATTCTGAGTATGTCCTCCCGTTCTCTTTATAATATCTTCTTCCCTTGCTCTTAAGTCTTTTGATTTTACAAATTGCCAACCTACTCCTGATATTATTGCATTAAAAAATCCATTTTCCGCCCCGCTTTCAATTCCCCGTCTTAGCAACACCTCAAGTGTATACAGTTATCTTTAGACTCACTACCTATAAATGATAATTTTTAATAATGCATGTATATATATCTTACCGAATTGCATTTATATATAGGGCTCACGACGGGTGTGAACGGTCCACAGGGGATGCTTTCTCCCCCTAGACACCTGATCCCACTTCTGGTGTGTCCAGGGGTCCGTGTTTGCCCAACTATCTATTTTGTATTGCTTGTAGGAATTATGAGATTGATCAATGTTTGTTATCTTCACCTTCATACTATGGTATACTATTTATTTTTTTCCATTATTGAAAGTCCTCGCACCTCAGCAGTTAGAGATGAAATAAGAGGTTAAGAGCTCTTCCTGCTTTCAATTTTCTCAGACACGAGCTTCTTCAAACAATGTATCTATGCCCAAAGGTGGATCCGACACCGGCGACCCCACCCCTCGTTTAGTGTTTTTTCTAGACCTCTGAGACTCTAACCATCCGTTCTGAAATTTATTGATCCGAAACTAATTGCACATGGTATGCAATCCACTTCGGATATGTACTTTGTGTTTACTCGCCCCCTTTCAAAGTTTTAAAACTTTGTATCAGTCAAGCCGAAAGCTTACATCAAAGGGGAGGCGAATTTTATTAATATGTTGTAACTTTCACAAAGGACCTAAGGCACCATCTTTAATTATTATAATTAAAAGAGTTTAGTTATATCATGTTTCGTTTCGTTTCGGTATGTTTTGTTTCGTTTCGGTATGTTTCGATTCGTTTCGGTATGTTTCGTTCGTTTCGATATATTTCGTTTCGTTATATTTCGTTTCTATTTCGTTTCACACTTTACAAGTACTCCAGCATTGACAGATCATGTGAAATAAAAAACAAATGTGTATGCAAAACTGTTCTTTAAAGATAACGACAAAAGTGTTTCTGGTCCAAAAAGTCTGTCATCACACATAGTCTTAGCTGGAGAACTGTAGCTATCTGAAACAATACTGGGACAGCTCAGAGAGTTCTTATGAAAACATTTACGATGCTCAAAACAATGCGCACGGTTGATACCTTATATGGTTATATTGTTGTATTGCCGTGTCGTAAATTTAATATAAAAATCTTAACATATGTTCCAAATATACCTGTGTCCAAATATGCTTTCAAATATTCATTAAAGTCCCACAGGACCCGACAACTCACAGCTTTTAATGCTTTCTTTCGTTAACGCGGCCATGTTAGGTAGCAAGTTAATTCGAATCCCTGACCATGTCCATACTTGCACAAGAATTTCTAGATGTGAATTGATATCGATACAAATATTTTAGTTAAAGGAAGTAATCATGAAAACAAAAAATATTTGTTGCATAAAGAACTTAAAAGACCTCCTGAAACTGAATGGTGTGGATTAAATCCAATTCACTTGTTCCTATTACAAGATTTAATCATTTAAACAATCTAAGTTAAGTTATATGGAGGTAATTCATTATGTCCCCATATGCATCCGTGTTTTGACGTAGATGAGACACATTGCAGTTGACTGGGTCATTGTTATACAGCAGAAGTTTATGGGTTCATATTAGAATTGATGGATACGGTTTTGCAGCAAAATGAAATTGAAATCAAATCTAATTACAATTCATTAAGAAAAAGAAGAAAACTCTCTTACAAAATAGTTCTAGCTCCTTCAACTTCTGAACTAACTCAGAAGCACTGTATATTTCAAGATTCCAATTCAATTTTATTATAGATTTTAAAATATTTGGGGATAATTAAGGTACCTGACTGTGTCATAAAAGTACTGCAATATATGCAATGTATGCATGTAATTCCTAATTTTATTTTATAATAATTGATGTAAATGGACCACAGATAAATTTTGGAGATGCAATTTACAATCTTTTTTTTATTTACATTAAAAAAAACTTATTTCGAATATGTATCAGAGTCTGAGGTTTTAAGAAATCCTTCATGATTGCAGTGGTTTTTTTTTTACTTGTTTAGCAAGATGTCATCCAAGTCCTCTGAGACCCTTCCTCTCTGGATACATAAATCCATGGATAAATGTAAGCAGTATCAATTATAACAGGACTTCGAAACACTGCATTAAATATGGGTGTAGAGAACTACATCTATGTAATCTGACACAAAATGTTCAAACTCATGACAACAAAGACACCCCTTGAATGTACAAAGCTACATTTTCCACAATCACACCAATCAAGAAAAAAGTCCTCTTTCATTAAACTCAACTGCTAGTGAAGAAGTGTTATTCTGAGGAACAATTTCTTCCTTTGTAACATCAGAGTCAAACTGATATCTCATATTTACTTCCTTAACGTTGATGCTTACAATGTGTCCTACTGACGTCAGCATCAGTCATGCCCTCTAGTGGATGTTAAGAGATAACACAGCGGGGAGGTAATACTTTTTCAATATGGCAGCTCCTAAGGATTGAAAAGATTAGTTAATCTTTATGAAATATCTACCTACTGAAGTGAGATACATCTTAGTGATTTTCAGAACTCATTATATACATCATAATGACAAATCTAAACCCTTTTTCACATTTTCATGTTCACTTCCTCTTATTTCCAATGATAAATCATTCCAATTCTGTTAAATATTATTTATTCAAATAGGTAACAACATGGCTACGTATGAATTAATAGTCTGGTTCGGTCCCCAAGCCCTGCCACTCGAGCGTAAGGGATCATACCATAGGCTTTTGTGGCGTTTTCGATGATCAATAGTTTATCTTACCTTTAGATGAGCGATATTTTTTTTTCAATTTCTATTAACTATCCATGATTAAGATCAATGAAGACCGAATACATAACTTGTAACGAATATTAGGAATTTATATCAATATCACCGGGGTTCGAATTGACTAGCTACCTAACATGACTACGTCAACAAACGAATCACCTGGAACTGTCAATTTTCGGGTGGTAAGGAGCTCTAATAAATATTTGAAGGTATCTTTGAATACAAGTATATTAGGCATTTTTTCAATATCAAATTTATGACGGTAATACAGGAATACAATGTAGCGGTCAGCCGGGTGTAATCACCAATGGCCAGATAGTTCAGTTGGTAAAACACCTGACTAGAGATTCAGGAGGCTTTGTTCGAATCCCGGTCTGTTCCGTTGCTTTTTCTCCCTTCCGGTTACACAGCGATATAAGATCTCAACCGTAGATGTTATGTGCGCTGTATATCAAAGGTTTCTATAAGGGGTGGATCTGTAGTTCTCTGATCTCTCTCAATAATTTTTCAGAAAGTTACAACCCTACAGCTTCCATAATCTGTACCACTATTTCCTATGAAATAATTTGAAATAATCTTACTGCATTCAACTGGTTCTGGATCTTCTCCTCATATGGAGAAATGCCTACTGTTTGACTAATCTGTAAGTCGCAATCTTGGAATTGGAAACTAGCAGTCATTATGCAGAGAAATTAATAGAAAAAATATGTAAAATCACAATTGTAAACTAACCTCTGCATAAACGTACGTTCCAGGTTCATATCTAATTATTCATGTTCTTATCTTTTCAATGAAACAACTTTGAATGTAACTGATGTAATATTCGGAGTTCTATGTATAGTTAAAATTTTGAATTGAAAGCAATTCAATCGATTAGATATTTCAAGATTTTTTTTAAATTCCCAAAAATTGAATTGTTTCACTTCAAAACGAAATGGATGCGAATTAAGGATCATTAATTCAGGAATCAGATTTTTCTGGATTATGTTAACATATTTATCAATCTAATTAAAATCAGACTTCTTAGATCCGCGCCGTATATTCTGCGTATTGTAGCGATAGCTGTGATCGTATCTTAGGATCTGAATTTAACCACACTAAATCATATAATACCAATATTCCTAAGTTCATTTGAAGTTTTTGTCCCTCAGTAAAATTAACCCTTGGTTTATGGTTACTCAATAAATCATAATTTACATTTATAGGACATATATGCTTGAAAGAAGATGTTTAAAAAAGATGTTTTCTCAATAACAGCAAGATCATGTTAGTCATATTGGTTTTGAAGCATCCCCATGTGTGAATTCAAGTAGGCTATATCGCAACTTTTTGGGCTAGATTTGGGTCGCAATATAGGGTTAAAAAAATTTCATGGGAATAAAGATTGGAAACAAATCTTTTAAAAATCACTACAGCAGGGTCAAGATGACTTGGGTGAGCAATGCAACCCATGAGCCTCTTGATGGTATTTGAGGCCACAAAATCAAAGACAAAGGTCAAATCAATCATGATATTAGAAATATTGTTCAATGTCTTTAGACCCCTTTGTTTGACAGCAGATGATGAGTTGTAATTAATTTCGAAATATGTTATATATTTTCTTCTTCTTCAAAATAGGTGTTGTACTTCAGGAAAAGGGGCAGCGTATTTGTTGGAAGATTGATAAAGGAAAATTGGAGCATGCACTAGACTTCTTTAAATCCTGCTTTTTTATCAGGTACACAATAAATTATCAACAATGCCAAATTATGTCTTAATCCAATGGATATGATTAACATGCATTGAAATAACTCGCACTGATCTCTGAAAAAATACATCCCATGATTACCCAATGTAAAATAAATGTTTAATAGCAACTGACATACATTTATGGAAAATATCTGTTTCAATGAATAGGCATTTTTGACATTGTGCAATTCTTTTTAAAAACAATGTCTCTGTTCCAACAAAACTATTTGCAGGTAACATCACTGAGTACAAAAGAAATGTACCTTCACAGCAGATAACTTATAACACTTCGACAAGAAATTGGGACTGCCTGCCATTCAACCATTGTACTTATATGAATTTACCAGTCCTGTTGTGAAGAAACTTATTTCATCCTCTTTCAAGGGCCATGTTATTTAGGATTTTAACTACTTGTCCTGCATCACAAGCTTAAAAAGACTTCACAATCTGGCTGCAGATGGAACTGCATGGTTTGAAATCCTCATAGGAATTTTGAGAAGCATGGAGGCCTATTAACCAGATAATGACAAGATTTCATAGCTCGAGGAGTACCAGGAAAATTTACTTGAAGCAAAATTGTACATAAAGAGACTCTCTCAAGCATGAATGTAGAATAATTATAAAGATGCAGAATATATATATATATATATATATATATATATATATATATATATATATATATATAAATATATATATATATACAGATATATATATATATATATATATATATATATATATATATAGAGAGAGAGAGAGAGAGAGAGAGAGAGAGAGAGAATTATATGATGATATAATTAAACTCATTGTCTTCAATGGGTATGGCATGTCAGTAGAGAATCATGATTCATATGGTGATATTTTTCAATTATATACTCGTTTCAGTGCAATGGCATTGTACAAATAAATATTTTAAGTGTTGTTAGGGAAAGTGGTTGCTATGGTAATATGTGTAAACATATTATCTTCCATGGGTCTGACATGTCAGTAAATAATTACATGTTGATATATTTGTATTATATTCTCATTTGAAGGTAATTGGAATTGTACAGTTTGAAATGTTTGCTTGTTGATTGGGAAAATTGGTTGCTATGGTGATATAGTTAATCCTGATGTCTTCATTGGATTCAACATATCAGTAAAAAATCATAAATTGGTATATTTACATTGAGTTCTCATTCCAGTGCAATTTAATCATACAACTTTAAATTTTATGTGCGTTGCTAAGGAAAATCAGTTGCTATGGTGATATGGTTTAAGTCTGATTTCTCCAATTGGTCTGAAATATCAATAAACTAAAGTGAACCCAGATGATTTGTATTTATTTTCAGTTAATAGAATCATTTTAATGCATATGTTGCAGATATTCTTGTTTTATTGTGTTGGAAATGGGCCTGAAAGAGTTGCCTAGCAACCGTTACTATGTGCATTTCCGACTCTTTTGATTTTTATTTTGAGTACACTTAGTATTGATTGTTTAGAAAATATTTATCAAAATTTGGCACTTTTCGGATAACTAAAGTAATATGTATTTAAAATACCCTAAAATTGTTGAATTTACAGAAAATTGATAAATATTAAAACAACACATATTCCAAAGTACTCTACATATACCATATAATAGTATTTCATTAGTATTGTACATTTTTATATTGAAGTAACCTTTACCTCGCCTAAATGAATTATCATTGTGTTTGAAAAATTATTATTTTCATTTTTATACAAATTTTAAGAAGTATGTATTTCTGCACTTTACAAAACCCAATACAGTGGTTGCTATGGAAACACAAATGCTTTAATTTCCATAGCAACCATTGATGCACAATGTTTTTACTCTGCATGTCTTCATATATCATTATTATGAAGAGTTATGGAAAGTTTCATGAAAATCCAAGATTATCAGTATGCCACCTTCTGCATGATTCTTACGTGGACTGCTACTTAATTAAATTACAAATTTCTTGAATCGTTTTTCAGGAAAGTCCTTTTCGGATCAAAATCACTGTTTTCGGCATTTGTAGCATTTCGGCAAAGGGACATCGACGGGAAAAATAAGATTTAGAAAATGAAGCCTTGCAAAGGAACTATTGTGAGAAAAATTCAGAAAAGTTGTGAATAGAAATGCAATGTTTCTGTCTTTGACACTTGTACTGACCTCATGAGGCCCCGAAAAGGGATACCTAGAAAATGTTATAATGGTTTCAGAAAACGAACATTTAATTTATGTAAATATGATGCCTCATTGAAATGTGATGCATCTTCAAAACAAAGAAAACAATGATTAATGAATATGCATTCGCAACTGCAATTAAAATAGATATAAATAGATATTGGTACCGTATAAGTTTTACAATACAATAATTATCCAGATAAAATTGCCGAGTAGAGGTTAAATCGCCCAATGTTGTATGGTTTTGAATTGGGGGTGGGGGTGTACATACTTTGAATCACCGAACGAGATCCTATATGTGTAATATGTAGGTGTTGGGGTTATTTTTTATATTTCCCGTGTTTCAAATATTGTGTTTTCAAAATGTATCAGTTCTTTGAAATTAATTTTCACACCTCAAATCGACATTAAATGTATGCCACACAATAACGTTTTTAAGTCATACACTTAATGAATATTCATGATTTTTAGAGCACCTAATATCAAGCTCATGAATAAAGTGGTAAGAATTTCTCCATATGTACGAAGAAAACGGTAAACATTACATTCTTGAAGGATTACAATAATATCAAACGAAGGTAAATTCGTTCATATCATATACACGTATTTCCTTTGACAAAATTCTTAAAATAACTGTAAATATCAGAGACAAAGTATGTAAAAATAAGAGTACGAAATAAAATCTACTGAAACAAAACGAAATATATCGAAACAAAACGAAATTCACCGAAATGACACGAATCTAACAGGAACAAAACAGATTGTATAACCGGACACTTTTTATCCTATTAATTAAAATGATAATATCCGGTCCCTGTGAAAGTTAGTACATATAAATGAAATTCGTCTTCGCTTTGGTGTAGGTTTTCGTGTTGACTGATACAAAGTTCTAAAAGATGGAAGGGATTAGTTAGAACAAAGTACATATCAGAATTTAATTAAATTATAGCATGTGCAATAAGTTGTGGATCCAGAAATTTCAGTACAAAGGGTTACCGTCTCAAGGTCTGGAGAAATACACTTAACGGGAATGGGAGTCGCTGGGCCACCTCTCGGTAAAACTGTATGTTTCAGTGATATTGTGTATTTGTATGAAGTGTATCTAACGGTGGACTTTGAGTATGTATCTGTACGTTGTAATTTCTGCTTGTCTTGTTCATAAGTCTTTTGATTTTACAAAATGCTGACCTCTTCCTAATATCATTATACGTACATGAATGTTTTTCCATTTTCCGTTCTATTTTCAATTCCCCCGTTTTAGCAACACCCCAAATATATGGAGTTATCTTTTACCTTACTGATTGAATTTCAATGATATATATCTTACCGAATTGTATTGTATTGTATAATTAACAATACTAACTTGCATTCATATGTTGATTTGATGCAAGGTGAGGATAACGAACAGTGATCAATCTCATAACTCCTATAAACAATGCAAAATAGATAATTGGGCAAACATGGACCCCTGGACACACCAGAGGTGGGATCAGGTGCCTAGGAGGAGTAAGCATCCCCTGTTGACCGGTCACACCCGCCGTGAGCCCTATATCCTGATCAGGTAAAGGGAGTTATCCACAGTCAAAATCAATGTGCCTAGAACGGCTTAACAATCGGTATGAGACACGTCAGACAGCATTTGACCAAATGATAGGTTGTATTGACAAACTAGATCGTTATAACGACCGTATAATTTGCGAAATGCTGACTTCAATCGAGACTGTTGAAACCCGTGTACCATCAACTTGTTTGTCAGTAGCTTACCTCGATTTAAAAACTGACTATACGCAGAACAAGCTCTTGCATATTGAATCAGTTGAGATATGTAAACACCATATGCAGGTGATAATGGAATATTGCTACATAAATATGGGAAGTTGATATTGCTATATAAATATGGGAAGTTGACGATTGAGAAGCTGAAATCATCCCGTTTGTCATACAGTTCAGTTGTCAATATGCCATTAATATATACTTTCAATAAAATATCTAGGTATGGAGCGTAAGTGGATGACGGTGTGGTGTCCTTTAATTCGAGCTGACAGGGATAGCCAGACGTGATAAACGAATTAAGTAGGTTACACGAGGAATATGTTTTGCTTCCAGCTGACAAAGCTAGCAACAACATTGTCTTTGTCAGAATGGGTTAAAAGCATACGAGGGATATTAAAATCCCGCATTAAACATATTAAAACACAAGTACGTACCATCTATCCTTCTGTGTTTAGTAAACCAGAAGTGATAAAAGAATTAAATAGGTTACATGAGGAATGTGTTTTGGTTCCAGCTTACAAAGCTAGCAACAACATTGTCTTTGTTTGTAAGGCTCATTATTACAACTGTATTTTAAACGAACTTGGTATTAATTCCACTTTTGGTAATCATACTTATACTCCAACCGCTCTTTCAAAAGATGAAATTATTCAAAACCATGCTTCAGTTTTAGACACATTGAATATCCCAATCAATGGGTCGAATGCATATGAGTTACCGTACCTATACTGGATTCCTAAACTACGTAAAAACTCTTACAAACAAAGATACATTTCTGGATCCAGTAAGTGCTCCACCAAGCCCCTATGTTTACTCCTCACGAAAATATTAACAGCTGTGAAGGAGAAACTTCGAACTTACTGTGCGACTACATATATAATAATATACAATAATGTGTTCTGATAATTACATATTGTGGACATCTTATGTATGTAAAACTTATACGGTACCAATTTTGATACACCAGATGCGCATTTCGACAAATATTGTCTCTTCAGTGATGCTCAACCGAAATCTTTGAAATCAGAAATAACAGTAAACTTGTTGGCTCAAAGAGCTATTTTAAGGAAAAACAGAGTGCCAAAAAGTGGAGTAAAATTCGTCTAAGGATATTTAATTTGATCAAATTCGTAGACAAGGCCGATTTTGCTCCCTAACCTACCTCGCTCTTTCTACATATATTTATTGTTTTTGATGTGATGTTTATATCTCTCAAATGATTCTATACACAATACCTTCTTCTCCGTACAGTCAGTTTTTAAATCAAAGCAAGCTACTGACAAACAAGTTGATGATACAGGGGTTTCAACAGTATTGATTGAAGTCAGCATTTCACAAATTATATGGTCGTTATAACAATCTAGTTCGTCAACACAACCTATCATTGATTCAAATGCTGTTTGACGTGTTTCATACCGATTGTTAGGCCGTTCTTGGCACACTGATTTTGACTGCGTTTACCTGATCAGGATATTGGGCTCACGGCGGGTTTGACCGGTCGACAGGGGATACTTACTCCTCCAGGGCACCTGATTCCACCTCTGGTGTATCCAGGGGTTCGTGTTTGTCCAACTATCTATTTTGTATTGTTTATAGAAGTTATGAGATTGATCACTGTTTGTTATTTTCACCTTCCATGGTACTATATAATTTCTCCATTGTTGAAAATACTCGCAATCCAGCAGTTTGAGATCAAATAGAGGTTAGACGTCTCCCTGTTTTCAACTTTCCCAGACACCAGCTTCTTCAAACATTGTTTAATGCTGAGCGATGAAATGCTTAAAATGTATCAGTCAACCCATTTATATGTGGTAACTTTCACAAGAACCTGAGATACAATTTCTTATTATATTGTTGTAAAATTTAGAAATTCATTTCAAAATTGAGGATTATCTCCCTCATGTAAAACTTATACGGTACCAATTTTGATGCACCAGATGCGCATTTCGACAAATAATGTCTCTTCAGTGATGCTCAACCGAAATGTTTGAAATCAGAAATAACTATGAAGTTATAGAGCTAAATATAGCCAAAAACAGCGTACCAAAAAAGTGGAGCCAAATTCGTCCAAGGATAAGAGCTATGCATGAGGGAGATAATCCTTAATTTTGAATTGAATTTCTAAATTTTATAACAGCAATTAAATATACATCCGTATTTTCAAGCTAGTAACGAAGTACTTAGCAACTGGGCTGTAGAGATCCTCGGGGATTAACAGTCCACCAGCAGAGGCCTCGACCCAGGGGTCATAATGTAAAACTTATACGGTACCAATTTTGATGCATCTGATGCGCATTTTGACAAATAATGTCTCTTCAGTGATGTTCAAGCGAAATGTTTGAAATCCGAAATAACTATGAAGTTTTAGAGCTAAATATAGCCAAAATCAGCGTGCCAAAAAGTGGAGCCAAATTCGTCCAAGGATAAGAGCTATGCATGAGGGAGATAATCCTTAACTTTTAAATGAGTTTCTAAATTTTATAACAGCAATTCTACGACGACATTTATGAAGACTAACCGGCTTCTTTGTCTATACGGTATAGAGAATATTGATGAAATCAAATTAACGAATGGTACAGTGTATTACAAGTAAAATGAAATTATTAAACAAAATCTTACCAATTCGAACCCGCTCTAGATCTTCGACTACAAAGAAAAGGCAAAGGTTAAATTCCTAAAAGATCGCATTAATATACAACAAACGTGATTTGAAAAATATCATGTACATATATTTCCAGTGAAAAAGGTTCTTGTAATAACTATAAAGTTCAGAGATATATTATAAGAACATGCAGTGCATATGACCCCAATTATAAAAAAATAGGTTTATAAGTCATCCTTGAAAGCTTAATAATTCTGAAGTCTACCCTGTTTTAATAAAAAAAAAAACTGCTATCATAGGTATTATGCACTGCCATTTCCTATGAATTAATTGAAGATTCATTTACTCTTATCATCAGCTTTAAAATAATTGTCAATTTCTGAGTGAAATTATATGAAAATGCAGAAAACATGTCTCCATTTATAAACTGAAAGAATACTTAGTTTTTCTTTTTTAATATGAAAGCTAGCTAATTCTTAAATATATTGTGACCTACGAAATGTTACAAACATATATACTACGCATTACTTTCTTATGAATCAGTACGGAATATCGGAGTCATTATTTCGTCTCCGATTCCGTCGTGGTTTTAATATTTAGTATGCCCAACGAGATCACGTTTTCTGCCTTAACTTATGCAACTTTCAATAGACAAGCACCTTGTTATAAATAATTACTATCAGATATAGTGAGTCCAGGGATATTTGAAAGTTGTGGGGTGGGGAGCAAACGGAGAAAAAAGGTGCCATTATATATGAAGAATTTTTTTAGCAAGAAAAACGATTCTGTCCAAACCCCAAAATCGTAAACTCAAAAGGGAGGGGGGGGGGGTATTCTTCAATACATGTACGAGTTCAGTACTTGTATTTCTACTACATCTCATCGCCATCATAAGAAGTGACAAGTTAATAAATCGATCTTTGCATGTACTAAACAACAAACATTGTAAATGATAATAACGCGATAAGTACATCACATGTCAAGGAAATGTATGTGAGTGGGGGGGGGGGGGTAGAAGTGAGGGGGGTGCTACATATTGAGCACTGTATGTATGTATCTGGGAATCGATGCATAAATTGGAATTAGTTATATCATTTTATTGCGGTTGGTTGTTTTAATGACTCAAGAAACTGAATCTCATTAAGTAAATATCCACATACGTACATAGAGGAAATTGTTTTTTGTTTTTTTAAATCTTCGTTTTTAAACATCAGAATTTAATGCAATAACTCAAGTTTTTTGGTACTAGGGCATTCACTTACAACATTGTACAAAATAACTTACAAACCAGGTATATATTTTTGTATCAGAAATGAGTCGTCTTTAGCCATCACTATTTTGTATACAAGAGTTGCCCAAGTGATGCTTAATTTTTGTAACTTCATTTTCTGAAGAGTTCCAAAATTTTCTAGTTCCGATATCCCGTGTTAAGAAATAAAAGTAATTTTTACATATCTTGTACGACATAAAGTAAGTTTGGGCAGTTTATGCATTATAAACCGCGAAGACGTTTTATGAAATAGTTTAAATTGTCTCAACTTTTTTTTTATTGGCTCTTTTTGGACATATATTATCATATAAACAGGATGTTACATGCAACTTCAATATTTCAACAAACATGTTAAACACTGTGTGAAAATTAATAGCAATATTGTACAATTACTTTGAAGATAAAGAGATACTAGTATATGAAATTTGCATAACTAATTCATTTAAGGAAGATACATCTTACATTGAAATTATTTTGTCTTCTATCGTGTTCCATACTTGGTTATAATAATCAAGATTTCTTCTGCTACAATAAATTGATTTTTTAACAAACAGTTTTCTTCTCAAAAATTGCAAAAAAAATATATAAAGAAGGACCAGTTTTTTGTTATTAGGATTTTACCAATAAGAGTTAGATTCCTCATTTTCCATAAATTTAATGTTAACTTCAATTCTTCTAGTTTTGTATTAAAATTCTTTCTTAACATTTCTTCTTCTCCCTTTGAACTAAACCATATTCCTAATGTAAAAAAATGACCTTTTGACCACTTAACAGGTAAGATTCCTGGTCTGAATTTTTTACAACTTCCAATCCAAACTGCTTCTGTTTTATCTAAATTAATTTTGAGTCCAGAACAATGTTTAAAATTTTGAATGATGTTTAGTAATTCAATTCCAGATTGTTCATCACTTAAAAAGCAGGTAGTGTCATCTGCTAGTTGACTTATCTTAAATTCTGTTTCACCAATTCTGATTCCATGAACATTTTTGTTTTCTCTTATTCTTATTGCAAGCAACTCAACACAAAGAATGAAAAGATATGGAGAAAGGGGACAACCTTGCCTGACTCCTCTACTTATTTTGAAAAAAGGGGTTGGGAATCCGTTGTTTATAACACAGCTTGAGATATCTGTGTATAGTATCTTAACCCAGAGTCTAAAACTTTCACCAAACCCAAATGTATCTAATACTTTATCCAAGAAATTCCATTCTACAGTGTCGAATGCCTTCTCAAAATCAACTAAAAGAATTAAACCAGGAATGTTTTTAGACTTGTATAGTGTATAAGATCAGAAATAGTTCTAATGTTTTCTCCAATAAATCTATTCTCTATATATCCAGTTTGATCAGTGTCTACAATTTGAGGTAAAAACTTTTTAATTCTTCTAGCAAGTACTTTTGATAAAATTTGTAGTCAAAGTTAAGAAGTGATATTGGTCTCCAGTTTTTAAGTACAATCCTATCTTTATCTTTTTTAGGTACAAGAGTTATGATGCTTTTTCTTTGATCTATGGAAAGTTTGTGTTTTTTGGATACTTTCATTCAAGCTGTCAATTATTAATTCTGAAATTTCTTTCCAAAAATGCTTATAAAATTCCATTTGGAATCCATCAGTGCCAGGCGATTTATTGCATTTAAAAGTGTTTAGTATAGCTTCACATTCATGAACTGTAATAGGTCCTTCACAAGACAAGGAATCCTCTTTTTCAAGTTTTTGAATATTCATATTGTAAGTAAATTGATCAATATAATTCTTATAGTCACAATAATCTAAATCTGTTGTGTATAACTTTTCAAAAAATGATTGTTCTTCTTTTAATATTTTCTCTCTTCCTTCCAAAACTCTTTTATTTGACGTTATTGTAGATATGTATTTATTTTTATAGTTTCTTTTTTCTAAGGAGAGAAAATATTTTGTACACTTTTCTCCTTCTTCACACCACTTTGCTTTTGATCGAAGAATAATACCTCTTGTTTTATTTCCATTTATCAATTCCAACTTTTCTTTAATTTCATTATATTTATTTACATTTTCTTCCGTAGGATCTTCCGACATTTTTCGTTTTTGATCATCAAGTTCCTTAGCTATGTTTTCTTCATCTTTTCTTAGTTTGTGAGCTTTAAGTTTTGAAAATTTTACTATAAACCCTCTGAGTTCACATTTTATGGTGTCCCATTTTAGTTGTTTATCATTCATAAAAAAATATTTCTCTTTTAGCTGTAAAATGTTTTGTTTTATATTCAACACAAACTCTTCATCTTCTAATAGGGATAAATTAAATTTCCAAAAACCGGGGCCTCTATCTTCAAAATTTTTACCCTTTATATTCAAAGTAATTATACTATGATCACTTTTTATGGATGGTTTAATACTTGTTTTGCAAAGTGGTGCAAGAAAAGCAGGAATTAAGAAAAAATCTAATCTTGATAATATTATAGGATTTTCCCGACTAAACGTAAATAGCATACTATTTGGATTTTGTTCTCGGCATATATCTACAAGGTTTAAATCCTTTATTGAAGATATAAGATTATCTCTATATTTAAATTTTCCTTCAATACACCCCCCTTTTTTATCCAAATTTGGGTTCAATGTAATATTGAAGTCGCCACCTAGAATCAGATTCTGAGAGCTCTCTTCTTCTAAGTGCTTTAAGATGTTGTTTAAAAATTCATTCTGTTCTGATGAGTTATCCTTAGTTGGTGCATGCACATTTGATAAAATAAATTCTGTTTTATCTAATTGTACAAGAACTTGTAGAAATCTACCAGCATTGACACATGTATGTTTTAATATCTTATACTCAACATTATGTGGAAATAAAATTGCTACACCTTTACTATTTGATTCTCCATGATTAAATATGATATCCGAGTTCCATTCGTTTATCCATTTTGATTCATCTTGTGCAGTTGAGTGTGTTTCTTGTAAATAAACAAAGTGGCCTTGAAAATTTTCTTTAAAAAATGTAAACAATGTTTTTCTTTTACTTGGTGAGTTTAGGCCTCTTACATTTAACGATATGCAGGATAAGTTAAAAGACATTACGATTTGCGTTGAAATGTTTAAAGCACACACAGTAATTCAGAGTAAATTCGTGATAAAATGGGTTGCATGTACATGTATTCGATAGATTGAACTTGCTTGGAGCCAAGTAAATAACAGTGGGGGGACCCCGAACAAAAGAAATCAAAAGGAAAAAACACATATGTACAGGTGAATATACTGTACGTAATCAAATGTATAACTGACTAAACTGAACATACTTGACCAACCTTGTGAAGTTTTCACATCTGCATGTTTATATACTGGAAGCCTTAAATGAAAGCTAAATTTAAGAACCAGTATGTTATAATTCCAATACCGGTTACTTATTTCTTGGGGTTTTTTCCAATTTTCAGCTACCTCTACTGGTCTTTGTGGGGTAATGTAGAAAGGTGTATTTGATTGTTCTGTAGAGGCAGACCCTTCGCTATTTCTTTTGTCTTTCTGTGCTTGGAGGACTTTCTCCTTATCAGTAAATTTCTCTAGTCGACCCGTAATAGTTCTTGGTCTACCCGGATTTTTAGGCCCGTTTCGATGTATGTTTGCAAAAGTCGTTTCGACTCCCAGGTATTCTTTAATCAATTGTGGGATTTTCTTGAAAAGATTTTCATTCTCTTCTTCGGGTAAATTGTGAATGAGTAAGTTCTGCTTCATTGATCTTGACTTTAAATCTGTGATCTCCCTTTGCTGTTTTCTAACGGTTCTGTCTAAGTTAATAACTACAGATTTTAACATATCTATATCTTCTTTCAACATTTTGTTCTCTTGCTTCAGCACCTGAATGTTTCCTGAGTCCACTTCTTGTTGTTCAGCAATATGAGAGATGCGGAAGTCGAAACCATCTTCCTCCCACATGTCATTCTTAATGTTCTTTATATCTTGAGTTAGTTCTTTGATCACTCTGAGAGATTCCGATAATTACCCCAATGTTGTTTGTATATTAGGTATTGCTTGCATCGTGCTTATTATCTCCTGCGTTAGCGTAGGTGCAATGGATATACCGGGTTCTGCGACATTCACTGGGCCGTGACTGCTAGCACTGTTTGTGACTGACGACTTCTCACGACTTCTACTCAGGCTCATTTTAAGAAATTTCGAACAAAATCACTATGTTTTCAATTTCACAAGCTAAATCTGTGATATCCAAATTAACTTCTGAAAGGTCTGGCTCAAATATATGTAATCCCACACACAGAAAACTCACATTATTTGGTCAAAATGTTGGAGCTCAGAAAAACATGACTACCTGGCTCAGATCACGTGATATTGTCTCAACTTACTTTATATCGTATAAAATGAGAAAAATTACTTCCATTCCTTATAATTCAATTTTGTAAACTATTTTTGATGTTATTTGATGAATAATTATGAAGAAAATATTAATTTTCTGTAGCGGGGACCAATATTGTCGTATTGTGAAGTCATTCCTAGGACGTCATATATCGTCATATATCGGGACTAAACATCTACTTTGTTTATATGATAAAGATAATGTTGATCAAGTCAAATGAACCATTCAAAATATGTGTAACAAGCAAAATTAATTTGAAAAAAAGTCTTACTATTTTCAACCCGCTGAATATGGGAAAATGAAGAAGATATGACTCCAATTATAGAATAAGAGGATACATAGTTTTTCATAACAGCTTGACAATTCTTTAATTTATTAGTTCCAAAAATGTTGCAAATATACATATTTTGGAGTACTCTTTTGATGAATTAATTAAGAAATGAAAGTGAATTCACTCATCTTTTTCGATATCAATTAAGTTTGGGCAGTTTCCACATTGCAAACCGGGAAGAGGTTTTATAAAATAGTGTAAACTGTCACAACTTACTTTCTGTGGTATGAGATGAGGATATATAACTTTTATTCCTAGTACTTTAATTTATTAAACTGTTTTTGATCTTATGTGATGAATAATTTGAAAGAAAATATGAATTTTATGTGACGCGGACTGATATTGTCGTATTGTGAAGACATTTCGAAGATGTTATATCTCGGGACGAAACAATTGTTTTGTTTATGCGATATAAATTATAATGACATAGTCAGATAAACCAATCAAATTGTGTTTTAAAAGTCAAATTAATTTCTTTTAATAAAACCTTACCAATTTCGACCTGCTCTTGATCTTTGTCTACGAACGAAATGTAAGAATTAAAATCCTGGAAGATGATAGTAAGAACGGTAATTCTATTCATATCATGCACATGTATTTCATGTGGCTAAAATAACTGTAAAGTTCATCGATACATTATAAGAAAACAAAGTACGCATGACCGTAATCATATATGAAACAATAGGATACTTAGTCCTTTTTTAAAACTTAATAATTCTGAAGTTTATGGGGGCGGAAAAAGCTGCGATCAGAGATGTTTTGCACTGTTATTTTCTTTGAATTAATTTAAGATAATATTATTCTTATCACCCATCTCTGAATCTTGGACTACAAAGAAAAAAGTAAGAATTAAATTCCTAGTGTATCAAAATGATATGAAACAAAGGTAAATTGATAAAAACATAGTCATGCATTTCTTTTGACAAACGTCCTTACAGTAACTGTAAATGTCAGAGTCAAAATATGGGAAATGTAGAACACACTATTCCAGTACTAGAATAGAATGATACATGATTTTTCATAAAAGCTTGATATTTCTTAAATCTATTTGATTCAAAAAGGCTACTATCAAACATAGTCTGTTTTGCTATTTTCCATCAATTAAGTTGAAATAATCTAAATAATTTTAACCCGCCCGTGATCTTTGTCTACAAAGGAAAAGTAAAATCAGTTCCTAAAGTTTTATAGCAATATAAAACAAGGTAAAATGATGAATGTCCTTAGAATCACTGTAAATTGCAGAGGCAAAATATATAGAAATTTAGTAGATATGACCTCAAGTATATGAAAAAAAACCCAGAATACTTTACGTTTTATAATAGCTTAATAATTCTGGAATTAATGGGTTCAAAAATACTGCTAACATATAAGCCTACATTACCTTTTTTCTGAATCAATTAAGGAATGAAAATATGTAATTATGATAGATATTGACTTTTTCGTAACGTGTTAATTAAGTATTTTCTATTGTGTATATATAGGAACAGTAAGATATGGTAAATGTATGTTTTGTATAAAATGTGAGATTTGTTTCTTTCAAGTCTGATGGATATAGGGTATGAATTTTTTTCTGTTTGAGTCCCCCTCCCCTTTTGTTTGGGGGGGGGGGGTTGACTCATATTGGTATGTTTTCTTATCATCGCTGTCTTGGGCGGATATTTAAGATCAGGCAAACATAGATGTTGTAATGTTTTGATTTATGACCGTTACATAGCCTATTACATGGATGACGAATTACAGCGCGCCGTTAGGACCCTTTGGTCATTTCTTTTTGTTTGCTTGGAGTGCAAAGACTGTTGACGTTATTCTATGTACACAAAAATGAATTTGATATTTGAATTGTATTCACTCTGTGATTATATATCCTACAACATTAGGAGACCGTTCTGAAGTGGTTCATCTCGTATGAAAAGTGAGTTGTTTGATATATATTTACTGTTAATTGTTTAAATCTATGCCTTCGGGTATGACCAAGTTGAATAAACTAAATGTTTGTTTGACTGGGCATTTTTTTATTCGACGGGTTTGACAGTATATGGGGAATTTTTCTGCGATGGGAAACTTTGGTTTGAATAGTGATCGATTCAATGTTTTATGCGGGCGCGGAGCGGCATAAAACTCTTGCATCTTACACAATCGACTGAATACTGTATTTTTCCTGTGATTCTGGACACATGCTTCCTACATATCAGGGAAAATGACTTGCACCAGTACAGCAGTGACACACTATATCGCAATATTGTGTCCATTGCAAATTATTTGCGGGAAGCATGGGCATTCGGCGTGGGATCGTAACCCAGTTGTTTCGCCGTCGACCATTAGTCATGCCACCAGGTTTCAATGATAAGGCGATTGAAGTCAACATTAACTTAAAACGGGAGCTTGAAGCTGGCCAGGAGACTCATTTCTGGCGTCACAGAGGATTCTGGAACTCCCTCGATTTCCTCAGCGCTGATGGTGTGAATTTACAATCCCCGTCAAGGTCCCATTGTATTATCACGTCATCTCCGATGCACAGGTATTGGAATGGTATTCACTGTGCGATACAACATCAATGAAAATGATTTCAGGCCAGAATAATTCAATTTTTCTCAGTTGAATTGACAGATTATGTTTTCGAGACATACACATTAACATTACTATACAAAACAAGCCTAGGTCTTACTTTGTCTCAGTGTTTATATGTGTATTTAGAGTCCCGTTAGGTTGACGGTGTAGTGAGTCCTATATATATTTGTTTATCTTTCTATCTATCTATCTATCTATCTATCTATCTATCTATCTATCTATCTATATATATATATATATATATATATATATGGGATTGGTGTACGAAACGTTATGCTTTTTAAGCTATTTTGCAAAGCATTTTCGGACATAAATTGGTCAGAAATATTCTCCCTTTTGAGAAATTTAAGAGTCGGTTCCTGAAACTAAATATCCTATTTATGTTTTATTAAACGTATACTATAATTTTCAAATAATTAGAACACGTTTTGACGATATAAAATTTTAATGCTATGCCCCTTCAATATGGGGTCGAGAAATGCTACATTATATTCTGAATATCTGAAATATGTTCGCTTGATAAATAAGGGCAATAATTGACATTTACATTTTTATTGCTATGCCGAATAAAAAATCAAACGAAATATCTCCTCGTGTATGATTATTATCAATATAGTCGTGAAAGATTCCTTACCAATCCAAGTTTTGAAATATACGACAAATCAACTACCTTGCAATGCTATGCTAATTGATTAGGTTTCATATAGCATTGTCCACTAATGAAAGGTCAAGATAATTGACAGTGAACAATCTTATAACTCATATAAGCAATGCAAAATAGATAGCTGGGCAAAAACGGACCTCTGTACACACCAGGGGTGGGGTCAGGTGCGTAGGAGGAGTAGGCATCCTCTGTCGACCGGTCACATCCGCTGTGAGCCTTATATCCTGATAAGAACAGCCTAACAGTCGGTATGAAACACGCCAAACATCATTTGACCCAATGATAGGGTGTATTGACGAACTAAATCGTTATAACGACCATAAAATTTGAGAAAAATGCTGAGTCAATCACTAAAAATGCATTGAACAACCTAAAGTGGATTGGGGGAAAATACATCAACCCAGTCTACATATGTAATATATCAATGTCGTAAACTTGCTGAAAACCAGGACTCCAATTATTAACCTAAAAAAAACGATTTCCAAATAAAGTGTTCATATACGTAATGTTAAATGCATTTTAGTCACTAATGGTAACAGGCGCCTTGTTAGATGTATGTAATACGATTATCACCATTCATCATATTGATGTATGTATAGATTAGATACGAAGAGAAACTTAAAAGGACAATATATGATGATTCGATATTTAACAACTGAAGTTCGTACCATGGCTTTGAATTTGGGTATAATTTGCATACGAATTTAAATGCTAGTCAGTTGCTATTCTCAATTTGTTTGTAATGTTAATTGAATTCGCTTGACATTTCCTGTCATTTACTGTATTTTGACATGAAATAAGTTTTTATTCAATTTTCGTTTTCTAGGAAACACCGATCTCAAAATGGATTTAGCATGTGTAATGAAAATAATGTGTATAAACCTGCGCTCTATGTTTTCCAAACGAATAAAATGCTGACAAAAATATGGGGTTCAAAAAGGCTTACATGTATATCACACATAACCCGTACTACTGTTTCCTATCAATTAATTTGAAATTGTCTTACCCCAAAGAACCGGCTTTGGATCTTCTCCTACGAAGAAAAAGGTGAAAATTAAATTATTAAAGAGTTATCAAAATATAAAACAAAAATAAATTGCTTAGTGTCATATACATGGAAGGTGAAGATAACTAACAGTGATCAATCTCATAACTCATACAAGCAATATAAAATAGATAGATGGGCAAACACGGACCCAGGGACATATCAGAGATGGGATCAGGTGCCTAGGAGGAGTAAGCATCCCCTGTCGATCGGTCACACCCGCCATGAGCCCTATATCCTGTTCAGGTAAATCCTCAGTTAAAATCGGTGTACCAAGAACGGCCCAAGAATCGATAGGGAACACATCAGACAGCATTTGACACAATGATAGGTTGTATTGACGAACTAGATCGTTATAACGACCATAGAACTTGGGAAATGCTTATTTTAATCAAGACTGTTGAAACCCTTGTACCATCAACTTTTTTGTTAGTAGCTTACCTCGATTTAAAAAATGATTATATGCATAACAAGCTTTTGGATATCGAATGGGTTGAGATAAATAAACACCATATGCAGGTGATAATGGAATACTGCTACATAAATATGGCAAGTTGACGATGGAGAAGCTGAAATCATGCATTTCCATTGACAAGCGTTCTTAATTAAAAATACCGGGTAGGCTTGAGTATATTCTCCTTCTCCATCTCCAGACTAATAATAAAATGCTAAGTACAAATACGACGGCCATGACAATTCCAATGATCACCCCGACATCGGTGGATCCTTGTTCTACAGGCGTGGTAAGTGTGTTCGTTATATTTGTTGTTGTATTCAGGACGTTTATCAATGTTGTAGGAATCGTTCCATCCTCAGTAGTAAAGCTTTCCGTTCTAAATGAAAGAGAGAGAGATGAAAACAGAGTTTTCATATCAATTCCCGATTCTTAATCAAGTTGTAGAGATAAGAGAGGTGGTGCAAATACGAAGTCCTGCACCGTGGGGTCCCGTGGATGAAGCGCCAGAGTATTAGAGACCTAAAGACATTGACCGTCTATTTACAGTGTAGACCTTTTTACTATTTTCATCGTCATTACCAATCACCAGAATTATAGTATGTGGATTCAATGTCCCAGATCTTCCTGCTTTGTAAAAGTGAAAACAATGCCTTACTTACATCCCTTTATGTTTTGTACCTTTGAAGGTGTTTAGGACAGACATAAATCTAACATAGACGGTGGAAATCAGCCAGCAATATGAGAAACATTTTATTCTTTGTCTACTAATACGTTTTGCTTTTTTATTATTCAATATATAAAATAAAGAGAAATGCATGACTAAAAGTTTGACATTCAGATCGCCTCAAAATCCAAAGGTGAGATATAATAATGATAATGAAATTTATGTAGCGCCTTACATAAAACAAAGTAGTCTAAGGCACATTACACCGGTAAGAAGAGGAATGCAACAATATAACACAGTTAAATGAATAAATATTGTTTAACGTCCCTCTCGACAATATTTCACTCATATGGAGACGTCACCATTGCTGGTGAAAGGCTGAAAAATGTAGGTCTATGCTCGGCGCTTACAGCCTTTGAGGAGGGAGGGATTTTTGTCTTGTCACACCTGCTGTGACAGGGGACTTCAGTTTTTGTGTTCTCATCCGAGGGACCGCCCCATTTAGTCACCTTTTATAACAAGCAAAGGCTACCGAGGACCTATTCTAACAACCCAGATTCCCACAGGGAATGAAATGAAATGACAGTATGACATACGATCTTATGTATCTGTAGAATTATCAATATATACACTTAATTAAGATTAATATTCAAAACCTTTTTTGATCCACATAATCCACCGTTTGATATATATTTTAAAATCAAAATATACCATGAAAAATAGTAATAACGACAAAAAGATGATAATAATTAATAACATTAATGATCATACTTAAAAAAAAAATTGAATTTTCAAATTTCGTCTCCAATGGATAAAAGCCACCCCCCCCCCTCCAACCGGTCCGATGTTTTCCCCGGCACTACACTATCGACGGTTTCCATGATTAAGTTTAAATGCGACAAAGGCGTTTACTGGGATTTCACAAGCTTCATTTGTTAAGTAGCGTCTTATCGTCAGATGTGAAAAATCTGATGGCGACATGATTTGACGACCGATAATATTTATTGTTCGATTGTAAGATGTTGATACGCCGAAATTCTTCACGCATGTTGAACTCTTGATAATATGGTACCCCACCTTCAGATGTAGCGTAGGGATGCAGTCATAAGTTTTGTTTCAAATAAAAATAAAATCAATTCAGACACACGTGCACCTCTGTACATGTTTATGAGACAGTACATGTGAGATTCAGAGGACATGTATTCCATCTATGGTATGGACTGACCGTTACCGAAAACAACAGACTGATTAGGGACAATCTGACATTAGATGGGGGATGCGGCAGTCAGCGTGTCTCAATCGTCGGTCACCACGTATCTCAGTTGCTAAAATATCAGTATAAAGATTCAAGATGCCTAGGAGTGGGATCGTACTCTAATCGGCACCCGCCATCAACTCTGTTACAAAGTTATACTATTGGTATTGGGAATCAATTCAAGCTAAATTCGACATATAAATTGTTTAATTGCTTGTTGATTTGAGATCACTTTATATGTATATGTTTATCTTCAAATAATTTACCAAATATTCATCAGGTAGGTTAATTATTTTCAAATAGAGAGGGGTTTTAAGCCAATACTGTAATCACATACTGGTTACTGATAAATATTGTACATAATGGATACAGATATACATTGTAAATACTGGACATTGATATACACTGTATATACTGGACACTGATATACACTGTACATACTGGATACTGATATACATTGTACATACTGGACACTGATATACACTGTACATACTGGACACTGATATACACTGTACATACTGGACACTGATATACACTTTACATACCGGACACAGATATACACTGTACATACTGGATATTGATATACACTGTACATACTGAACCTGGTATACACTGCACATACAGAACACTGATAAAAACTGTACATACTAGACACTGATCTACAATGCATATACCGGACACAGATATACACTGTATATACTGGACATTAATATACACTGTACATGCTGGATAGTTATATACACTGTACATAATGGACACTTATATACAATGTACATACTTGACGCTGATATACACTGTATATACTGGACACTGATATACACTCTACATACTGGACACAGATATACACTGTACATACTGAACGCTGATATACACTGTATATACTGAACGCTGATATACACTGTATATACTGGACACTGATATACAATGGGCATACTGGACAATAATATACACTGAACATTGACATATACTGTACATAATGGACACTCACTGATATATATCGTACATACTGGACACTGATATACATTGTACATAGTGTACATTGATATACACTGTACATAGTGTACATTGATATACACTGTACATATCGGATATTGATATACACTGTACATACTGGATACTAATATACACTGTGGATACTGAACACTAATATACACTGTACATACTGGACACTGCTATATACGGTACACAGTGGGCACTGATATACACTGTACATACTGGATATTAATACATACTGTGCATATTATACACTGATTTACACTTTCATACTGGACACTGATATACACGGTACATTCTGGATACTGAGATATATTCAACATACTGGACACTCATATACACTGTACATACTGGACACCAATATACACTATATATACTGTACACTGATATAAACTACACATGTCTGACACTCACTGAGATACATTTTACGAACTGAACAGTGTTATATACACTATACATACTGGATATTGATATACACTGTACATAATGAACACTGATATACACTTTACATACTGGACACTAATATACATTACATACTGGACACTGGTATATACTGTACATACTGGACAGTAATACACACTATACATACTTGACAATGAAATACACTATAATTACTGGACAATTAAATTCATTTTACATACTGGACACTCACTGATATACACTGCAAATATTGGACACCTATATTCAATGTACATAGTGGACACTGCTATACACTGTACCTACTGGGCACTGATATACACTGTACATACTGGATACCGATATTCACAACACACTTGACCATAATAAACACTGTAAATAGATTACACTGTTATATACTGTATGTTATGGATACTTATATACACTGTACATACTTGGCAATAATATACACTGTATGTACTGGACACTGAAACACACTGTATATACAGGACACTTACTTACACTGTACATACTGGATACTGATATATTGTACATATTGAACAAAGATATACAATGTACATACTGGACGTTGATATACACTGTGTATACTGGATACTGCTCTACACTGTACATACTGGACACTGATATACACTGTATATACTGGGGACTGATATACACTGTACGTACTGGACATTGGTATATACTGTACATACTGGAAACTGATATACTCTGTGCATACTGTACACCCACTGATATACAATGTATATACTGGACACTGATATACACTGTACATACTGAACACTGCTTTACACTATACATACTGGACTATTATTTACATAGTTAGTTAGTGACCTGATACGGGTTTTCTTTTCACACCATGTATTTTTCCGTATCAGGTCACTAACTAACCGTGTAACGAATTTATCACGTCGAAGACCTCTAACTGTATATGTGGAGGTCTATATCATACAACTTAGTCAAATGGCTTTCCTTTTGACACGGCTGCAAGTCGAACCCGACGATAAATAAAATTACTCGCCCAATACGGATTTTACTCGCATGATACGGTTTTTTTTTCACGGCGTCATGTGACCAAGATCTTACTAATTAGATTTCAACAATTTTGTCTAAGACGTGAAAATTGAAATACACTGTACATACTAGACACTGATATATACTATACATACTGGAGACTAATATTCACTTTACATTTTGAACACTGATGTACACGGTACATACAGGACAGCATTATACACACACTGGTTACTGATATAAAATGTATGTACTGAACACTAATATACACTTATATATTCGACACTGATATAAATTTAACATAATGGACACTGCTATACACTTTATATACTGGACACTGACAAATGCTGTACATACTAGACATTGATATACACTGTACATACTGGATACTGTGTACACTGTTCATACTGGACACTGATATACACTGTATATACTGGACAATGATATACACTGTATATACTAGACATTAATATACACTGTTCATACTGGACATTGATATACACTGTTCATACTGGACACTGATATACACTGTGCATACTGGACAATGATATACACTGTACATACTGGACACTCATATACACTTTACATATTTGACACTAATATAAATTTTACATACTGGACACCTATATACACTGTACATACTGGACATTGCTTTACACTGTACATACCGGATACTGAAATGCACTGTACAAAATGGATGCTGATACATACTGTACATACTGGACACTAATATAAGCTTTACATACAGGACACTGATATGCACTGTGTATGCTGGAGAGTGATATACAGAGTATATACTGGACACTGACATACATTGTACACACCGGACACTAATATACACTTTACATGTTGGATACTAATATACACTGTACATACTGGACACTGATATACACTGTACATACTGGACACTGATATACACTGTACATACTGGGCACTGATATACACTGTACATACTGGACACTGATATACACTGTACATACTGGACACTAATATACACTGTACATACTGGACACTGATATACACTGTACATACTGGACACTAATATACACTGTACATACTGGACACTGATATACACTGTACATACTGCACACTGATATACACAGTACATACTGGACACAGATATACACTGTATATACTGAACATTTATATACACTGTACATACTGGACACTGATATACACTGTATATACTGAACATTTATATACACTGTACATACTGGACACTGATATACACTGTACATACTGGACACTGATATACACTGTACATACTGGACACTGATATACACTGTACATACTGGACACTGATATACACTGTACATACTGGACACTGATATACACTGTATATACTGAACATTTATATACACTGTACATACTGGACACTGATATACACTGTACATACTGGACACTGATATACACTGTATATACTGAACGTTTATATACACTGTACATACTGGACACTGATATACACTGTACATACTGGACACTGATATACACTGTACATACTGGACACTGATATACACTGTACATACTGGACACTGATATACACTGTACATACTAGACACTGATATACACTGTATATACTGAACATTTATATACACTGTACATACTGGACACTGATATACACTGTATATACTGAACATTTATATACACTCCACATACTGGATACTAATATACACTGTACATACTGGACACTAATATACACTGTACATACTGGACACTGATATACACTGTACATACTGGACACTAATATACACTGTACATACTGGACACTGATATACACTGTATATACTGAACACTGATATACACTGTACATACTGGACACTGATATACACTGTACATACTGAACACTGATATACACTGTACATACTGGATACTGATATACACTGTACATACTGGACACTAATATACACTGTATATACTGAACATTTATATACACTGTACATACTGGACACTGATATACACTGTCCATACTGGACACTGATATACACTGTACATACTGGACACTGATATACACTGTACATACTGGATACTGATATACACTGTACATACTGGACACTGATATACACTGTATATACTGAACATTTATATACACTGTACATACTGGACACTGATATACACTGTACATACTGGACACTGATATACACTGTATATACTGAACATTTATATACACTCCACATACTGGATACTAATATACACTGTACATACTGGACACTAATATACACTGTACATACTGGACACTGATATACACTGTACATACTGGACACTAATATACACTGTACATACTGGACACTGATATACACTGTATATACTGAACACTGATATACACTGTACATATTGGACACTGATATACACTGTACATACTGGACACTGATATACATTGTACATACTGGACACTGATATACACTGTACATACTGAACACTGATATACACTGTACATACTGGACACTGATATACACTGTACATACTGGACACTGATATACACTGTATATACTGGACACTGATATACACTGTACATACTGGACACTGATATACACTGTATATACTGAACATTTATATACACTGTACATACTGGACACTGATGTACACTGTACATACTGGACACTGATATACACTGAACATACTGAACATTTATATACACTGTACATACTGGAGACTAATATGTGCTGTATATACTGGACACTAATATACACTGTACATACTGGACAATGATATACACTGTACATACTGAACATTTATATACACTGTACATACTGGAGACTAATATGTGCTGTATATACTGGACACTGATATACAATGTTCATTCTTGACATTGATATGTCCTTCTATATACTGGAGATTTGTTGACGTACAATGTACATACTAAACACTGATATCGGTCACTGATATACACTGTAGATACGGTATAGTCATGACACACACTATACACACTAGACACTGATATACACTGTAGATACGATATAGTCATGATACACACTATACACACTAGACACTGATATACACTGTAGATACGATATAGTCATGACACACGCTATATACACTAGACACTGATATACACTGTAGATACGGTATAGTCATGACACACACTATACACACTATACACTGATATACACTGTAGATACGATATAGTCATGACTCACACTATACACACTGGACATTGATAAACACTGTATGTGTTCACTATGTAAGGGTACGGGGAATACAACGAAGAGGGGGACATGTGTTGCACTACGATTGGCTTTGGTATAAAATAATGATACTTATGATATTTTGAAATTCCAATGATCTCAGACATATTAAAAGCTGGGGTCTCATACTTCTCAACAGCATGTAAGTCTAAAAAAATATTCTAATCTAATATATCAAGCCTCCCTGTGTTCCTTCATTCTATAATGTGTGCATGTCATTCTCTTGACCTACACTTGATAAAGAAAACAGATGAAAGGTGAAAATAAAGAACTCCTACAAGCATTAAGAAATAGAGAGTTGGGTAAACACGTGTCCTTCGATAGATCAGAGGTGGAATTACGTGCCTAGGAGGAGTAAATATCCCATGTCGACCGGTCACACCTGCCATGAACCCTATACAGTGAAACTTCTCTAAACCGGCCAGCTGTCGGACCGGAAAAAACGGCCGGTTGAGAGGGGTGGCCGGTATACCGAGAATTTAGCAGTTAGAGACATTTCAGCTCAATTTTTATTAAATATTTCATTGACATACCACAAACCATATAATATGGTGTTCAAGGATTATTATTTCACTATTGGAAATAAAACGAAATAATTTACTATCATGTTTATTTTCAATTTATAGCACTAAAACTAATTAAACATGAATAAACATTTTTACATTGACATGCATAGATAATGGAAAACAGTCAGTTTAAATAAAACTGCATTTGATATATGTATAGAATTTTGTAGAATAGCAGCATTTATGTAGAATTTCGGCTTATGTTTTAATAAACAAAACAAACACATAGCCATTTGATTGCTGCAATTAATACACAGAGTAGGTACAGAGTAAGTACTGCTCACTTTGATATGGGGATCTTTGATCAATTATCGGTGGAGATCAAACTAGTCCGCTTATACCTACAGGTAATTATTACAAGAAAGAGCCTTGCTGCAATCATCTAATTTTAACTAAAAATTTATAACAGGATACATAAAGAAAACACAGAGGCCTATCATTGGAAGTCCTCTTACCTATAAAAACTATGTTTACGTCCATTGCTTATATCGTTAACAAATTTGTTTTGACATTTTTGAAAAGTGCAACAGTAAATATATAATTTTAATTTAGATGTTTCTTAGGAATTTTAAGTCTATTGAAAGCCCCCAAAAATCATTTATCTATTGAAAATTATCATTAACAGTCATGGGTTTGTTGTTTATGAACTTCCGCTTATATCCATGGTGCAACAATATGGCGTATTGATTGTATTCATTCAATATGTGCATATCTGTTTATAACATTTCCTACAGAAATTTGAAAGGGTCACTTGGATTAGCCAAGCACCAATTAACACCCTGGACAGCACAGGTAAACTATAGAACTTATAGAGGCCACTTGTGTTTTTCACACCTCCGGTCGATAATTTCCCACCTGGCCATTAGGTCATTCATTTTTCACACCTGGCCAGTCTTAACCACCCCTCTGGCCAAAATTTTCTAGTCTTCAAATAGTGGCCGGTATTATAAGGGTAATTTACACATGTTTGTTAACAACTGTACTTTAAAAAGTGGTCGATGTCCGGTTTTCAGGGGTGGCCGGTTTTGTGAGACTTTCTTTGTAAGGAAATGTTAAAGTTTCTACCGGGACTTTGAAAATTGGGCGATATTCAGGGAGAACTGGTTTTCTGAGGGGCCGGTTTGGAGAAGTTTCACTGTATATTGATCAAGTAAATAGAGCTATCCATAGTCAAAATCAGTGTACCTAGAACGGTCTAAAAATCGGCATGAAACGCGTTAGACCTGATGAATCTAAAGTAGAGTTGCTTTGATAGTATTATAATGAGTTAGCAGCATATATCTCTCATCTCGTCTTGGAATTTATAATTCTAATATATCAGCTTTTCAAAACTCACAGGATATTCATTAAGTCACACAATTCTAAGATTCGCATCATTTGACACAGGATAATTAATAACTTCGGAAATGTCAACTATGGTGATCTCTTTTCTAGGAAAAATTCAGTTTAGGACCGGGCAAGACCAGTGGAGATTGGAACATACTTCGAGATTAAAAAGTTAACAGCATTTATGGGATATTGAAAGGAAGGAAATATACAATATTTTCTGACGATCTTTCATTTTAAATCCCGATAACAGTTATTAAAGGACACATCGCATGTTTCCAAAGTATACAGAATTATATGCACTGTGTCTTTCTTATGCTTATAATAAACAATTCTGATAGCTTATTCACCGAAATATTGCGATAATAACCCACAATACGGATTAAAATATAAGCCATGATTTCAAAAAAGTTTCTTTGATTACTTAGGTTGTCAAGTGGTACAGTGGCGTCACATGTGCCCTTCTTCTATCAACTGATTGTGGATGTAGTGCAATATATTTTTAAAAACTAATAAAATGATGTTTAGCCACCAGTACATACAAATAGCGATGTAAATACCCAACGGAGGAACGGGTATGAAATCGACAATATTGCGAGTAAATAATGTTATATGGCTCGCTGATTACACACTATTTGGTAATGCCATTTCTTTATATACATTTGTAATTGGAGTTGTTTGTCCTAAAATAAACGTTGCAATTATAATTATTTTTTGGATTACAAATCATAATACGTTACATCGTTGATAATTAGACCTAGCTACTTCACGGATGCATTTCGACAAAAATAAAACCACACCAAACAATCACATATGAATAAAGATAGTCAAATCAAAAAAAGAAATAACATTAATTTATTGTAATAAAATAACAATCTTATGATTATTTTCAAAGATGTTCTACGCGTTGTTAGGATGTGTAAGTGCAGTCTTATACTGATGCACCCGATTTTACAAACAAAAAATGAGGCATAATTTTGTAATTTGATTTAAAATTAGGAAATAAAATAGTTTGCTATTTATTACCAAAAGTTCAATTATTATGTGTCTTTATTTTTATTTTTTTGTAAATTTATCATTTGGTAGAAACTGGGATCACAAGTTACATATCTGTTGTTACAAGGTCAAGGACAATTAATCCGATTATGTATTGAACTTGAAGAGCAGTAATAAACTTCGATATATATATTTTCTCGCAGTTTATCTGGGTCTCTGTCTAAGCGGTTTTTGAAAAAGAACACGGACAAAGGTAACTGGGTGTTTATTTCTTAAGGTAAACTATTTGTTTCGACAAAAAAAACATACCCACGTCTTTTTTCTCACACCTTCCTTCGAAAAATGAAAAATAAGCTCTATCTAAATTCACTTTACCGACAACTAGTACACACTTAAACGACAAAAACAAACCGACCTTAATGTCATGTAAATTACAAACCGTTAACGTGATAATTTTTTTTTGGGGGGGGGGGATTAAATCTAGTATGTTTATGAAATGGCTGATAAATGTTTTCAGACTCAGGGGCGCATGCATGTATGACGTCACACATAATGGCGCTAAAAATAGCAACAACAACAACAAAAATGCATATCGCAATATTTGAATTTCATCGATTCAAACTCGAAAACTACGCAAAATATGTCATTAAAGTGATTTGTATGAAGACAATTAATTTTGCTGTAAAACTGAAAAGAAAAGGGTTAGAATCATGCGTTCAGTCCTTTAACACTATATATGTATATTTCCTTTATATATGCTCCCTTTAGACTTGGGCTCCGTGCGCTTAGAATTTGTTCCACAGAAGAAAAATATCAAATTCAACGAAAAGAAAAAAATGAAACCCCGGTTATTTAGATAGTGATGCAGAATAACAAATTATGAAAGTAGATAAACTCGACCGATCAAATCTTCTAAACTACAGAAACAAGCGAAGCCGGGTAACCCTGTTCCCGTTGTGGTAAACTATTCTAAAGGACTTCCTAATATTCATACGATTTTGAAAAACCGTGAACAATTCTTGAATATTCTGACCGCTTCAAATGAGTTTTTAGAGATATGTTCATAGTGGCTTTTAAAAGAGATAAAAAAATAAAAGACATTCCGGTACATAATAAACGCAATGATCTATGCTTTAAAAAAAGATGTCAGCCGTGTGGTGCTGAAAAGTGTATTTTATGTCAATATGTCAATAAAACTAATCAATTTGAGGACTGCAACGGTAGCAAATATCATGTCAAAAATTATATTAATTGCAATGTAGTTGATAAGAGTGTCATGTGAGGGAAATGGGTAAATTTAAACCAAAGGCATGTTTGGAATTTGTCATTTATTAGACGAGAAACTGATGACATTTTGTTAAACGTGTCTATAGATACTTCAATGCAAAATATCTTAACGAGAATAATACTACCCAATACACACATCTACAGTGCACATTGACGTTAACCAAGGGCGAATTACAAGTAGTTAATACAACTTACATACATTCTCCGTTATTCATAAGTGATATTTGGTTCAATGTAAGGTTGCAGTCAGTACTCTCAAAGTTATGAAAGATATATATATATATATATATATATATATATATATATATATATATATATGACCAAAATACAAAATTGCTCAGATAGACGGTATAGGTGGAACATATTTCCGTTCGTATTGAATATAACAGTGTAATTCAAACATAATTGGTGCATTATTCTGTATAGTTATATCTGGAAACCCCCAATATACCTTGAGTATGTTCTGTATGATAAAAGAGTCAGAGTCACGGATAGCCAAAAATGGCCCTTGGTCAAAACTTGATATTATTTTCAGGGACAAAAGCCAAGGATATCTATTTTTCAAATATGCTATTCTTTTTCCCATGTATTTTCACTTTTTTTAAGTTATTGACGTTCAAACTACCCATTGTTTTTGGCCAGATTTTTATTGACGTCACAATTTTGCAACGTAACGTCACAATTTTGCAACGTTTTATGTACTTTTACGTTAAAGTTTCCTTGGTAAGCGAAACAAAAGACTATTCAGTGCAATTTTATTCTAATAATGTACATATATAAAATTGTCTATGCTATTTTCCTTCAAAACACACACACATGGTATACTCGTACATATCCTCTGTCTTTTTGTTTCCCTTCCTCTCTTTAATTATATTCAATCATTCAACGGTTTTTAAGTAATATTAATTCAGTACCTCTATACTTAGCTTTTTTATTGATTGCACAGGGTGATAGTTTTCATGCGGGGGGGGGGGGGGGGTATCAAACTCCTGCTCACGGGATGTACACGAAAACACGATGGATCCAACAGTTGACCTACGGACGAGATCTATTGGCCTATTACTGTGCATAATCACCACTTCAATCAATAATCTTTTACTTCTATGTGGTATGTAATATAATAGTTTACAATTGATTAATATTTTCTGCATCCAGGCCCGGGGGTTATTTTAATTTTTGGTGCAAATTGTTGAGAATTTTCCTTTTTGCAAAAATAACACAACTGTTATGGGTTCTGCATGTTATAATTTCTATACACATGAATTTTCACGAAAAAAAAAACCACATTGGGTATATAAAGAAGAAGGTCTAAGCTATTCCATATCATGATTGGAATTTGGAACGAACAAACTTTATTTCACTCAAAATTACAGGGCCATATTTGTGTATTCGTGGCTCTTGTTCTTTGACGTAAACTGGTACATGAATACCCGGAGCAGATCCTAAAGACCTGTGGATTCCACTTCTAATATCTGGCGCTTGACGAATGATTAATTTCTACAGCACCGGGATTGACAACTGAAGATTGCCTCCTAAATATGAGACGAGGTGCCTTAACACTAGGTTTCAATGACTGACAAAAATCCACTTATGCAAATATTATGAACAGAAATTATATTTACACATATATCATGCAAGGATCACATGTGGAGCATTTGAACTTATACGGAAATTCATGCAAAAAAAAAAAAAAAAAAAAACCAGAAAAAAAACATGAATTCATTTGAAACGCATATAGAGATATAAAATAAAAAAATCATGTTTATCACAATGCAATGCAAATATTTTCCCTGATCACATGGGTACATTAACTTCCGAGACAAATTTTTGAAAACATACAGGTGTGTTGCGTGCCCCCATCTGATTATCAAATTAAATACTAAATCATACAGTGAGATCATCACAAGTTGCAATTTTGCCCGGGCATGTAGGACATTGATTTAATCCGTGTGTTTTCAGTTTGAAACGGGATGTAGAAATAAAACGCAGAATGAACATGTTTTTATGATGGATGGACTCTAACTGTATACTTGAAGACGTCTTGCAATCAAAGGAATGACAGAAACACATAATTGCATGTACTTATATACAAACGTAACTGTTACTCTATAAGTTTTACATGTACTTATATACAAACGTAACAACATAAGTATTTTCAATTATTGAGGTTGCTACAATCACTTGAACGTTCGCTAATTTGGCGTAATGTACGCCCTACATAACTGATTACATGTACTTACTCGTTCGGACAAGAGGGGTCTGCATAGAAACATCGCTGTTCTGTATTGATTTTGAAGCAAGCCGGAACTAAAGGAGAACATGAATATATGTGAGGGTATGAGTTTGATGAACATTTATATTGGTTGTATTGTGTCTGTATCTTTTATTAGGCAATCGTTACTTAATGTACTAACATCTATACAGTTCATTTCCTTGGTAATTGTCACTTGGACAACCCTCCGTGAACTGACTACAGTTGATTGTGTCCAGGCGTCCATTCTTTATTTCCCCTAGACAAGTGCCTGGTTAAAAGAAAGGACAGTATATTAACGTAGATTGATGTACAAGTGAATATGATGGTGGAACAGTAGTACGGTTTTCAAAACAACGTCAATATTTAACATCAATATGTGTATAAACAGAACATATTTTGTCAGTTCTCCGACATCATTAAGATACATGCATCTGAATATCGCAATCATAAACGTAACATACCACTTTACATTATAGTAATAAATAGAAAAATATCAATGTTGTCTTTGCTTTTGATTTTGTACTAACCTTTTGTGTATAATGCTACAGTATAATTATAGCAAAATTCTATTATCGCCGTCAAATCAAACTTAGGAACACATGTATACTGATTCCGTCCATTCGTATCCACGGTACAGTTCAGTCTGGTCGCGGCTGCAGTAAACTCTGTCTGATTGAGAGGACAGGAATCCACCACGTGACCAAACAGGTTGTACGACATACCTGGATAGAAAACCTGAAGATTACACTCAGATTTTTAGAAGCGATGGTATTAATTTGGGATCCCATATTGAGTTGGAATAAATGGACACAATTAGTATGATACATGTGTAGGTGAAAATAAATCAGTACTATTTGACTTATTCAATCATTCATCCAAAATAATCGATTTTAGAGCGGTTTTTAAGGAGTTTCCCTTTGAGTATTCAATGTTTCAATTTAATTTGAGAAAACTGTAGTCATGTAAAAATGTGCGTACTTTTTTTTTGCATTTATGACACTGCTTTCACATAGTCATTAAATCATTTCTTATAATTCTATATGATACGCATCAATAACTCTACCTCGATAAGGCAGGAGGTCCCCGTTTTAACATATTTAGATAGACATTTAATGATATTGCATACATCCATTCGTACAAATTATTTTCTCATTCTTGGTCAATACATTCTAATGTAATATTTCTATATCTCTGTGTGATACAATACTGTTTCTAGTTTATCCTTGTTATTTCGCAGAAAGGATCTTTAATGTTTCTGTATATCATAAAAGGATCCAGGGACGAATAACCGCAATCTTTTTAAGGCATGCAGCTCGCTCGAAAGACTTATAGCGACCATGTATATTTTATTTCTGCAGTGCGAAATTCTAAATTGATACTTTTTATGAAAGGGGATATGCTTTGCTAGAATATTTAATCTTACAAAAAATAATAAAATTTCTTCCTGCCTTTATTACAGAGCATTGACTGTGCTAAGCGAAAAGACGAGAATATTGAACAGTGACCAATCTCATAACTCCTATAAAGAGTTGGGCAAACAAGGATCCTTGGATATACTAGACGTGGTAGAGGTTGTAGAAGGAGTAAGTATCCCCTGTCAACAGATCTCACGCGCCGTGTGCAATACATTTCGATGAGGTAAACATAGTTATTCGTAGTTAGAATCAATGTTTACCTTACGTTTTCCAATAATAATTAACGAATGGCGAGTGGATATATGGAGAAGATTGAATATATTGGTATTTTGTAAACTTTGTTCTTTTAAATAAGCATTCAAATATATATATATATATATATATATATATATATATATATATATATATTGATTGACATAGTATATTCTCTGTAGCAAAATTTCGAGAAAGTAAATATCGTGAATTCTCTTTTTTGCGTGATTTACTAATTGACATCAAGTGATCGTTTGAAAAGTAGTATAACTTCAGTGACAGGAGATAAGAAGATTCAAAACTGTCAAGGTAAGCAATCATTGTTTGTTGTTTTTATGTTTATCATCAATTATCATTACGTATTACGTGAATGGTATAATGTTTTCATTGTGAGCTAGTACGCATCAAACGTTATCAAAACATATTAATCGTAGCGCGGGCTTGCTTGTAAATAAGCTTAGCTTGGCTGGATATTACAATTGACTTCTTCAAAGAATCTCTTAGCAGTCCTTCATAATTTATATTCAGTTTTGGCCGTCTGTAGCAGGTGACAATGTCTTTCTCTTTAAATATTAAGCTGACTCTCAGTCACTTGTAATGATGCATTGCTCTCTGTCTAGATATGGGAATCCCAAAATAGAAACAGTCACTGGATGTTCCGCTCAATTACATGCCGTTGTTTATCCCACGATATTAAAAAGATACATTTTGCACTTGAAACGTTTTGAAAGACATATCCAATCTTGGTAAAATAAGACGAATTCAATTTTCTAAAAACAAAATGCCCCTTAAAGGGTGATTGACATTATTTGACTTGCCATTTTTGAATTTGATTTTTTCATTTGTTTGTTTACAACGCTTAATGACTCAATTTTAAGTTAACATCCCCGAATTTTAACTGTATGGTGATCAATGCTAGACAGCCTGTCATTCGAACGTTTAACAATATATATCAGATGGAGTGACATCTGATAAGCTTGCATTGATGTATCAAGAGACGAGAACTGAGTCTAAGAGCCCCAGCTGACCTATATAACAGGTACGAAATATGCAAAATTGAAAAATGCATTATGTATTAATGTGTAGTAACATCTAAACATAACAGACAACTGTATGCTAGCATTTCCTATTACAAATACGTATAATAGAAGACAGAAACAACTGTGTTGCAGAAATGCAATCAAGATATTTGGCCTACAGACAGTTTATCAAAGTGGGTCAGACGAGATCAGCCTCTTGGGGAAAATAGGAGTAATTTTACCCTCATTTGTTGTGACAAACAATGAGGGACAATTTCGTAAGCAACACTGTAATTACGATTTCTTGAAACCCCATACTCAGATACACATTCTGAATAAGCATATTATTTTGTGTTTTAAAATCTCATAAATTTGAGTTTCAATATTGAAATATGCAATGCTTTTGAGTACGTCTATAAGTTGGAGAAGCTGGACATATCGTTTATGGGTGTTTTTTTTCTTCTGCTTCTTATTGTATTGTTATCAGAGTTGATACCATTTTTTCACCAAAATCCTTATCAATAAATTCAAATATCTCCTGTACCAATGACTCAGTCACCAACATAAATGTGTATCATCTATGTCAGAGCACATAAATAATGGGTGACCTCCATACGCCTTTCATTTAGAGTGTTAAATTGATACAATCTCGTAATAGAAACAATCAAATTAGTTTCAGGTCACACTATTTAGTTTCAGGTGGTCTTTTATATTTTTATGAAATGTGAAGATCACGAACAGTGATCAATCTCATAACTCCTATCAGCAATAAAAAATAGAGAGTTGGGCAAACACGAAGAGATGAAATCCTCACCTTCTATGCAATACATGTTTTCTAGTTCACTTCCTTTAAAATGATAAATTTCATTTCATATTTTAATGAATAGAACATTTATTTCACTTTTTACCAAGCGATTTGTATGAAAACATGATTTTTTTAAAACGTTTTAGTAAAACGTGTTCTTCCCATAGACTTTAACGTAAAATTCTTTGTTAAATAATTCAAGAAGTATTCAATATTTTGTATATCCCTACTGTATAGTGACTGTAAAATGTAAAAGTATCATGACTGTAAAAATCCCATCATGTAAAATGATCAGATACAGCATCTGATCATTTTACATGTACATTGAATGCTTCTGAAACTCATAGCTGTTCGAATACGTGTTCGATAAATCTATATTACATGCATTTATTTCTATAGAAATATTTTAAATATACAGTTACATGTAAACATCGTATCCAAAATAATCTCGTTTCAATTATTACTTATGATCTTTTTTCCATATCTTCGTTTCTTGACTTAAATATGTTGTATTCATTTGTACATAGATTTAATAAAAGCTGTCTTGACCGAAGGTAAATCTGAATTACAAGTTGAATATAAATAAATGTATTGCTAGTGATGACTTCACAAAATACAATTTTATCCACGGTTCTCAGTAACCAATCTGTATATACATCACATCCATTTTACAGAGGACGCCACAACGTGCCCGGATCATATATAAGGTATATCTGTTGACGGCGAAATTTATATCGTTCTGACATATCTGTTGATCATATTACACATTTTAAAGTACATGTAGTTAGAAAATCCAAACATAACACCATATTTGTCAAAACAGAAATCGTCGAAGCAGAACAACCGCGGAAGAGTTTTAACATACTGGATATCATTTAAACTAGCTAAAATCTTAAGTGTTAGCTTCCCACAATATATCATGTTAATGCAATGACCAATTACAACCATCTTTTCTAACATCGTTTATACCCAATGTGTGATACTGACTAAAACCCGGTCTCGGTCCCGGTCTTCGGTCCCGATCCCAGATACTTTTATTCGATACAAAACAGAATATATTAGGATATTTAAGCCCCGTTTCTCAATAATTTAGGTATGGCATCTCATGCCTGCATTCTGATAATAAATTGATCATATTGTTTTCTTCTTTCGTAAAATAATATGTGAAAAACCCAGGACCGTTGGGAACCGAGAAATAAAAACAATGCTAAAAGCCGGTTCCGGTCTCAACATTTTCCCCCAATAGCCGCTTTCAATAATCTACCTTTTCATAAAAAGATAAGGACGTGATACTCAATGACATCCCTTTGTATACAAATATTTCTGATTTATTGTGTGTGTAGGTTTTCTATCCCAATATTCTTGATATCTATGTCAGAATCGAACTGAACTACATGTACGTGACATTTTGTCCCAAATGATCGCGTTACACTACCTTTGTTTTAGAAGATAAGGATGTAGAAGGGAAATAATATATATGTACTTATCCTGGTGTATTTGTTTGTAATTTATAGTTAGTTTATTTGTTCATTTATTTTATTTCTTCTATTCTTGTCAAAATCAGTTTTCAAAGATTCATGTTTGTATTCCGAACCCGATCTCTTTATATGGGTATATATTTTACATATATTTGTATATAACCATTGAATAATAACTATAAAATATTTCTTCATTTCTCAGTTGATACTTGGTTTTCTTTTTTCACTTGTGGTTCTTTTAGATACAATGCTTTAAAAAAACACCTAATAATATAGTTATAGTATCTATAAAAGTGTGTCATACATAGAACACATGCTCACCAAAAATGTCAGATTATGTATACTTATACAGAAATTACCCTCTGACTTTAGATGATATTCAAATAATCTATGGTATGTTTTTACTGTAATATTTTGTGGTAACTATATTTATTGTGAATAGTTATACACGTATATATGTACAAAAATAAATGTATTAATCATGCTGCACAAAAACAGTTTGTTTCCTATTTTCAACATATCTTATATTTCAAAGTGCATAAATTTGACATAAACTGACAAATTTACAAACACTGAAATCTACATTTATAAATATGCAAGACATACATATAAATTCATTTAAAAATAAATTACAGTTTTGAAAATACAAATAGGCCTACTGTTAGCGCTTCAAGAAAAGTATGCCTGCCTGAAGCATTTTATACCTTCGCGTGTTTTTACAAACCATTCAAAAGTTATGGCTAAGGTTAAAAAATTTCAAAAGTAGGTCTTTGAAAGATGAAGAATTGCATGTAAGGAAAGGTCTTGTCACAAGGAATACACATGTGGAATATGAAAACCCTATCAACATGCACTCGAAAGTTATGCCGAAGGTTCAAGTTTTTAGTGACAAACAGACGGATGGACCAAAAACTATATAAATGCGCCCCGAATATCCGATTACTGGGGTATAACATTTGATTTTCAAAAGATCATTCTTGTATTCAGAATCTTTCTGGAAAGGGGCGGGGGTTGTTGACAAGAGTGCACATTATTTTTTTTCGCTATCAACAACAATTATTCATCATGTTTCAAAAATTATAATAAAATGGCAGGACAATATTTTTTTTCCCCATTTCACTAATGAACATAATTTCTAAAGTACTTAATACATCGTTCATTCTGTACTCATATTTTGCACGTGTACTCTGCGTTATATTATTCTAATATTTACATAGAGGCTTTTCTTCCCTGATGAAAACAACTAATATAACATCATAGTTTAACAAATTGATGTTATTCTCACGATACATGAGAGAGAGAGAGAGAGAGAGAGAGAGAGAGAGAGAGAGAGAGAGAGAGAGAGAGAGAGAGAGAGAAAGAGAGAGAGAGAGAGAGAGAAAGAGAGGTAAGGCGTATATATATATATATATATATATATATATATATATATATATATATATATATACGCCTTACTGAGACCCGGTTCGGAATACACCATTATTGAATTTGCAAATTTTGTCAATTTTAACCTAAATGATAAAAAAAGAATTAATTTTATAAAAACTACATCCAGCAGTAAATTACAAACAAATACACCAGGATAAGTACATATATATTTTTCTCTTCTATATCCTTATCTTTTTATGAAAATGTAATGTAACACTTTCATTTGGGAGGGGAAAAAAATCACGTAGTTGAGTTTGATTTTGAGATAAAAAGGAAAATTGAATAAAACACAAACATAAAATGAATCAGAAACATGCATGTGTACGACGGCGTATTCGTGCCAATTCAACCTAGAAGAAAAAAAAAAATAAATCGTTCACGGACTACGATTTATTAAATCGTAGAAACGATTTAAAAGGTCATTTCTACGATTTAGAAAGTAGTTTCTACGATTTAGACAATCGTTTCGATTTAAAAAGTCGTTTCTACGATTTTTAAGTCTCGGGTGACATTGCAAATGTTTGTTGTTTGTCATCGTGCGTTAACAATTGAACATTTTTAACTTCTTGATAGGTATGGTCATTCCAATTCCTTTCAAATTGGGTATGAAGCATCTTTGGGACAAAGGGGACATAGATTGTAAATTCCAAAACCCCTACAGCCCTCGAGCCTTAAGGGCAGGGCAAAAACTGCCACATAATTGAATAATTTTCAAAATTCGTCTTCTCTAACACCACATATATGTACGAAAACTAAATGCAAAGTGATGTGGATCAGGAAAGCCTAACAAAATCGCAATTTTCTTGATCCCTTATGTAAGGGATTTGACCCCAGGGTGAAGCAAAACTTGGTATATAGCATTTATGTGTAAACATTTATATAACATCTTCTGTAGTGCTATTGATACTAAATTAAAACTAAATGGATATCTAAAAGGAGTAGGAAGTTCTTTACAGAAATTGTAAATTTCATTATTCCAGGGGGTAAGGGTTTGGTTTCAGGATGGTGACAAAATTATTATAATGATTATTGTCTTAAAGATTTGAAAGACTTCTTTAAGTTTGGTGATACAATATAAAATCCAAATGCATGTTTAAGAATAACAGAAAAAGGATGTACAAAATAAGGTTAAATTTGCAACCCCAGGGTTTTGACTCTAGTATGGGTCCAAATTAGTCATATCGTTTAATATTGAAATATATCATATTATGTAAAGCCTTTCATCTGTATATGCACTTATGAGGGCATTGAAGATTTTAAAAGAACGCATGTTGTTTGATAAAATACTGTTGCTGATTATTTGAATTGAGCTTAGATATTCAGAACAGGAAATCATTTGTATATTTTATAGCCCTTGAGACAAAAGTGATACTTTTAACTAGTACTTAAGTTACCGATAAGGTATTTGGGCCTATTGCATTATCGTAAAAACAATTTAAATCGATTTGACCTCGATGATAATGGAAAAGCGAAAGCAATTACATGTAGTTAAACGATATTTTGAGAAGAGACTGTGTTGTTCCGAAATAGCTGTTGCTTTAGCTCATTAGTACCGCATTATTATTAATGAAAACAATATTGAAAGGATTTCTGCAACTTTGGGCCTTTCCCAATGGAAATACAGATCTAATTGATATTATTGCGATGTTACCCTTTTCATTGGGGAAACTTTAGAGTATTGTGACCAACTTCATAGGTACAGATGGATTTACTGGAAAGCTGGTAACAGGGTTTCCCAAAAGGCTATTAGATTGCTTTTTTTTTCATACAAAGGGGCTGGTACATGAATTGCGGTTAGAGGACGCAACTTCATGAGTCTGGGGGCCGCCTTGGGGTCCCCAGTGGGTCCAGGGTGGGGGCCAAGGGAAGCCCCTGGAACCTCATAGATTTTATAGGACTTGATATATGTCTCCTGCGTAGTCATTTTTACTATTTTCTATCATTTTAGATAAGGTGAAATTAATAAAATGATGCAAATTTTAAAGGATTTTGGAAAAAAAATGTAAGTTCTCCCAATAAAATTAATTCAATAAAAAAGATTTTGTCATTTATATCTTCGAGAGTGGAAGAAATTAATGCTTCTTCTATCGTTTACATTTTTCTAAACAAGAGACCACGATTTACCCTAAATTTTAAAATTGTAGAGGGTCCCGGCTGCGCCCACCCCCTTAAATCTGCCACTGATACAAGACCCAGAAGACATCCATGCATATACGAAAAAGGACATATTAAAGTGAAGAGTGTACAGCATTAAAGGTTCAAATTATATTTGGCATATTGATGGAAATGACAAGTTGAAACCATTTGGTATAGCAATTCATGACGGTTTTTCACGCCACGTGATATGGCTGGAAGCTGGAAAATCAAACAAGAGTCCGAGGGTAATTGTTAATTGCTTGCTAAGATACTATGAAGTTAATGAAAATATTTCAAACTGAGCTGAGCTAAACACAGATGGAAGAGGATGGATGAGCTGGACGTGATATACAGTATTACATTCTCCCTTACTTCGTTCGTCCAAATATAAATTAATCAAATGCTGATTACGAAAAAATAAGAAACTCATCTGTTATCGGTAGGATAGCGGCTCGCTAGAACTTCATTATTCTTTACAAACGTAAACATATCATACATTTTCAACAAGAATGATCATTATCAAAAGTAAAACAAAAGGTACATAGGTCTCATTAATTACTTAGGACAGAGATTTTAATATATCATAACTCATACGTACATATTCACATATATAAACAAGTCTAAATGAACATTATGCCCCTTCTTTAATTCACACATTGTCCCAAAGAAGCTCAGGAAGAAATTAAAAATGTTCAATTGTTAACGCACGATGACGGACGACGACCAATTGCAATATGTCACCCGAGACATAAAAATCGTAGAAACGACTTTTTAATCGTTTCTATACGATTTTCTAAATCGTAGAAACGATTTTCTAAATCGTAGAAACGACTTTCTGAATCGTAGAAAATACTTTTTAAATCGTAGAAACGACTTTCTAAATCGTAGAAACGACTTTCTAAATCGTAGATTTAATAAACCGTAGTAACGATGTTCTAGATCGAGAAACTACTTTCTAAATCATAAACACGACTTTTTAAATCGTTTCTACGATTTAATGAATCGTAGAAACGATTTTCTAAATCGTAAAAACGACTTTTTTAATCGTAGAAACTTTTGTAATTGTTTAAACGATTTAATAAATCGTAGAAACGACTTTCAAAATCGTAGAAACGACTTTTTAAATCTTTCTGCGATTTAATAAATAATTCAAACGATGTTCTAAATCGAGAGACTACTTTCTAAATCGTAAACACGACTTTTTAAATCGTTTCTATACGATTTAATAAGGCATAGAAACGATTTTCTAAATCGTAGAAACGACTTTTTAAAATCGTCCCCACGATTTAATAAATCGTAGAAACAATGTTCTAAATAGAGAAACTACTTTTTAAATCGTAGAAACAACTTTTTAATTCTAAATCGTAGAAACGACTTTCTAAATCGTAGAAACGACCTTTTAAATCGTTTCTTCGATTTTCTAAATCGTAGAAACGACTTTCTAAATCGTAGAAACGACTATTTAAATCGTTTCTACGATTTAATAAATCTTTAATAAATTTAATAAATCGTAGAAACGATTTAATTTTATTTTTTGTGCTAGGTTGAATTGGCACGGATACGGCGTCGTACATGTACATACAAAGGAATGTCATTGAATATAACACTCTTATATTTTTTGATAAAAAAGTATATTCAACCGGTCCCGGAGTTTTCACATATTATTTTACGAAAGACGACAACAGTATTATCAATCAACTATCAGAATGCAGGCATGATATGTCATATCTAACTTAACGAAATATTGGGGCTAAAATATTCTGATGCATTATGTTTTTATCGAATTAAAAAAATCTGGGACCGGGACCGAAGCCCGGGTTTTAATCACGGGCCCGAAACCGAAGACTGGGACCGAGACCTGGTTTTAGTTAGTAACCTAATTTGTTACAGCGATATTGAAACAAATGAGAATACTTCTCATGTATTTTCGATTTCTGTATTACATAACCCACTACCTCAAAATATATCATGGTTGTACATTCATAACAATAACCTTCATCAACCAAAATCAAATGGATAGTCCTAGAAAACTAAAGTTTGACCGAAAAACGAATGACAACAACAAGTTTATATGCATTGAAAAACAAAACAATTCGTAATAAGTACACGCCAGAAAATCGGACAAAATTGTATATATGTTTCATGGATTTCAAGCATTAAAAAGTTCACCCCATTATGGGGTACCATGCTTACCGGAATTAGTGAACGGTAAGTGGAAAGAAAAGTAGGTGTTTTTAATATTATTTTGAAAACTTACTTCACAATAATTTCATTTTGGTCCAACGATCCATACTTTTGATGAAATGTTATATTTTCTATTCGAAATGGAAGAGTTCAATTATTCCAGCAAAAAAGTGAATTAATACACATATGATCGAAATCATTTCATCATAAGAAGGGAGGAAATACAAAACATAAAAGGGGAATTTATTAATGATTTCAATAAAAAATAATGATATATATACTGAATACTTATCAGCAAATACAATTACATACTCACATATTTAAAGTTTTATAAACAATGTCAGGAAGGTACAGAGTGTTTTCGAGTGAATAAAGCCTGTTCCACATTTTCTTTGACAATTGTCATTTTTGCTATATAGATATATTGGGTGATCCCACTACGTTGGTTGTAAAAGAAATGAGACAAATGTAATATTGAAACATGTTGATGGAATTCTTTAGTGAAATAAAAACCCTAACGACCATCTACGTCATTAGGAAAATAAAGATTGGAGAAAACATTATTTTTATCATGGAAGACGTCCTCACACCTCCCCCCAAGGGAATTAGGATTTGGAAGATCAGGCAAATTCATTTGGGGGTGGCTGGTCAAGAGCTTTTGACAAACTAGTACAGGTTTTCAGCTGGAGAAAAAATAATGAAATAAATGTGCAATATCTAGTACCCCGGGGTTAAATGTGCAGGGTTACTGGGTATTGTCTCTAGGCACAAGGAGACACCGAAAACATCTTTTTCTTCATTTTAACCTATGTATTCAATGTCAATTCAATGAGAAAGTATGGTAATATTGTATACGTGTACTGTGCTTTATAATGTGACAGCTAACAAGACTTTGTAGTTACTCTGATGATTACCACAGTGGTCATTTTAGTTAATTATGCGTTCTGTAATTCAAGTCGCGTGTTCTAATTCTGGTTGACTTATTTAAACTTTTTTTTCAAATGATGATATCATTATATTATACCCCGTTACGTTTCTAAATAATACGTCCTTGTCAATATATTCTTTTGGTGTGATATGTACTTCGCCTACAAAAAATAGAAAAGAAAAATGTTCATATATATTACATAGACTGGCATTTTCATATAAAATGTATGGTTAGGGGTCCGCATTGTAATGGCGAAAAAACATTAACGCCTAACAGAAATCACGATATCGATGATTGTAACGCATTGTGCCATTTCCGATTGATTAAATGTCGGCAGCCAATCTTTCCTTAGTGGAATCTTACAAGTAAGTCCAACCTGATTGCATCTCGTAAAAACTGAAGCCTCCAACGGGTGCCAAGGTACGACAAGCTCTTTATAAAGAATTTAATGCATACCTCTACCACAAAAATAAAACCCGCTAGAATGATCGCATTTAGAGCGAAGCTGAGAGAATATTTCTATGGATCAGGGTTTTCATGATTTTTATGAGGAAAAATCAGTAATACAAAGACGAGAAGGAAATGACACAGCCATTGTTATTGAAGTATCGAGCCATGATACATTCTCTGTTCTATACAACATCACATTTTTTTATTTGAATTGGCACTTTTCACGTACAGGGCAACAACAAAGACAAATTCTATGAAAATGATTTCACACCACCCAAACAAGTTGTAAATAAAATAGACGAATTTAAAAATAACAATAAATCGATCAATACGGTTAGCACTAAATCCTCTGAAACTTCAACTCCACAAAACAGCAGTAGTTATAAACGACTACATACTGAAGAGACAGTAGCTAAACAACTTATAGATCACGCATCTGACGACAAACTGTCAAGACAGGAGAAAGGGCTCACGGAATGTATCTCAAAACTACATTGTACATCGACACTAAACATATCATCAAAGTAGTTGGTGATTTGGGCATTAAGATTCTTTAAAAAAAAACTAGACATGCCTCTAAAGATGGCTGGAAAAAAAAAACGTCAAGTGAAATTGACTCCCTGCGTAATTCAGTAAAGTGTATTCAAGACGAACTAAAGTTGGAGAAAATATTTGAAAATGCTTTGAAACACGAGCAAACAATGAATAATGATCTCAGAACACAGATGAAAAACATGGTATCCATCATTAGAATTTTTGTTAAAACAATTGAAGGAGAAAGGTGATGAGATTTAGCATTTGACAGCCACTGTGTCTAAATTATCTGAATAAAGTCGACAGATATAAAGGGGAAATTTTGAACCTAAAGTCACAACCACAGGATCAATTAAAGTCCAGTACTGCAGGTAGTAATAAAACGGGTCATACCAGCCAACAGAAATGTAAAACTCCGAATGTTTTGATTATTGGTACATCCAATGTAAGGGGCATTAACGAATCACACTTGACTCGGGCAGCTGCAGTTTCCAAAGTACTGTAAAACTTATACGGTGCTAATTTTGATGCACCAGATGCGCATTTCGAAAGTGTCTCTTCAGTGATGCTCAACCGAAATGTTTGAAATACGAAATAACAATAAACTTGTAAGAGCTATTTTAGGGAGAAACAGAGTGCCAAAAACTGAAGTCAAACTCGTCTAAAGATAAGAGCTATGCATGAAGGAGATACTCCTTTATTGGAAATGAATTCCTGAATTTTATCACAGCAATCAAATATGCATCCGTATTGTGTTATACACTTGATGAAACTCTGGGATACATAACGAAAGACACACACTAAGTTGAACTGGATGCAGTTGTCCTTCATGCTCTAACAAACGATATTCAGTTCTTGGAAGCGGAAGCGTCAACAAATTATACAATATAGTGTGTGGTCACATTCTCTAGAAATGGCCTACCACCATTGTTATCATATCCCTCACTACTCCAAGACTCAAGAACAACGATTTGTACACCAAAGCTCAATTAATCAATGTTCTTATCAAACAAACAATTGTTGATTGCAATTCATCTGTTCTTGAAGACCCCAGCAACATGTTATTACATAGATATCCTGACACTTTTTTTCTCGAAGCTGACGGGTTTCAACTGAGCAAGAGAGAAACGTCAATTCTAGCTGGCAACATTAAACGCGTTATCCAAAGTATCTTCAATATTCCTATATAATTTATACTTTAATACATCATGCCTGTGTAAAGTGACTACATTTGACTAAGTCTTGGCCACTGTCATTTAAATTACATATCCACCATGGATGTAAAGAGTAATTGCTAATTCATGATTGTGCTAAACAATCCATGCCGTACAAATGGTAAGAATTAGAGGGAAATCAATCACAGAGGTTGTAAGAAGATACCATCAAACAAAATCGTTTACCAATTATATTCCTTGAGCTTAAACTTTAGTCAATGTTACTATGATTATACAGTTGATATATGTACACTGCCCTCAAAAGTGCACACACTAACGAAAGTCTTTAAATAATATTAACACATAAAAAGCTCAGACTAAGTTGGACTCATCCTAAAGTTCTAGGTTGTGAAATTCACCATTTTTTGTAATCCTTTTCTCCAATTCCCAAGTATGCATTTAGATTGTATACAATATCAGCAAATGTTCAAATAAATAATATATACTAAATTTGGCCCAACCCTGAGGTCAGAACCCTTACTCTGGGGAATCTCAAATATACAATTTTGGTAAAAGACTACTTGCTCTATTCATTTAGTTTCAATCCAGTATCAAAAGCATTAAAGAAAATGTTAAGTGTTGTACACATACACACTATATAAGAAGATTGTCCCCGCTCCCAGGGAGTCAGAACCTCTATACCGGGGAATATCAAATTTACAATTTTGGTAGAGGCCTTCCTGCTCTCCATTACTATGCATTTAGTTCTACTTACACGTGTGTTGTTCTTCAGAAGAATTTTTTTTAAATTGTCAATTTTGGGCATTTTTGCCCTGTTCAAGTGGTGTAGGAAGCCTGTAATTTACCATGCATGTTCCCCTCACTCCAAATATGTATCATATTAAATTTGAAAATAATTGGAATGATTTTTATCAAGAAAAAGTTAAAACATGCCTATTGTTCATACATTTAATAACTGAGCATTTCGCCCCCACCCCCACCCCCCCAACCCCCCCCACCCCGATACCAAAACTCCCACCCCTTGTCCTAATGATGCTTTATACCAAATTTGAAAAGAATTGAATTTGTAGTTAATAAGAAGAAGTTAAAAAAATGAACAATTATTAACACACGACGCACGACGGACGGCGGATGACGACGGATGACAACCAATTGCAACAGGTCCCCTAATATCGATGATGGAGGTCATGTGTAGCATCGGTATATTGAATTCTTCTACGGTTATATAACAGTTTTTGGTTTTTTAAATGGTACATTAATGAAAAGCGTAATCATATAATGACATGTTCTGTTAACGATGTATACTTCGGGAAAGAGAAAAAGGTGCAGCACATGTCATTACCTGTAGAAATTATAAAACTGTGGTTTCAAAAGCATAACTTAAAGTGTAAAATTGTGTTTGAATTGCTGTACTTACTATACTGCTTTACATGACGTCTTCATTCCTTTTATACGCCTCTTTCCGACTTCATGTTGGACTACCATGGGGAGTCCGCGTGATTTGATATTCAAGCGTTATCAATATGAACTGCCCATATCTTATTTACACACCCTAGTTATTTCTAATCTACTGTAATAAAACGAGTGGCAGATTTCAAATGTTTGAAATACTCCGTTTTATAGTTACAGATGTAAACAATTCATCTTTCACGTTACATACCATTCTCCGCCTATCTTTACATTCAAATATTGAAATTGTTGAAATAAATTGTTTACTATGTAAAACTTATATGGTACCAATTTTGATGCACCAGATGCGCATTTCGACAAATAATGTCTCTTCAGTGATGCTCAACCGAAATGTTTGAAATCCGAAATAACTGTGAAGTTTTAGATCTAAATATAGCCAAAAACAGCGTGCCAAACAAGTGAAGCCAAATTCGTTCAAGGATAAGAGCTATGCATGAGGGAGATAATCCTTAATTTTGAAATGAATTTCTAAATTTTATAACAGCAATTAAATATACATCCGTATGTTCAAGCTAGTAACGAAGTACTTAGCTACTGGGCTGTAGAGACCCTCGGGGACAAACAGTCCACCAGCAGAGGCCTCGACCCAGGGGTCATAATGTAAAACTTATACGGTACCAATTTTGATGCACCAGATGCGCATTTCGACAAATAATGTCTCTTCAGTGAAGCTCAACCGAAATGTTTGAAATCCGAAATAACTATGAAGTTTTAGATCTAAATATAGCCAAGAACAGCGTGCCAAACAAGTGGAGCCAAATTCGTCCAAGGATAAGAGCTATGCATGAGGGAGAATATCCTTAATTTTGAAATGAATTTCTAAATTTTATAACAGCAATTAAATATACATCCGTATTTTCAAGCTAATAACGAAGTACTTAGCTACTGGGCTGTAGAGACCCTTGGGGACTAACAATCTACGAGCAGAGGCCTCGACCCAGGGGTCATAATGTAAAACTATGTTTCCCTTTAAATATTTCTTAATGATAGTGAGACATCTATAGCTGTAGATGAAGTATCTTAAATTTAGACCGATTGAGGTAAGCTACTGACAAACAAGTTGATGGTACAGGGATTTCAACAGTCTCGATTGAAGTCAGCATTTCGCAAATTCTATGGTCGTTATATCGATCTAGTTAGTCAATACAACCTCACATTGGGTCAAATGCTGTCTGACGTGTTTCATACCGATTGTTAAGCCGTTCTTGGCACACTGATTTTGACTGCGGATAACTCCGTTTACCTGATCAGGATATGGGGCTCACGGCGGGTGTGACCGGTCAACAGGGGATGCTTACTCCTCCTAGGCACCTGATCCCACCTCTGGTGTGTCCAGGGGTCCGTGTTTGCTCAACTATCTATTTTGTATTGCTTGTAGGAGTTATGAGATTGATCACTGTTCGTTATCTTCACCTTGCACTGATGCTTAGCACTCATTATCGGAGCAATGATGGCTGTATGAACTGCGTAAAAGCAGGAACATATAACATCGGCACGTGGTCTAACAACTCGTGAATACAATCCCTGGAAATCAACGAACGATTATTCTTCACAACTGTTGATCAAATTAACATTCTAGAAATTAGTGATGCACTTATTAAGCACCAATTTAAACACGTAAATTGTTTTTGTAGTTGTGAGAAAATATCATAATGAAATAAGGCTAATGCAATTGATTTCGCTAAACTTATAAAGGTTGCAAAAAGAATAACGGCTAATCACGGACCCTTGAAGTGTTTTGCATTTAACATTGAAAACTGACATTTTGTAGCGTCAGGCATTAGGAGAAAAAAGAGCCTCCACTGCTATATGCCGAATGTTTAGTTTAGGTTCAACCTCAAAAACCCAGCTCATGGAAGCAATGTCTTAAATACAGGCCCACCATGACTGCAGAATTGCAAAATGTACATCAATGAAAATTGACACCTGGGGATGCTTACCCCCCCCCCCCCCCCCCCCCCCCCCCGCCCCCGGTTCATGATCCCACCTCTGGTTTATCCAGGGATCCGTGCTTACCCAACTCTCTATTTTGTATTGCTTAGAGGAGTTATGTGATTGCTCACTGTTCGTTATCTTCGCTTTCACCATATATTCTAAGCGGTTATATGTAACAAAGTCAAATTCTTCAGCTCTGGTAAGTTAATATTTCAGATTATCTGTGAATTATATTTTTCTTAAAACATTTACACACTCGCATGTCTAAATGATGTCAATATTGATCCATACCTTACGATTCCTAAGTTTTAATTTTAAAATCGTGTGGTTTAACTTAAGGTAACTCACTAAACTAAAATGTATACTCTTCATACCACTACATCACAAGATGGCGATCTAAATATTTTGTAAAATAATTTGTATCGATCGATTTCATTTTTATCATCGCACTCCAATGGTTAAAGCATTGGACTGGTGAACCGCAGATCTCGAGTTCAAATCCACCAGAGCTTTTTGTTCACATGATTTTTAATAAAAAAAATATTGAAATCATGTTTTTATTCAAATTTTCAGATTTTCTGCCATTTTTTGCATATATGCATATCATTTATCAGCATTGCTTTTATGATTAAGTGTTTGTCTCAGAGACAAACATGCACAATCAGAAAATATTCCAAAAGGGGAGTCAACAGTTTTCAACAATGATGATATTTTTTTTATGCACGGTCTAAAGTGAGTCAACCGTGAGACCAAACTATAGGTCAAGTTCATTCTATGTATAGTAACACGAGGACAGTGCATTTCGGTAGCTTCCCTACATAGAAAATGGTCTAAATTTACCGATTTCTGTGATAAATTGAATTAGTTAATATCACCTTTATGAATTAAAACATATTGATATGGTGAAATATACAGTCTTATGTATCATTTGTGACTGTTGGATGCTATATCATGTTCGACGCATTTAAAGGGAGGTGCGACAAACATGACTAACCATTTGAGATGTTCATTTTAGTAAACTGTGAGCACCTGTATCGCGTAAGGTAGACAGCTATTTTAATTGGTTGTATTTCCATACTTTTTAGATACTTAGGATATCTTAAAACTTTCATTATGGAGCTTTGCAAATAATGATACGTAGCTGAAAATTGCCATAAATAGTAGCCATATTCTCACTTATTTGAACAAAATTAATTTGGTTGTAAAACCGTTTTTCTTTTTTTAGTGATTTCTAAACATTTTTTATAATAGTCATGAAGAAAATGTATTATCATTCTAAGAGTTCGGAAAGGCGGAACACATTTAATAAGTACACTTCTTTCGTGTTGAAATCGAAATGTGGATTATCCGTGTAACTCTTTAAAAAAGAGTCGCAAAAGGTATACGATAAATGCTGGAATCGTCTGACTTGTAATTTTTGCAAAACTTTTGGAGATCATTGCTTTATTTGTGGAAATTTTGGTCATAATTTCGAAGATTCTGACACTTCATCGTTGATTGATTGTAAGGAAGATACTTCTACACACCTATTTCATCAAACACTTTGAAATATCTTAATTTATTTTGCACCGGACCGGAGTTTTATGCCTTAGGCTAGTGGACAGTTAAATATGTCAAAAAACCCGTTGTGACACATATTGGAAAAGGACACGGACAAATGCAGTGTTGTCGACAACTCCTCTTCCAGAAAGGCAAAGGCAGATTGAAGTGCATCACCTGTGTTTTTGGTATCGGTCAAGGGAGGCAATTCAGATTGAAGCTGGTAAGGAACCTTTACATAAATCTGCCTAATGTCCCACTCATTAAAATGTCATAAATACGGTAATTATCACATCAATAACACATTTAAATAGCATACATACGGTGACTATCACATTGATAACACATTTAGAGTTCATAGACACGGTAATTATCACATCAATAACACATTTAAAGGGGATAAATACGATAATTGTGACGTAATTTCCTTTAAAAAATGAAGGGTAATTGAAATGCACAAAATTAAAATTGTGAGCCAATTGGTGATAGGAATAAAGCTTGATCTCAGTGATACTTACACGACTGACACCTACTGTATTTTTTATATCAACACTATATTCGATTTCTACAATTTTGTTTTTTTACTGTTCCTAGGGGAAGACCAGTTGATTATTCCGACATTCTCTGAATCCCTCTCATCAGTATGAATTTAAATCAAACTCCACATTTTAAATTGCTGTGACATAAGAAATGAGATTCAGTGACCCGGGGTTTATCGTTAGGAAAATTCAGTGCTCTCCTATCATTTGCAGATAACGCGGGAGCGGTTTATCTTCTAGAGATAGTGCGCTATGAGGACCTACAAAGAAGAGAACTCAGGTTTGTATTTCTGTTTTGTTATGAGGATTTACAGAGTGTGCATTTCTGTTTTACGTTATGAGGAATTACAGAGTCTGTATGTCTGTTTTACGTTATGAGGAATTACAGAGTCTGTATTTTTGTTTTATGTAAAATGATTACGGTACCAATTTTGATGCGCCAGATGCGTATTTCGAGAAATAATTTGTCTTCTGTGATGTTCTATCGAATTTTTTTGAAATCCAAAATAACAGTAAATTTGTACGAGTTATTGAAGGGAATAAAAGACTGCCAATAAGTGGAGTAAAATTCGCCTAGGAATAAGACCTATGTGTGAGGGACATATCATTCTTAAGTTTGAAATGAATTTCTAAATTTTATCACAGCAATTAAATATACATCCGTATTTTGAAGCTAGTAACGAAGTACATAGCTACTGGGTTATAGAGACCCTCGGGGACTAACAGTCAAGAGGCCTCAACCCTGGGATATGATGCAAAATTTGTCCGGTACCAATGTTATGAGGATGTATAGGGTCTGAATTTATGTTATGAGGATTTACAGAGTCTGTATTTCTGTGTTACATCATGCTGATTTACAGAGTCTGTATTTTTGTTTTAAATCATGAGGATTTACAGAGTGTGTATTTCTGTTTTACGCCATGCGGATTTACAGAGTCTGTATTTCTGTTTTACATCATGAGGATTTACAGAATCTGCATTTCTGTTTTCCGTCATGAAGATTTACAGTCTGTATTTCTGTGTTATGTTATGAGTATTGACGCAATCTGTATATCTGTTTTATGTAAGGAGGATTTGTACAATGTGTATTTCTGTATTATGTTATGGGGTTTACAGAGTCTGTATTTCTGTTTTATGTTATGAGTATTGACGCAATCTGTATATCTGTTTTATGTAAGGAGGATTTGTACAATGTGTATTTCTGTATTATGTTATGGGGTTTACAGAGTCTGTATTTCTGTTTTATGTTATGAGTATTGACGCAATCTGTATATCTGTTTTATGTAAGGAGGATTTGTACAATGTGTATTTCTGTATTATGTTATGGGGTTTACAGAGTCTGTATTTCTGTTTTATGTTATGAGTATTTACACAGTCTATATTTCTGACTTACGTTATGAGGATTTACAGACCCTGTATTTCTGTTTTGTCATTATTATTTACAGAGTGTGTATTTCTGTTTGATGGTTTAAGGATTTACAGAGTGTGCATTTCTGTTTTGTCATTATTATTTACAGAGTCTGTATTTTTGTTTTATGATTTGAGGATTTACAGAGTGTGTATTTCTGTTTTATGATTTGAGGATTTACAGAGTGTGTATTTCTGTTTTATGATTTGAGGATTTACAGAGTGTGTATTTCTGTTTGATGGTTTGAGGATTTACAGAGTGTGTATTTCTGTTTTATGATTTGAGGATTTACAGAGTGTGTATTTCTGTTTTATGATTTGAGGATTTACAGAGTGTGTATTTCTGTTTGATGGTTTGAGGATTTACAGAGTCTGTATTTCTGTTTTATGGTTTGAGGATTTACAGAGTGTGTATTTCTGTTTTATGGTTTGAGGATTTACAGAGTGTGTATTTCTGTTTTACGTTATTAGGATTTACAGAGTGAGTCCGTATTTCTGTTTTATGTGTTATGAGGACTTACCAAATCGTTGTTTCTTTTTTATGTTATGAGAATTTACAGAGTTTCTATTTCTGTGTTACGTTACGAGGAATTACAGTGTCTGTCTCTGTTATTATTTAACTGTTTATGTTTAACCCTTTATCTACCGGCACATTTTAGAGGTTTTTGAAGACTAAATGACAATATGTTTACATCGACTTAAATATGCATGTATCACGATTAGGGATAGGCATATGACATATGATTTTGTTAGGAATTGGACAGGGAACAATTTCGTAAAAGTTTGTCAAGGTATCCAATGACCTCAAATAGGTCTACGGAGTTAAAGGTCATATAAGTGCATATTTTTGCAATCTTTTTTCTCTGAAATATATATATTACGATTCCTCTCACTAGATTAGAGTCAAAAATAGGATATTCTAAATGTATGAGCTAATGTGCCTTTTAAAATACTATAAAAACATCACAATCAAATAAATCAATTTTATTGACAAACAAATATTTTTGTTTGCTAAGTAACAACACTCATGGTACAATGTTTACCATAATTTGCCTTTCTGCATGCATTCGACACAATTTAAACATAATTACATTGCATGATGATTAGTAAATGTCACATTATTTTAAAAATATAATCTTTAAATAAATCTTAATCATTTCAAAAGGTTTTTAACAAAAATATGATGAAGAGATTTAAGGCCAATGGTCATAAAATGGAAAATTTGTACTTTATATACATATCCATCATTTTCTAATATTATGACCTTTTTGTCCTCATGTTCCACTACATAGAATAAATATTGCAACATTAAAACACATATCTTTATTATTAGTCTAAACTAGTTTAATTTTTTGCATTCAAATATATTTGGTTGCTAAGCAAGATCACCTTATCAAATGTTATCAAAAAGTACTACCCGTTTTTCCTCTCCAAGTTCAACGAATACGAATGTTCAAGTACTTACTTCCAATCACTAGATTTAAATGTACTTGCATCATATTTAACAAAAATGTTGTTATAGTCAACCTCTTAAAACCTATTTCTAGACATCATTCTTGATACACTGTACTGGGTTGTTCCGATAGGGGCATGCATTGGCCAATATCTGTCTATCGACTGGAACTTCGCAGTAGATATGTATAAGATAATGCACAAAAATATGTAAAAAAGAATTCCTTAATACTTAGCCCTAAATACTAATGCATCGTCAGCACTTTTGAATGTTCAATTGACTTTGTAAATGTTTTCTATAGTCAAGGCCCTCTGACAATTACTGGCATGCATTCAATTACTTATGAAATTTTATCAGTGAGTGGTAATTGTAGTACAAATCTAATAAATGTGTTAGATACACAACCAGATTAATTTTGGTAAAGATAATCTTTTTATTGTGCATTTTATTTATTCGTTTTAAACTGGAAATCACTGTCATAATATCGTTACTTTAAAACTAGTAATACCTGTACAATTCCTTTTCAGTGAGAAGCTGTGAACTTCCTTGGGAAGCTTAATGACAACCCTTTCCCCTAGCTATGACCATCTCAGCATAATGGTTGGTGGCAACACAGATGAAGAAAACCAAATCAGTTCTGAAATTAATTTGTTACAAGGAGTAATTTAAAAGTTTTAGCGTATTATCCTGTTTTACGATAAGTGCGGTGTTCAAGAAAAATAAAGGAAACAATCACTAAAGTCCTAAAGGACGTTTTTACAAAGTCTGATTTGGAGAAACAAACTAAGTTAAACTTGTTTTATTGCGTATTCCCAGGACAAGGCAGGCTCCGTCCAATCTAAGAAGATGGTGATGGAAGTTTATGTTATCGGTCACTCATATATTTCTCATTTAAGGGAATTTAACTACACATCGGCTGAGATGTAAAACTTAAAACTTGATTACAACTTGTTTAATGTGAATTTCATAACACGAGGAGGTGTAACCTTTCCACGGCTATCTCGGTGCCCGGAATTTTTTAACTTTAAGAAACTTCCCGGACTGTGTTTCGTTCAAATGGGTGGAAATGACTTATGCCGAACACATCCAGAAAAAGTGTGCACAGACATTATCTCCTATGCTCAAGATCTAAAAGAGGGGGTAGGTGTGCGAACATTTATGATAGGACAATTGCTACGACGACAGCCCTGGGCATCGCGTCCCTCTTACAACGATAATGTAATAACAGTAAACAGCTTGCTGCGGACTGAAATTGCGAAGCTTGAAGGATTCCACTTCTGGTCGCACCGTGGTTTTTGGGCGGACCTGACCTACCTAGGGAAAGATGGAGTGTACATTGACGCCACATCATCGCACATGATAAAATATATGCACAATATTAGGATAGCTGTCCTTCTGCACTTCAGATAAGCATGTCACTTTATTACACGTCTTTACTCAGTTTACCATCTGTTTCTATATTATATTCTTAGTAAGCGGCATACATGATGAAATTTGCAATTCTGAGTTTTCTGTGTACGAAAACTTGCAAGTTGTTTTATTATCATTTGAACATGTCCTGTTGCATTTATCCTGAGGTGATTAAATACATTAAGGACTTGATAACCCTTATTTCTGACATACAATATAGTGGGTTACTAATCTTATAAGAAATTGTGCAATAGTTATATAATATTACATTTCTTTTTCATACATAGAGTAGTGCGCCTTTTAAGTCGCACACATAGTTGGTGTTTTTTTTATTTATTCACACACGGAGTAGGGTGTATATTTGTCACCATGATCATGCAGAGTAGTTAGTACGCTTTTATTCACACGCAGAGTAGTGTGCTTCCTATTCACACGCAGAGAAGTGTTTGTTATTCACACACATAATATTGCTTTATTAGTCACACGCATAATAGTGTTTTTAGTCACACGCAGAGTAGTGTGCTTGTTAGTCGCACTCAGAGTAGTGTGTTTGTTAGTCACACGCAAAGTAGTATATTTGTTAGTACACACGTAGAGTGGTGTGTTTGTTAGTCACACACAGAGTAGTGTGTTTGTTAGTCACACGCAGGGTAGTGTGCTTTTTATTCACACGCAGAGTAGCGTGTGTCTTGTTAGCCATAAGCTGAATAGTGCGCTTGGGATTCACACGCAGAATAGTGTTTTTTTCTCTCTCAAGCAGAGCAATGTGTTTTTCTGAATAAATTGTCTGATTCCTTATTCACAGTCAAAGTTCAGTGTTTCTTCTACATACTCTGAGCTGTATTTTGGGTCTAAAATCACTTCGAGAATTCTAGGCATTTTCTAGCAGGGCCTTAAGTTTTAGCAAGATGCACTCCATAGTTGATTAGTCAATTGCCTTGGTACATGTATGTTAAAGGCTTTATACATGATGGTCCCTTAAAATACTGTGAAAAAATAGCATAAAGGGCACCAGCATGATGTTTGCCCTAAGTGATGTACTGGAATTGTACAAGGCTCAGATGAAAATATAATAATGATAATAACTAGATGCGATCTCGTTGCGAGCAACGAGTGGATCTTCCGTCCAATTTTAGATGCGATGAGATAAGAATTTGACTGAGATTTTTGTTCATAAATAACGATACAAATATATTGTCTAGACATACAATTTAGTTTCGGTAATGTTTTACAAATATTGATCATTTAAGTGTTATAAATTAAAGACTCTCTGCCCCTCTCGGCCACTAATTAAAGGGGTCAGCCTTTTTTTCGAGAAAAAAGGTAATAATGTTATTTACTGCGATACAAATTCGACTGATCAGGCGAGTTATGTCGCCCGGAGGCCTAAGTTTGATATCATTCTAGATATACTGAACAAATTTTCTTCTACGTGTCCTATGAAAATTTTCTTGAGAAAAAAGTTATTGATTGCGACATTTATCAGACTGTTAAGGCGAGTCATAAGGCCCGTGGGCCTTTTTCGTGATATCGTTTGAAAGATCTTGCAAAACTGAACAGCTTTTGTTCTACATGTCTTATCAAAAGATTCTCGAGAAAAAAGTTAGAATTGTGACACTAATCAAACTGTTCAGGCGAGCCATGATGCCCGTTCGCTTTTTTCATGATGTTGTTCAAAAGATCTTGCAAAACTGAACAACATTTGTTCTAGATGTCTTATTAAAAGTTTCTTGACAAAAATGTTATAGATTGCAACAATAACCCAACTCTTCAGGTGAGCCATGAGACCCGCAGGCTTATTTCTTAACATCGTTAGTTAACGCTTGCGAATCTGAACAACTACATGTCTTATCAAAAGTTTCTCGACAAAAAGTTATTGATTTGGACAATAATCAAACTCTTCAGGTGAGCCATGAGGCCCGTTCGACTTTTTCTTAATGTTGTTCGAACGATCTTGCAAAACTGAACAACTTTTGTTCTAGATGTCTTATTAAAAGTTTCTTGACAAACATGTTATAGATTGCAACAATAACCCAACTGTTCACTTGAGCCATGAGACCTGCAGGCCTATTTCTTAACATCGATAGTAAACACTTGCTAAACTGAACAACTTTTGTTCTAAATGTCTTGTCAAAAGTTTCTCGAGAAAAAAGTTATTAATGTTATTAATTGTGATATAAATTCGACTATTCAGGTGAGCCATGACGCCCGGAGGCCTATTTTTTTTTATCATTAGATACACCTTGCAAAACTGAACAACTTTTATTGAACATGTCTTGTCAAAAGTTTCGTGAGAAAAAAGTTAATCATTGTAACAGAAATTCAATGGTTCAGGCGAGCCATGGGGCCCGCGGGCCCATTTCTTGATATGGCACGGAAGATCTCAATAAACTGTACAACTTTTGTTATATATATCTAAACAAAATATTTACGAGTAAAAAGTTATGATTTAAAACGTGGAAAAAAATTGGGCACTTTTATAAACTCCATTTTCGACCCCTACCGCGCTTCCATACTAGGCACTTCCGGAAATTTTGAAAACCCAGGTGCACAACTACAACATGTTGTCTAACAGCACTGAAAATTTCAGCACTCTAACTTATGTCGTTTTTGAGTTTTTGTCTGGACAAAATGGTCATCTGAAAATCGATAAAAGGGGAATAACTTCCAACCGGAAGTGATTTTTTAAAATTAAAACGGTGGTACAAACTTCAAATGGCAACACATCAACCTGAAAAATTGAAGCAAATCGATCTCCAAGAAATCTTCTGCACAAAATCGGTAAGGAGAAAAAAAAAGAATAATAACTAGATTCGATCTCGTTGCGAGCAACGAGTGGATCTTCCGTCCAAATTTAGATGTGATTAGATAAGAATTTGACTGACATTTTCGTTCATAAATAATGATACAAATATATTGTCTAGACGTACAATTTAGCTTTGGTAATGTTTTACAAATATTGACCATTTAAATGTTATAAATTAAAGACTCTCTACCTCTCGGCAACTAATTAAAGGGGTCAGCTTTTTTTCGAGAAAAAAGTTAATAATGTTATTTACTGTGATACAGATTCAACTGATCAGGCGAGTCATGCCGCCCGGAGGCCTATTTTTTTTTTATATCATTCTAGATATATCTCGCAAAACTGAACAAATTTTGTTCTACATGTCCTATGGAAATTTTCTTAAGAAAAAAGTTATTGATTGCGACATTTATCAGAGTGTTAAGGCGAGTCATAAGGCCCGTGGGCCTTTTTCTTGATATCGTTTGAAAGATCTTGCAAACCTGAACAACTTTTGGTCTACATGTTTTATCAAAAGTTTCTCCAGAAAAAAGCTATTGATTGTGACACTAATCAAACTCTTCAGGCGAGCCATGAGGCCCGTTCGCCTTTTTCATGATGTTGTTTGAAACATCTTGCAAAACTGAACAACTTTTGCTCTAGATGTCTCATTAAAAGTTTCTTGACTAAAATGTTATAGATTACAACAATAACCCAACTGTTCAGGTGAGCCATGAGACCCGCAGGCCTTATTCTTAACATCGTTAGTAACGCTTGCGAATCTGAACAACTTTTGTTCTACATGTCTTATCAAAAGTTTCTCGAGAAAAAAGTTATTAATGTTATTAATTGTGATACAAATTCGACTGTTCAGGCGAGCCATGACCCCCGCAGGCCTATTTTTTTATATAATTAGATAGATCTTGCAAAACTGAACAACTTTTATTCTACATGTTTCATCAAAGTTTCGTGAGGAAAAAGTTAATCATTTTAACAGAAATTCACTGGTTCAGGCGAGCCATGAAGCCCATGGGCCCATTTCTTGATACGGCACGAAAGATCTCAATAAACTGTACAACTTTTGTTATATATGTCTAAAAAAAATATTTACGAGTATAACGTTATGCGACATTTATCACTGTTAAGGTGAGTCATAAGGCCCGTGGGCCTTTTTCTTGATATCGTTTGAAAGATCTTGCAAAACTGAACAACTTTCGTTCTACATGTCTTATCAAAAGATTCTCCAGAAAAAAGTTAGTAATTGTGACACTGATCAAACTGTTCAGGCGAGCCATGAGGCCCGTTGGCCTTTTTCATGATGTTGTTCGAAAGATCTTGCAAAACTGAACAACTTTTGTTCAAGACGTCTTATTAAAAGTTTCTTGAAAAAATGTTATAGATTGCAACAATAACCCAACTGTTCAGGTGAGCCATGAGACCCGAAAGCCTATTTATTAACATCGTTAGTTAACCCTTGCGAAACTGAACAACTTTTGTTCTACATGTCTTGTCAAAAGTTTCTCGAGAAAAAAGTTATTAATGTTATTAATTGTGATACAAATGCGAATGTTCAGGCGAGCCATGACGCCCTGAGGCCTAGTTTTTTATATCATTAAATAGATCTTGCAAACCTGAACAACTTTTATTCTACATGTCTTATCAAAAGTTTCGTGAGAAAAAAGTTAATCATTGTAACAGAAATTCAATGGTTCAGGCGAGCCATGAGGCCTATGGGCCCATTTCTTGATATGACACGAAAGATCTCAATAAACTGTACAACTTTTGCTATATATGTCTAAACAAAATATTTACGAGTAAATAGTTATGATTTAAAACGTGGAGAAAAATGAGACACTTTTTAAAACTCCATTTTCGACCCCTACCGAGCTTCCATACTAGGCCCTTCCGGAAATTTTTAAAACCCAGGTGCACAACTACAACATGTCGTCTAACATCACTGAAAATTTCAGCACTCTAGCTTTTATCGTTTTTGAGTTTTTGTCTGGACAAAATGGTCATCTGAAAATCGATAAAAGGGGGATAACTTCCAACCGGAAGTGATTTTTCAAAAATTGAAACGGCGGTACAAACTTCAAATGGCAACGCATCAATTCTGAAAATTTGAAGCAAATTGATCCAGCCATCTCCGAGAAATCTTCTGCACAAAAATCGGTAAGGAGAAAAAAAAAGAATAATAATAACTAGATGCGATCTCGTTGCGAGCAACGAGTGGGTCTTCCGTCCAATTTTAGATGTGATGAGATAAGAATTTGACTGAGATTTTCGTTCATAAATATTGATACAAATATATTGTCTAAACGTACAATTTAGCTTCAGTAATGTTTTACAAATATTAATCATTTAAGTGTTATAAATTAGAGACTCTCTGTCCCTCTTGGCCAATAATTAAAGAGGTCAGCCTTTTTTCGAGAAAAAAGTTAATAATGTTATTTACTGCGATACAAATTCGACTGATCAGGCGAGTCATGTCGCCCGGAGGTTTTTTTTTTTTATATATCATTCTAGATATATCTCGCATAACTGAACAAATTTTGCTCTACATGTCCTATTAAAATTTTCTTGAGAAAAAAGTTATTGATTGCGACATTTATCAGATTGTTAAGGCGAGTCATAAGGCCCGTGGGCCTTTTTCTTGATGTCTCATTAAAAGTGTCTTGACTAAAATGTTATAGATAGCAACAATAACCTAACTGTTCAGGTGAGCCATGAGACCCGTCGGCCTATTTCTTAACATCGTTAGTTAACACTTGCGAAACTGAACAACTTTTGTTCTACATGTCTTGTCAAAAGTTTGTCGAGAAAAAAGTTATTAATGTTATTAATTGTGATACAAATTCCACTGTTCAGGCGAGGCATAACGCACAGAGGCCTTTTTTTTTTTATATATCATTAGATAGAACTTGCAAAACTGAACAACTTTTATTCTACATGTTTTATCAAAGTTTCGTGAGGAAAAAGTTAATCATTGTAACCGAAATCCAATGGTTCAGGCGAGCCATGAGGCCCATTGGCCCATTTCTGGATACGGCACGAAAGACCTCAATAAACTGTACAACTTTTGTTATATATTTCTAAACAAAATATTTACGAGTATAAAGTTATGCGACATTTATCAGACTGTTAAGGCGAGTCATAAGGCCCGTGGGCCTTTTTCTTGATATCGTTTGGAAGATCTTGCAAAACTGAACAACTTTTGTTCCACATGTCTTATCAAAAGATTCATGTTGTTGGAAAGATCTTGCAAAACTGAACAACTTTTGTTCTAGATGTCTTATTAAAAGTTTTTTGACAAAAATGTTATAGATTGCAACAATAACCCAACTGTTCAGGTGAGCCATGAGACCCGCAGGCCTATTTCTTAACATCGTTAGTTAACGCTTGCGAAACTGAACAACTTTTGTTCTACATGTCTTATCAAAAGTTTCTCCAGAAAAAAGTTATTGATTGTGACACTAATCAAACTCTTCAGGCGAGCTATGAGGCCCGTTGGCCTTTTTCATCATGTTGTTCGAAAGATCTTGCAAATCTGAACAACTTTCGTTCTAGATGTCTTATTAAAAGTTTCTTGACAAAAATGTTATAGATTGCAACAATAACCCAACTGTTCAGGTGAGCCATGAGACCCGCAGGCCTATTTCTTAACATCGTTAGTTAACGTTTGCGAAACTGAACAACTTTTGTTCTACATGTCTTGTCAAAAGTTTCTCGAGGAAAAAGTTATTAATGTTATTAATTGCGATACAAATTCGACTATTCAGGCGAGCCATGACGCCCGGAGGCCTATTTTTAGATATCATTAGATAGAACTTGCAAAACTGAACAACTTTTATTCTACATGTCTTATCAAACGTTTCGTGAGAAAAAAGTTAATCATTGTAACAGAAATTCAATTGTTCAGGCGAGCCATGAGGCCCATGGGCCCATTTCTTGATATGGCACGAAAGATCTCAATAAACTGTACAAGTTTTGTTATATATGTCTAAACAAAATATTTACGAGTAAAAAGTTATGATTCAAAACGTGGAAAAAAATTGGACACTTTTTAAAACTCCATTTTCGACCCCTACCGAGCTTCCATACTAGGCCCTTCCGGAAATTTTTAAAACCCAGGTGCACAACTACAACATGTCGTCTAACATCACTGAAAATTTCAGCACTCTAGCTTTTATCGTTTTTGAGTTTTTGTCTGGACAAAATGGTCATCTGAAAATCGATAAAAGGGGGATAACTTCCAACCGGAAGTGATTTTTCGAAAATTGAAACGGCGGTACAAACTTCAAATGGCAACGCATCAATCCTGAAAATTTGAAGCAAATCGATCCAGCCATCTCCGAGAAATCTTCTGCACAAAAATCGGTAAGGAGAAAAAAAAAGAATAATAATAATAATAAGAAGAAGAAAAGTGAAAAATCAACAATAGAATAATAGAAGGGTCTTCCGTTGAAGACGGAAGACCCTAATAACTAGACACGATCTCGTTGCGAGCAACGAGTAGGTCTTCCGTCCGATTTGTTGATGCACTCGGAGTTAAAAAAAAAAAGAAAAAGACAAATGAGTCCCAATTTAGTTTCCGACTTTAAGACACTTTAGATATAATCAATTTTTCATATCATAAGCTTCTGAAGCAAAGTTGCGGTGAAATTCGTTTGAAATTCGACTCTCCAGGCGAGCCATAAGGCCCGCGGGCCTATTTCTTGATGTCATTTGTTAGCCCTCTATAGACTCAACAGCTTTAGTTCTATATGTCTTTACAAAATATTTACCTGTAAAAAGTTGTTGAGATCGACCGATATCGACAAAAAAATCGACTCTACAGGCGAGCCATTAGGACCATAGGCCTATTTCTTGATATCAATCGATAGATCTCGATAAACTGAACAACTTTTGTTCAATATGTCCTTACAAAATATTTACCAGTTACAAGTTTTTGAAATCGACTGATATCGACAAAAATCGACTCTACAGGCGAGCCATGAGGCCCACAGACCCATTTTTTGATATTGATCGATAGGTTATGACACATTGAACAACTTTCGTTCAATAATGCTTTTCAAAAAATATGTCGTTTTAAAGATATGAGGCGTCAAATATTTACGATTTTGGCCCTTAAAATCTCTAATTACGTAACATATGACCTACTTTTTGATTTGATAAGATCAAGCTCGTTGAGATGAACATTTCCGCTTCTACAACTTATTATAAAATATTAATAGTTTCGGAGATATTCTCAAAAACATTTGGACCCTTCTGAACCCCTAATTTAAAGGGCCAGCCCGTTTTGCTTGATATCGTAAGAAAGGCCTTGTCATTTTAAACATTTTTTGCTCAACAAGTATTTAGAAATTCTTTACCGTTCTCGAGTTATCTCTACAAGAAATATTTAGGGGCCAAACTGTAGCTCCCTAACGGGGCCACATAGGGAAAAAACGAAATGTACATATTGTTTAGATTATCATTCTGAACAACATTTGTTCAATAATGCTTTTCAAAATATTTTTCGTTTTCAAGATATGAGGCGTCAATTATTTATGATTTTGGCCCTTAAAATCCCTTATTACGTAACATATGACCTACTTTTTGATTTGATAAGAACAAGCTCGTTTAGATGAACATTTCCGCTTCAATGACTTATTACAAAATATTAATAGTTTCTGAGATATTCTCAAAACTCTTTGGACCCTTCTGGGCCCCTAATTTAAAGGGTCAGCCCCTTTTGCTTGATATCGTAAGAAAGGTCATGACATTTCAAACATTTTTTGTTCAACAAGTATTTAGAAATTCTTTACCGTTCTGGAGTTATTTCTAGAAGTAATTTTTAGGGGCCAAACTGTAGCTCCCTAACGGGACAACATAGGGTAAAAACGAAATATGCATATTGTTCAGATCATCATTCTGAACAACTTTTGTTCTTTATTGCTTTTCAAAATAGTTGTCGTTTTCGAGATACAAGGGGTAAAAAAATTATGGTTTTGGCCCTTAAAATCCCTTATTACGTAACATATGACCTAAATTTTTATATGAATAGATTTGGATTGTTGAGATGAAAATTTTTAGTTCTTTGACTTATACCAAAATATTAACGATTTTTGAGATATTTGATCTAGACTTTGAGCCCTTCTAGATCCCTAATTGAAGGGGCTAGCCCCTAAATCTTGATATTTTCGAAAACATCTCGTAAATGTGCACAACTTTTGTTCTACATGTCTTAACAAAATATTTGCAAGAAAAAAGATATTGGAGATCAAAGGTCAAAAATCGCCGAAATCGGCGAAAAATTTTGGCATCCATTTTTTCAGGTCCAGGCGAGCGTTTAGGCAAATCGCCTCCGGTAAAATCGAATCCCCCACAAATCTTCTAAAATGTTTACTCTATCTTGTGTAGAAATTTCAAGACTCTAGCTTCAAAACTAGCGGAGGAGATGTGTGGACAACAAGGCCCTTCAAAAAGTCACTAAAAGAGAGATAACTCCTGACCGGAAGTGACGTCAAGCACGAAATTTTGCAAGCAAAGTCTCGTCACCAAAAGACATCTTTGCTGAGAATTTCGTGAAAATCGATCGAGAAATGGCTGAGAAAAACGCGTGTACTACCAAGGAAAATAATAATAATAATAATAATAATGAAGAAGAAGAACGCGAACAATAATAGTAAGGTCTTCCGCAGGAGACGGAAGACCTTAATAATAATAAGAAAAGTGAAAAATCAACAATAGAATAATAGAAGGGTCTTCCGCTGAAGTCGGAAGACCCTAATAATAATAATAATAATTTATATAGCGCCATATATGACTATAAATAGCCACTCTAAACCGCTGTACACAATGAAAATGACACAGCGTGTTATAAACGTAGTAAAAGGAAACTATAATAGCACTAAGACAGATACTATGAAAACAATGCTAGAAAAACATCAATAATGTGAAGTAAAATTACTAAAATTTAAAACATGATATGCATGAAAACAGTTCCACGCGTACAATCAAATGATATAAAATACAATAGTTGAAATAAATATACAATTATACACTTGAAAAAGTCATGCTAAAATGATGGTAAAGAAACCATAAAGATTTAACCACCTATAATACTAATGATATGCAAATCTAAAAAGATGTGTTTTTAAATGTTTTTTAAAAGTGTTCAAATTCTGACAACGGCGGAGGGTATCAGGCAGAGTTCCAGAGTGTATCTGCTGCCACATCCAAGTGCCTGTTTCCATATGTGGAGGTTCAACATCTAGGTCTAACTTATGTCAGTGAATTTTAGGGAACGATTCGGTTGGTAAACAGTGATCTCCTCCTCCAAGCATTTTGGTGCCATCTTCTGAATCACCTTGTATGCGTAGAGGATAATTTTGTATTGACTGCACCTGTCAATAGGTAGCCAATGTAAAGAAATCAGCACTGGAGTTATGTTGTCACTTATTTTGGTACGAATGATGATTCGTGCTGCCATATTCTGTATCCGCTGCAATTCTGCGAAGTCGGTTGTGTTAATACCGAAAAGAAGAGTATTGGCGTAGTCGAGCCGAGATGTCACGAGGGCACATACTAGGGTCTTGCACGCATCTTCTGTTATGAGCGACCGTATTCGTCCGATGTTACGTAGTTAATGATAGCAAGCACGAGACCCAGATGAGATTTGATTGTGAATGCAAAGTGTCTTATCAAACCATACCCTTAGGTTCTTCACAAACGGTGTCTCACTGATAACAGTGTCGGCAAAGATCAGATGGTACGATGGTGAGTCAGTGACTATGGTTTTCAGTGGAAAAAAAACAATGAACTCTGTTTTGTCCTGATTTAATTTTAGCATGTTAGCGGACATCCACATCTTTATTGCGTCCACACAAGCCTCTAGGTGGCTAGCGGTATTTTTTTTACCAGTCAAATCATTGTATTGATTCATGTCATAATACAGTTTGATGTCTTGTAGGCACAAAACATGCCCCGGTGCAAGAGAGGGTCAGTCTCAATGGACGCTGAGCTTGAAGAGCAGCCTAGTACATCGAAGAAGTCTGGGACAAGTTCCAAGCGTCCATAAACAGTTGCTACTGAGAGCATTTATTATGCCAAACTCGCAAAAGAAATATATAAATTACAACAGACATCCTCTTTGTCGTCCTTGGAGGGGCAGCACTTCCCTTATCCAGAGACAATGAGCCTTTTGTGCAACAATCACAAGAAAAAGACCAGTCTAATCCTCAGCCCCAGTGCTTATACTAAACAGAGTCTCAGGCGACAAACAAGCCATTTCCTTCTGGACAAGTGGTCAATGACTCACAGAATACACTAGCAACAGTAGTATCACAATTGATGAGTGCAAGTACAGGTGAGTCAGTAGGCATAAGTTCCATGAACACAAATAATATAATTTCTGTAACAGAGGGGATTCCTCTTGGTGCGACAGTGTCTTCCAAAATAAAATAAAAAATCTGGGCTAATGAATTCTTGAATCTAAGAATACTGCTGTCTCATCAGGAGGAAGACCCTCTCACACTGTTCATTTCTCCGGGGGTTATCAATGTACAGCATACATTGAAGGCCAAAAAAAAAAAACCATGTCAATCAATCAATGGACTGATGTCTTCTTGATTTCCACGAGCATCAGAATTCAAAGGGACTCATCAAAGACCCCCGCCTGTTAAAATACATGAGCCTCATTAGAGAAATGCATAGGCTATATGGCGATTCAGTATGGAGGACTTATGATGAGTCCTTTAGAAAATTAAAGGATTCAGTGGACCTTGCATGGCAAAAACCAGTGGAAGAACTAAGACGAAAATGTGTTGCGCTGTCCCTGAAACCCAATCATTCTGGGCAGCCCTTTCGTAGCAAGCAAGCGGCAAGAGTCCGCTTTTGCTTCGAATTCAACCAAAGAAAAATGCAAAAACACCCCATGCCAGTTTTTCCACATGTGTCAATCATGAAGGGACCACCACCCCAAATATAAACGTACCTCTGTATCTCAAAGACTCCCAAAAACAGAACTACCAACCCCAGTAAAACCAAATATGCTAAATAAAGAGTTAGAGGGGTATGATACAGAGCTGAAGTCGTATTTGGTAGACAGATTTACATATGGGTTTTCCCTGGGTTGTGCTACAGCTACAATAGCCCCAATGTCAAAAAACCAGAAGGCAGCATTACAACAAAACGGTATTATAGAAAATCACATCAAAAAGAGTCTAGAACTCAACCGTATAGCATGTCCTTTCTCATGTCCACAATTTGACCTTTTTATTTCATCCCCTCTAGGAGTGGTACTAAAGTCTGAACCAGGAAAATTCAGAATTATTCATGATCTATCTTACCAAAAAGAAAATTCGGTCAATGTTAACATACTCGGTTGTACATTATGACACTATTGACTGGATTATTCAGCTAGTTCAAAAGTATGGTAAGTACTGCTTGATGGCAAAAACTGATATAGAAGATGCTTTTAGAATAATCCCTGTCAATCCATCTGACTATCACTTATTAGGCTTTTCCTGGAATGGAAACTTACTTTGACAAATGTTTACTAATGGGGGCAAGCAGTTCATGTCAGATTTTTGAACAGTTAAGTGTAGCATTACAGTGGGTTATGCAGTCGAGGTGTAGCGCAGGGGGTATGTCCGACATCCTGGATGATTTTTTCTTCATTGGCCCAGCTGATTCACCTAATTGTAAAAATGATCTAGCAAATCCCCTCTACTTGTGCAAAAAGATTGGGGTACCTATCAAAATGTCAAAAACTCAAACCCCCACGACAACCATAAATATTTATGGCATTGAGATAGACTAGATACAAATGGAAGCACGTCTTCCCCTGGACAAAGTGAGGAAGGTCGAACAAAAACTCTTAGACATGCAAGGAAAAAATCATACAAATTTACGTGTTCTTCAAGCATTAATTGGGTTATTGAACTTTGCTTGCTCTATTATTGTTCCTGGACGTGCTTTCTTAAGGCGTTAATTGATATGACCTGTGGTGTAAAACATCCCAATGACTTGATTGAACTTCCCCATGAAACAAAAGCTGACATGGAAACATGGCTCACATTTCTGGCCACCTTCAATGGGAAATCAATTTTCTTGTCACAAAAATGGTTTTCCTCTGATCACCTCACATTGTATATCGATGCTGCTGGGTCCATGGGGTTTGCTGCCATTTTAGGGTCACATTGGCTTGTATCCCATTGGCAAGACAATATGAAGGAATATCAAATTGCAATTAATGAAATTTTCCCAAAAGTGCTGGCTATTGAAATATGGGGCAATGAGATAAAAAATAAAAAGGGTGCTTTTATGTCTGACAACTTGGCGGTAGTTCAAGTTATTAATAAGCAAACCTCCAGAGAAAAAGTCCTTATGAAATTGGCACGCCGCCTGGTGTTGACAACCCTCAAATGGAACATACATTTCAGGACCAAACACATTCCCGGAAAACACAATATTGCAGCTGATCGATTATCTCGATTCCAATTTCAGGCCGCCTTCAGATTCATGCCATGGTTAAATCAACAACCAACACGCATTCAACAGGCTTTCTTGAAAATCTGAACTCACAAGCACGCCAACTCTTAGCAGCCGATTTATCCAATTCTACAAAGGCCTCATTCAAAAGATCAGGTGACTTGTTTGCTCTTAAATTTCCTAAAATGAATTCCCTCCCAATTATGGCTACAGTTTTGTCAAATTTCATAACACATTTTTTTTCAACAGGTTATTCTCCCAGTAGTATATCTTCACATGTATCGGCAATTAGCTATGTGCACAAAGTGTTGTTCCTCCCAGATCCCGCCGATGCATTTTTAGTCCGTAAAATTCTGCAAGGGTGTCATCATTCTGCACCGAGCAAAGATTCCAGGTTACCAATTGCTGCGTCAATAATGTCTAAATTAATGAAAGGCGATGCTGTTCAGTACAGAAATTATGTTCCAGGATCTTATTCAAGTCCATTTTCCTTTTGGCATTCAATGCATTCTTGCGTTTGGGGGAACTTGTTATCAAATCAAAAGGTGAACAATGCAAAGTAATTCAGAGGGATGACGTAACATTCGAATTTCAACATAAAGCGCCTACTGCAGTAATGATAGTGTTAAGAAACTTCAAAACAAATAAAACACATGACCTTTTCCAAATAAATGTTAGAGCTTCAAGCAACCAGGAAATGTGCCCAGTTAAGTCACTGTATCTTTACCTACAAACATTTGCGCACAAATCAGGCCCCCTTTTCAATTTATAGGTGTTAACCAGTCACGTATGCATTTGTAACCAAAAACTTGCAGAACACAATAAGCTTCATTGGCCTGACCCCAGCTCTATATAAAGGCCATAATTTCAGAATAGGGACAGCTACATATGCAGCACATTTAGGGTATTCTGAAAACTGTATTCAGATGGGCAGATGGAAATATAATGCTGTTTGTAGATATATACGTTTGCCAAGCTTTACAATTTGAATCCAACTATCCCCATATTTAATATAGCTAGCCTTCTCATTGTTGTCAAGTCAGATGTGCCATATACTAATGCTTAACACATATCTAATGCTATATCACTTCTAGTCCCTTGATGTGGAATAATAAATCTCACAGGTCAGAAGTCAACCGTTGTGAATTTTCTTTTTCTAGTCAATAATAAGTAACACAGGTCAGGAGTTAACTGCTGTGTACTTTCTAGTCTCCTTCCTCAAAATGTCAACACACAGGTCAGAAGTCAACTGCTGTGTGAATTATTCCTCACTCCTGAATCGTATGTACATAACTTATGTTTAGGTGCCCTGTTACAAGCCTTAAGGCTTTTTTTTTAATTTTATTTTTTTTTACATATATTTGATTTAGGTCTCAACATTATTTATGGTGGTGTATGGTAGCGTTTGCATATTGATGTGCCTACTGGTTCCTTATCTTTCAGGGTTGTGATGTTGATGTATTATACTAGATAGCTACCTCTTTGTGAGGGGGTTGCAAACATCCTGTTTGCTTCTTGTGGCTGATGTTTTTTGTTTTGTATATATTATTCGATGATTTTTGGATATTTTATTTTGTCAAGTGTTTAATTTTACTTGTATAACAGGGAAGATCACTTTATCATATTCAGGGATTTTTATAGAAACAACTTGTGCTGTCAGTATTGTCTAGATCACCCCTTAGCTGATTTTGCTATCATTATATAGAATGATAATATTTGTTTATTGTCATCTAATAAATGACAATATTTCACACAATACCGGTGTTATGTTATGTTGTTGTTCCATCATTATATGGGACTTTGCCAGAGCACCAATATTACATAATAATGATTGTCGGTGTTTAGTCTCTTTTTGTATGTATGTGATACCTAGTAATGCAGTAAAAACAGTAAAATGGTAAACGCAAATCAGTGTATCATGACGTCATGATTCCATTTGTGAATGTATTATCTGGATTTATTTGAATGTTAACTAAATGTATAGAGATTTAACCCTATATTCAACCTCAAAGAGTCATACCAACTGAATGCCAGGTTGTCGATCCAAATTAAATGCCACAGTTCTTGGATCAGGTGTCTTTATGTCCTTCACATCAGCATCCTTTCAATGCATGTCTGGATTTGCCAGTTGACGGTCACTAGCGGACGATAACTGGGAACTTCCCACTAAATATTGGGATGTCAATACCCTTTTTAAAGATGAAAAGAAATTACAATTAAGAATTGTTGGTTTATGTTTTAAAGCAAAACATACGTTTCATGGTAGCAAGGGACAGTTTCGCACTTAAGTACAGCTCAAATTTATTTAAAGATAGAGATGTCCTGTATTTGAAGTGACATTTGGTAGGAAATTGCATACATGTGTTAGAAATGAATGGAATATTGTATTATACATTGCGAGTGTAGCAGAGTGCGTAATGAAAATAAAAAGATATCAATCATGTAGGTGTCAGCATTATGCCTAGCATATACATGGGGCCAAATACTGAAGAAATTCAGGTTAAAACTTACAGGATCCAACGAAAGTATTGCAACTTTGAGGGAAAGTATATGACCCCAGATATGAAAGTAGAATTAAATTGGTTCTCCATTATACACAGTGTCTAAATCCCCTTGCATGGTATTCTGGTGGGATGCGGATTTAGTCGAAATTAGAGAAAATATAGACAAGGGGACATATGCCCATCAGCTCATAGCTGTACCAGCATGTATGGATCACATGTAATGTATGGTCATAAGCTAATAAGTGAATATCAAATACATGCATTTGGATAAAAGAGAAATGTATATGATTTTTCATTAGCCTGTCATAATCAGACTTTGATGTTTATATCAATGATGAAGATGATGATATCAAATGCGATAATCAGTATTATCAGACTGTCAGTTAGTATTGAATGCACTTGTCTTAGCTTTACACATTCAGGGTTCAAAGGAACATATATTTTTACTGATATTGGAGGGGCATTTCAGAGTTTGTTTTACAAAGTTTTTAATCATCAATCCCATAATTTACACCCAGAAAATTAAACCGTTTAGTGATTTATTTTTAGAACTGATATGGGGTGTTTTAGATTGCTTCAGTTTATGTTGATCATATCTATCGGTTTTAAAGCTTTTTTATCCTCGCTTTTATATCTGACTGTTATGATGTGAAGTTTTTATTGATATTTTATGAATGGTTATATAATTTTGTGAGATTTTTATTAGGGTTTTTGCTCTGTTTTTGTGTCAGTTACATAGCTTGATTGACACACATGTATATTTCTGTCTGTGTTGTAACACTGATCAGGCCGGCTGTCCGGAATTAAATATGAACAATAATTCGTCTGATTTGCATTGTCCCATCTTGTAATCAAGGAGATGTCAACTACATGGAAATGTTGAGTAAAGGTATCAAAGACACTTTAACAAGGTTTACACAGATTTTGATTGAAATAGAATGTAAATGTGGTTTGGGACTCCCTACTTATGTCAATATATGCATAGCTGTAATGGTTTGTGAATATGAACTCTGTATCTATTAACTGAAGTCAATATATGAATAACTGTTGATGACCAATGACCACCATAGTTCTGGTCATTCTGATGTTTGATACACGCAGTGACATATACCGTGTGACCAGCATGGCTGACCTGTTGTAATATTTTGACCAACATTTTGTACTGTTTTCTGTCTCTGTCAGTGAAAATAGTTTGTATTATCTATAGGTATACATATATCATAAGTTTGGTACAAAGGATGTGGTCTTACATTGGGAGAGTTGACATTCTTTTATTTGTATACTGAAATCAGATAGAAAAAAATCTTCAGTAAGATGGCTAAACAAATTGTCTCGAGATTGTATGTCACTATTGGCATTGACATACATGTAATAAAGAACTCTCACTGTTACGGCTATGAGCCCGATGCCTAGATCAAAATGTATGGCACATTATGCAAACCTGGCGATGTCTCTACATAATTGATAAAGTTTCGAATGATTTATTGATGACATGGTACGATTTCAATCTTTGATTAAATGGTAGCATACATTTTTTTTAGTTAAGATATATTGTTTACCCTTTCAAAATCTTCAAACTCACTTTTTTATATGTGAAGGTATTTTTGGGAATCTTTTAAAGTATTTGAAAATAATTTTGTGACTATACAACATGCATGATATCATTGCATGAATTAAATTTCCCATCATTTATAAAACATGAATATCGCACAGTGTCATATTACCTTTTTCTACTCAATATGTGCATAACAAATTTCCATTTTTTTTTGTGGTGACAAAGTTTCTTATTTGTAGTTTTGAAGAATTTAACGAAGTGATTACTATATGTGTACTTTTTTTAGCGTAATTAAAATTTGGCTCAGTTGGAGCTTAATATGCACTGTTTGATTTAAGTATGATTTAACACTTCTTCTGTAAATGATAATGAATATAAGAGGATTTCTTATATCAGCCCTTTTCCATCACTACCAAACCCGCTAAAATTTGAATCTCACTAAACTAAGTACACGTGCTAGTGCAATATCTTTCTAACACCCATTTGTGAAAAGTTTTTATTTTCCTCTGATGAATGTGATATTACAATACTTTGTAGGAAACTTCGTTTTAATTCTGATTCCTCGTTTTCCGTTTAAATTTTTTACATTTGATGAAATTGAAGATATATTCGCCCTTTTCAACTATAGCGATGATGTCCTTTCTTTTGACCATGTTTAACCCTATATGGATATAAAACATGGTTAGGGTATTAAAATGATATTTATAGAACTATGGAAATGTAGGGCAGTACAAAGATTAAACATCTTAGCAGTGCTTATTTAACTTTTTCTTTTTTTCAAATGGAGTTAGGTTCCATTTCACCCAAGCTCCCAATAGTTATCGAAGGCATGTGTTTGGAGTCTGTAATTAAAGATTATTTTTTGTGAATGTAATTTCCAGAATTGTGCAACGATTCTTATCCCATTTAATTCCCAAAATCCTAAACTTCTGTAGAATCCACCTTCCTTCCAAACTAAAAGACAGATTGATTTAGTTAAATTTAAGACCCTTTTCAATAAATCAAATGTTTTTCAGAGTGTAATAAAAATGAAGAATCATCTGTGTTTTCTTTTTAAGTACAGGGGTATTATGTTAAATCATGTAACAGTCAAGTATTTTCGCCAATAAACTGTCCCATTGAACATTTGTATTTACATACATTTTCAAGCGGTTTCCTATTGTGCTAGATACAATCAACATTCTCAGAACTATTGCTCTTGTGTATTGCACGCTGTGAAACATTTCATATAATATTGTACAGGTATCAGACTCTAGTTTTACTTGTATATATATATGTGTATAGACAATGACACTTGTTCTACATCACATAAAGAAACATAATTTGCATTAAATACAGAAAGAAATACAATTTACATTGTCTACAGAAATACAATTTACATAGTCTACAAAAATAACAATTTGCATTGCGTACAGAAACACAATTTGCATTGCCTACAGAAATATAATTTACATTGCATACAGAAATACAATTTACATTGCATACAATTTACAACACGTACAGATGTATAATTTACATTACGGCCAGATGTACAAACTGTTAAAACATACTCCAGGATCTATATCTAATCTAGTATTGATTTAAGTTCCATGAAATATCCCTAGATAGGGCTGCAGTAAATGTCCCCCACTTCCATTAGATATATGCAAGAACACTCTCCAACAGAAACAGACTGACATAACTGATTATACAGTCTACTCCATTTATCTGTTATATTGAAATCGCTTATGTGTAACTGTTATATTGAGGTTAAACCCCCGGTAAAGCTGTTTATATAGTCCTACATCTGGTATACTGAACCTTGGATGAAAAGGTGAAGATAACGAACAGTGATCAATCTGTGGATGTGATGAACAATTCATTTTCAGAGTAGACTGTACATGAAAACTTTTTAATAACATTCTAAAATTATATGAGCAAGCTGACTCGAGCGAGAGTTGTGGCCAGGGAGACTTTATCTTTCCTTTCCCGGTGATTTAGTAGTAGGTATAAAGATCATAGTTTAATTTAAAAATGAATATTGTTGGTTTGGAATTAATCACAGGGGTCAATGGTCAATCTGCTGTGCTTGATGAATATGTACTGACTTTATTGCGTGATAAGTTATGTAAGAACTATGTAAACAGAGGACATTGTCAATGCTGTTGATGTAAATGTTGAGTGTGATTGGAAGGTGTAAAGTGTTACTGATGTGATATGTAATGTTGATATTGCTGGTGCAAACTCTGCTCAAACTTACAATGTCTAATAATTAATCTGTTTATTAGAATAGTTAATGATAGGTAGGGATTCATCGCCAGTTTCAGTGTTTTAGTGAAAGTTTCTTGTAAGTCATTTCACCAAACCTCCATAAAGGTGTACTGTTAGATGATATATGTTTTTATTTGCCGGAATAAAATTATATGTGTAATTATTTGTCATTTCAAAGTTATCTACAACATTATGTTGTTTCAGTCCGTTAATATGACGGACCATTTTATTATGTTTGGGAGTGAAGATATTGATTTCTGTTAATGATAAGACAGTTTTAAGATGATGCATGCATTTATGTATTTGAACAAATTATCTAAACTTTACGATTTGATCCCCATTTTATGTTTGTTGCTACTTTTGTTTTGTTTAGAGTGGGATGGGCAGGGATTAATCATGATATCATTGTGCTCGATAATGTAATAAAATCAAGAATGAGTTAATCGTGGAGTTGTGTTAATTGTTTCCCTTCCTTTGGTAAGACATGCATTGTGTCGGCACGTTTGGTCGCCGACGATCATTCGTGCCGCTCGTTTGGTCTCCGGCGACCATTCGTGCCGCACGTATCGTTGCCGAGCGACAGAACGTGTCGTGAGGGTGGGCACGATTGGTCGCCAATTTTAGGCCATACCCGAAAACGAATGGTTGCCACCCAAGCCCCAACTCCAAAACACCAACTTTGCTTTTTTTCTCTCCTCGGCATCTATTCCCCTTCCTTCTCTTCCCCCTTTTAATCTCCTCCAAATTCTTCATCAATTTCTTCCGGTTTGATCAAACCGAACGAGTATTTTGAATTGCCAGATTATAGCTATAAGTGAGATATGGCGCTTTCTAATACCCTTCGATTAACAATCGTATACTGATGGACGCTCCCTAGAAAGAATCACAGCACATCTTATTCAGATTCGAAACAGCTCTTTAAATCTTCGACATGTTTCAAGTGTGCAGATAATATAGGGTCTAATTTTGCATTTCATAAATGTGGTATAAAAGGGTAGGCCTACAAGAGGAGAGAGTGCACGAAACATGGCATGGATATACCCACAAAACTAGTATTCCTCCATAGACGCCTACTCTTAAACAAGTCAGGGCTATCTCTGCGCTGCCCCTACAATCATCCCATGTAATCTTTCTATCTCACATACACTCACATTCTCTCTCTCCTCTCTCTCTTTAAGAGATAGTGGCTCTATTTTGGGAGAACGAATTTCATGTATGAAAAGTGCTTCATACATGTACCTATGAAGTTGCAAATTTATAGATGTGCTTACTCCATCTGTTCAATTTGATTCGTACTTTGTAAAAGTACCAATTCCGTAGCTATTTTGTACATTTTACTTCATGCTTATCGCTAGTGCAGTAGTTGGCTTAAATTCTTTGTTTTGATAGTACTGATGGATTCTTTTTACAATAAGTTAACATGATAACTGGTAAAGTGCTGTTCATGAATATTATGTTCACTAAAATTAAAACTGCACTGTCCAGGCAATGTTGTTTATGCCGAATTCAAAGATTTCATTTTCTTATCAAACCATAGCAAATGGTAGTACATGTATTATCATCGGCTAAATTCACATTGTATTCATAATCAGAATAAATGTTTTGGTACATTCTTGAAAGACACAGTTCGTCATCTTTCTACTACGTGATAAACATCGAACTCTAGAACAATCTAGGTCACATATTTCACTCAAGTCCAAGTATTACAGAACAATATGATACTTTATTTATGAGATATCTTATAAAAATATAAGATATTTTATAAAGTTTAAAAAATATCTTCTAAAACATATAAGATATCTTATATGTTTTACAAGATATCTTATAAAATGTATGAGATATATTATAAAATTTCTGTTATAAGATACCTTATAAAAGTTATAAAATATCTTTTAAGAGTTAATGAGATATCTTAAATCAAAAACGTTAATAAGACATCTTATAAAGTTTATATGAGATATATTTACTATATGATATATCTCGTATAAAAACATATTAAGATATTTTATATCTTTTATAAGATGTCTTATAAGATTTATGAGTTATCTTTGAAGAGGAATAAATGTAAAAACGGTGTGCCATAAGGATGGTATGTAAGAGTATTGTGTTGCTAAAATGATGCAACTCGTGTGTTTGCAAAATAAATTCCCATCAAATTCCATCCAGAAATGTCCAAGTTTTTTGTTTGTTGGCTTTGTATCGTACTGGACTTGTGTCACAAAAGTGTGCAGGTACGTGCGTGTGTAATGCAAAACAAACTTTATTACACATTAATGCACACACGCACGCACATATATACACATATACGCACATGTATGCACACACACGCGCGCACACACTCACACCGTCACTCAAATACGCACACACACACATGAACACACACCCATTTTGTAAAACAAATGAAAAGTTGGCGTTTGGGACAGGGGGCTTGAGTGGCGACCATTCGTGCTAGGTTATGACCTAAAATTGACGACCATTAGTGTCCACCCTCACGGCACATTCGGTCACCGGGCGACCGCACGTATCGTTGTCAGGCGACCGAACGTGCCAATGCGACCAAACGTGCCGTAACAATGCATTTTGTCTGAGTGTCACAGAGTTGTGAACACAGATTCCACTACATTACCAGTAAAGTTATGTAAGACACCTTGGTTTGTATTGCTGATAAATTCGGTTACTAGTGTATATGTAGTTTGTGTAACATGGAATGGACTCTGTTACTTGGATGTATACGTTTATGAATTTCAAGAACAATTTCTTCAAGAACATACGGTTATACATTGAAAGTAAATAGGTATTACATCAACTTTATACTGAAATTTGTCATCTATATATAATGATAATGGAAGGGTGTGAACAGTTTCGTTTAAAGTCAGCATTTTGCAAACAGTGATTGATCTCATAACTCAAATGTTACAGCATTGGAAAAGTCCATTTTATTGGAATTGCCGTAATTGATTCCAGGAAATACATCGTCGAGAATAAACAAAACGATGGCAAAACGGTATCAAAGAAAAAACTAACTTTATTTCTCTGCGCTCAAATTTAGCACAAATCTAATTTTGAATTCTATAAAAATTCGACTGCTGTATATATTGCTATACAATCGTACCACAACATTTATTAATTTGAGTTCGTGGTAATAGCTTGCCTATACATTAGTTAGAAAAATAACTGTTCCTATTTCTAAACAGTTCAGCATTATCCCCCTTCTGGAGAAATAAGGGGAATGTGAGTACATTATCAGTCCCGCAAACACCAGGTAATATACTTTATCGCTCTTTGGACATCTCGAATTCTATTTCCAAGAAATTTTGCATGATAATTGTCTAAAGAATGGCAAAGAAACTATTACACGCGATATTTTTTTTTTATGATTATCGACACGTTACATCTGTGCACCTCGAAACAAATTCCAATTTATTGATAACAAACTTCGAGTTTGATATTACCCTGATATCTGAGTTATCAACAGTTGATTCAATGTAGGGACCCATGGATTGTGCAGAATCCCATTGTCCAAACCACCATCTGTATCTGTATCATTATAATACATGATAGGATCAAGTATGTTTCTAACATTGTGTTCTGTTCTTATCAACCTTTCTACAAGGTGATATCGTCAAATATGTCCAGTACATCCAAATACATAAAGCTGGGTTTAAACCACCTGTGCACTTGGTTCATAATACACGTAATTCTGAGCCGTTCTCATCTCAGCCATACCTGTCTGCAACACATAGATCTGGATGTAAGCCCGGTATCATTGACCTTGGGTTTAAATCCGAGATGCGCAACCGGCCATCAGTAAATGTAGATTTTGACGTTTTATTCTAAAATACCCCTTTTCACTTGGGAGAACATTTCTTGATCCGCCTCTGTTTAAGTGTGAAATGCGTAACATTTAAATAAAGTTAACATCGCATTAGGTCGATTGACCTGTAGGTCATGATCAGTCAATTCCTCATATTGTAATGAGTCAGATTTAATTAACGTTAATATCATATGTTATTATAGATTTTTATATAGTTTTGACCATTATAAAACAGAAAACGTAAATTATAACATTTCTGATAGGTCACAAGTGTAAAGTGAAGATAACGAACAGTGATCAATCTCATAAATCCCATAAGCAATACAAAATAAATAGTTGAACAAACACGGACCACTGGACACACCAGATATGTGTTGTGTGATGTCAAGAGTATACACACGTTCTGTACATTTTGCCTGCGTGTCTTGAAGTTGGCTGGCTCACACGTTTAACCTAAACGTGATTTATGTTACCAGATTTTGTTATACGTTTTCAAATTTGAAAAAGAAATTACACGACAAAGCAAAATGATTACCTTCACAGTCAACGCTTCGTTTAATCCTTGCGCAGTTCTTCCTTAATAAAATTTAAGTTCTTTAAAAAAAAAAAAAACATAATTTTTTTTATACTAGTATTTTGTACATGTACAGTACTAGATTTTTTAACCAAACTTAAGATTGTTAGTGTTATCATTCGATAACATTTACATAAGTCATCTAATCTTCAATAAAAACATTGCATTTGAAAGATTTGTGTCTTGTTAAATTATGTGGTCGGTAATAGCTTAGCTTGTAGACGCTTTATTCAATGAATAGGAAATCTGATTGCATAAACCATTGTTAAACTATTTGTAAATTTCAGGAACATAATATATATCACTAATATCAAAATGTGTAGGGATGATACAATTGTGTTGTCATATTTTAGAGAAAGGTGTGCTATTCACATTAACACGTTTCTGTACTGCTTAAACCTAGATCATCAAGTAGTTTCAGTAGTACGTAGACCTTGGATGGTGACTAGTCTCAGTAGTATAACGGCGAGGTTTCAGCAAGTTTCCGCTGCATAACCCACCTGGTATCGGTTACAGCCAAGGTTTGCATACTCCGTAAACCCTTGCTAATTGGACATTTCCAAGCTGATACCTTGCGAAAGCCATATGTTTTCTAAAAGTACTGCATATTTTACGGAAAATAAGTAAAAAAAAAACCAATCAATTATTCAGTACCTGAACTTTCCATATTGATGTAGCAATATGCCATTATCATCTGTATATGGTGTTTATATCCCTCAACTGATTCGATACGCAAGAACTTGTTCTGCTTGTGGTCAATTTTTAAATGGAAGCAGGCTACTAACAAACAAGTTGATGGTGCAGCATCTTCACAAGTCAAGGTTTATTAATTCGTTACCTCGCACTCAATAACCCCTGAGGTGTGCAAATTATGGCGCTGGGGTGCCAAAGGCCTCGTTTACAGTCAGCATTTCGCAAATTCTATGGTCATAATAATGATGTAGTTTGCGAAAGCAACCTATCATTGGGTTAAATGCTGTCCGACGTGTTTCGTCCAGATTGTTAGACCGTTCTTGGCAAACTGATTTTGACTACGGATAACTCCGTTTACCTGAACAAAAGGGTTCACGGTCGGTTTGACCGCTCGCGAATACAAAATAGTGCGTTGAGCAAACACAGACCTCTGGATATACCAGAGCTAGGTGTGACCAGGCGCCTAGGAGGAGAAGACATCCCATATCGACAGGTTACACCAGTTGTTGGCCCTATAGCTTGATCGGGTAAATGGAGTAAGATTTTTTTCCATATCAAATGGCCATGAGTGTCAAACATTACGTGAAATAAATCAAAGTCCTCTATTTTAGACATACTGTTCTCTATCCAGTTACTTCAGCTCAAGAGAGTTCATCTGATAACCATTTGTAAATGTATGCATGTGTGTTTTTGCATCAATCTGAAACTTTACACATTTTCAGATATCTTATAATTACGGAGCCAATTTCAAGGACATTTGGTACGTATTATCCTTGGGTGAAGCGGATTTTGAATTAATGAGATAACGCGATATACTCTCTTCCAAGGGAAAATTATCACAAAATGGTAAAAATCGTGTTGCATAGGTCATTGAAAAGTCTCAAAAACCACTAGGATACAAAAACTGAAACTAATGTGAATCCCCTTGTATATTTTCAGTTGGTGTCATGTATTTTAACGTGTTCAGGTTATGGGTCAAGGGAATAAGATGGGCCACACGTAGAGCTAAACAGCGGTATATGTTGTGTTCTGCAGATAGTGAACCACGATTTTACAGTTTTTGCAGCAAAGAATGAAGGATATTTCAACGTGTTAGTATATGAGATAACTGTTATTTTCAGATCCTGGAATAAGGCAGTTAATGATGGACCTCTGATAACTGTTAAATGTTAATGACCTCAAAACTATAACCTATAGCGCCAGTGGTAAATATTAATCAGTTTTGTGTGGTGGAATGTGAAGATAACGGACAGTGATCAATCTCAATAAAGATAACAAAATGAAGAGTAGGACAAACAGGGACACCTGGAAACACCAGAAGACGTAGTAGGTGCAGCAGCGGAGTAAGCATCCCCTGTCGACCGGTCACAGCGGCCGTGATCCCTATATCTTTGTCAGTAAATGGGGGTAATCCGTAGTCACAATCAGTATTTAAAGAACGCCTTAACATTTGATATGGAACACGTCGGATAGGATTGAACTAACAACAGTTTGTATTGGCAAACAGGATAAATGAAATTGTTCACTCTTCGTTATCTTCACCTTTTAAAAATTATAAATACCATAGAATTGGCAAAAATGCTGGGGGTTTTTTAAACTTGCCAAAGACTGCTGCGTCAAGGGACCTTCGACTTTTGGTTCTATCGGAAAGACCAACAATTCCCACTGTCAAATACCTAAGGTTCCGTGAATGAGGAATGACTTCTTACTTTTATGTAAAAGATTGATGTGATCATGGCACGAGTGGAACTTACGGCATCCCGATTACGTTTTATCCTTGCGCTACCCCAAATGGTTGCTGAAACAGATGTTCCTATGCTCTTGACATGCCAAACTTCGTCCCGTATACACACGAGGTAAATACTCGCATGTGTCTGCATGTGACGGTTGTTAAGTAGAAAGGGATAAGAAAGATAGTCCTACGCAGCGTGTTTACTGATATTGTACTGGCTGCCTTCGATTAACAACATCAATCCCATCAAACTGGATAATTGTCAATACTGGATTCAACTTCAAGGACATAGCTTTTCCCAAATATTTGTTACCATAAGAACAAGGCAATTGGTTAATCTTTCCATCTCCCATACCTCCTTGCGCAATGCTGTGTCTTCTGTCGTCTTTCTACATAACATTCTCAAAACACTGTCAGCACTCCAACAGTACATCTCTCCTGGGCTACTGATGATACAAATCTCTGATCCTGAATCACGAGTTACCAAGCTCATTTAACGCAGGCTTCATAGGGTTACAACCTATTTGAATGACCTCGCAAGAGGGATCAAAATGTTGTCGTGAACGAATACATTGAGGTTGCAAGAATGTTACGAAAGCTGTATTCATGTACACTACAACGCTTGTGTGTTTGGGATACTTTTGTACATTTTGACATAGAAGTGTCTATATGAATTATGAGTGTTTATCATATGTACCTGAATATACAATAAAAAAGTCTGGGGTTATCGACTTCACTGTACTTTCAGAGAACATTGAAAATTAATGTTACACAAGCTATCTTACAACACTGTTTCAAGCAAGCAGTTCTGGACACCAGTCAGTTATGGACAACAGTCAACCCGCTTTTCGTAGGATTAAGTTGTTAGTTTGTCGTTAAACTCTTTAATGAATAAAATATCCAAATATGAAGCAGATGTGCAAGACTCAGAGGTGTGTTGTTTTTATTTCGAGTTTACTGGATTATTTCGAATCGACATTTAAAAGAAACTGAGTATACTAGATAAAATTTTGCACAAAATTGGTAACGTATAAGTACCGTATAAGTTTTGCATTATGACCCCTGAGTCGAGGCCTCTGCTGGTGGAATGTTAGTCCCCGAGGGTCTCTACAGCCCAGTAGCTAAGTATTCGTTACTAGCTTGAAAATACGGATGCATATTTAATTGTTGGGATAAAATTTAGAAATTCATTTCAAAATTAAGGATTATATCTCCCTCATACATAGGTCTGATCCTTGGACGAATTTGGCTCCAGTTTTTTTGGCACTTTAGTTTTCCTTTTAGCTCTTACAAGTTTTTTTGTCATATCGAATTTCCAAAATTTCGGCTTGAGCATCACTGAGGAGACATTATTTGTCGAAATGCGCATTTGGTGCACAAAATTGGTACTGTATAAGTTTTTCATTTATGTGTCGGGGTTGAAGACACAGTGGATATTTTTCTCAGATATGTTTTGAATAAATTGTGCCTCATACGATATGAATTTGAAAACTGAGACAGGCTGCTGACAAATAAGTTACTGTTACAGTGTTGTCAACAGTGTTTTATAAAATCAGCATTTCGTTAATATCATGGTCGATATAATGATCTAATCTGTAAATATGATAAGTCATCACGTCGACTGCTGTCTTACGTGCTTCTTACCAATTGCTAGGTCGTTATTTACATTCTGGTTTGGACTGTGAATTACTCCATTTACCAGATTCAGATATGGGCTCCACGGTAGTCAAAAAGGGATACTTACTCCTCTTACGCACTTGACAACACTTCGGATTTCAGATATTCGTGTTTGCTCTATTCTGAATTTGCATGATGAAAGATATATGTACTTTAGCACTGTTCCTACCTCTGTGGAGCCGTAGAGTGGCAGGACTATTGCCAAAGACCATTTTAAACCGAAAATGATCCATCAATAAATCTGCATTGATAGATAAAACACTCAGGAAAACTGATGATGAATTTTACACATTTTATTGATACAGATACAGATAAATATAGTTACAATCAAAGCAGCATATCATTTTCAAATTAAAAGCGGGTAAAAAGTAGCATTCCTTTGTAACGTCATCAAACTAATTTTCTGTACAAATTAGACTGAAAACCCATCGCAGTGCGGTACTCTCCCACATCATACAATATATATCAATGTGTAGCAATGGCGTTGTTAGCAAAATAACGTCTTTTATGCAGCAGTTGTATTATACAATACCCCATTGAGGTCACAAACATACAAGGTGAAGATAACGAACAGTGATCAATCTCATAACTCCTATAAGCAATACATAGTTGGGCAAACACGGACGTCTGGACACAACATATATTATTATATTGTGATGTTGCCAGAATTATTTAAATTATACAGGGCAGTGGCAAAAATAGTTTGTCAATGATTTTACATCTTGCTTTGTACAATGCTATTAAAGGATATCTTCAATAGAAATGCAGCCAAGTCAGATGATACTTTTTGCTATTGATTGCAGTTATGGACATGCGGGGGGGGGGGGGGGGGGGACTTAAGTCTTCGAAAAACAGTGGTAACTGATGAATGTATGGCTGTCATAGTTCTGTTAAACTTTCCGTGAATTGATTTCTATTTGAAATATTCACACCTACTAGGCAATTGAATTCACGAGATTACAAGAGAAATGATATAAAACTACAGAAAGAAAACCTGAGTCTTTTAAAGTTGCCCACAACGAAACGAGCAAAGATAAAAGGGGGCGAATATTTCCCTGTTTACAGTACAGGTTGAATAAATGACAACTAAAAGAATGGTTTCCAAGTCATCTCGTGAAAATTCCCACCAGCGACAGGAAAAAAATATTAAATTAAATTTCTAACAGCAATAATTCCTTTATCAGTAAACATGAACAGATGCAATAAAGCGTTACACTGGAAAGCGAACTAGAATATTCAAACGATTCCCATAATCTAGTTACTATAGTAGGGATACAGAATCACTACATCTTTAATATTCAAATAGAACATAAAATACAGCGGACACAATCAGTTACATATACTCGGATGAAGTTTAGAATTATATGTACACTCTTGCTTAGTTAGAACCATTTCGGTTTTTAAAAGTTACACATACTATTTGACGATATTGATCCTCCATGTGCTTTTTGCTATTTTGTTTGACCAGGAATTGTGTGTGGAAATGATAGTTTTAATTTTTTAATCAGAATATTTGTGGATATTATGCAGTTTGCTTTTGTTCAGGATATATGTGGATGTGGTACATTTTTTTATCTGTCTGTGTATGTATCATAATAAAAAAGAACTCACTGAGTGAGTATATATTATTGAGGAACTTGGTGTGTGCGCGTCGAGGTATTAGTCGCGCTGGTAACTTTCTTACAGTGCTGACTTGAACACCTCTGGTTCTGTGGTGCCTGTAAGTGCCTCCGGAGGTAAATTCGAATCTAAAATTATACTTGGTTTAAATGAAGTGTTATAAATGTTTGTAGAAGGAGAAAATATTTTTACTGCTTTAGAATGATAATGTCGTTGGATCCTTTAGTTTCTGTATATGCGCATCGAGTCTGTGGGGACGACCACCAAGTTATTTACGATTTTGAAGAATGTTAGTCGTTGTATTCGCCTTTTTGGCGTCCACTGAAGTTGTCTCATCATCTCGGTGACACTACTCCTGCGCCTGTAGTCGTTCATAACAAAGCGGGCTGCTCGTCTCTGGATACTCTCGATCTTATCTGTATCTTTTTTGTAGATCCCAAACAATAATGACATAGTCTAAGATAGATCTTACAACCGAGATATATGCAATTTCATTAAAATTCCGACCACTGTTCTGTAAATTCCGTGTATGAATCCCAGAATGATGTTTGCTCGATTACATATCTTGTTGATGTGGGTGGTCCATTTGAGATCTTCATTGATTTGTACACCGAATTATGGGTTGTTTTGTACCTGCTTTAATATATGGTTAAGAGAGTATAGGTAAATTGATGGTGTGTTACTCCTGTGAATACTCATTAAGTAGCACTTGGTTGCGTTGAATTTCATACCCCATTATCTTGCCAAATGTTCTAATGATACAATATCTTCCTGAAGTTGTATGTGGTCTGAGTGACTGTTGATCTCTCGGTGTAGCAGGCAGTCATCTGTGAAAAGGCGTACTTCTGATGAAACACTGCGTGGTACGTCGTTGCGATGGTACAGGAATAACAACGGTCCGAGCAATGTGTCGTGTGATACCACGGAATCAACTGTGCATTTGTAAGACATATCACCTTCGACTACATCTTTCTGATGACGATTCGTCAAATAAATGATATCAACCTCAAGATGCTACCTTTTATCCCAAAATTGTTAAGCTTATGCAATAGCTGACAGTTTGGCACAGTGTCAAATGCTTTGCTAAAGTAAAGTATCACCAGGTCAACTTGTGTTCTCTGGTCGAATCTACGCATGATGTCCGCCATTGTGATAATAAGTTGACTCTTGCATGAATGACCACTTCTGAATCCGTGTTGTAACTTGCTCAGTATATAATGTTTCTCTAGATGTTTCTGAATGTGTCGGTATATGATGTGCTCTAAGGACTTACAGCACACACCCGTAAGTGACACTGACCTATAGTTGGCTGCCTTTATGCTTGTTGCCTTTTTTGAATATTGGTGTAATGTCTGCATTCTTCCAATCTTCAGGTAAGGTTCCTGTGCTGATACTGATGTTAAATATGTGCGTTATTGCTGGTGCTAGTTCTTTGAAGCATGCTTTTAGGATGGTGTTATGGATATTGTTCCATTCGCTGGCCTTGTTGAAATTTAAACTCCCCCAGAAGTTCTACCCCTTCCACAGTGATGTCTAATCTTCCTATCGATGGGTAGTTCTTTTGACTTTGATCAGGACATGTGTGGATGTGAAGTATTTTGGGGATCAGAATAAGTATGGATATGATACATATTTTGTTACTTTTGGTCAGAATATATGTGTATATGATATAGTTCGTTTTTGATCAGAATATATTTGGATAATATACAGTTTGCTTTTGATCAGAATATATGTTATGATACACTTTTTCCTTTTAATCAGGATATGCTTGGATATCATACAATGTATGGATCAGAATATCTGTGGATATCTTTTTTCTGATCAGGATGTATCTAGCTATCATGCATTTTTGTGGATCAGGGTATGTCTAGGTATGATACAGTTTTCTTTTTGATCAGAAAATGTGTGGATGTGATACAGTTTTCTTTTTGATAAGAACATGTGTGGGCATGATATGTTTTACTGACCAAAATCAGTTAAATATGCGAAGTGTACACAGCTGTAGGTGTTTTACAGATTAAAATTCAAAATTTTAAAAGTACAATTTTCACAGTGATAATGCTAGTTCCTACAATTTGGGATTTATTAGAATTATATCATTACGATGTAGGTCATTCATAAATGCAGAGTGAATACATTATATTCATATATGTTTTTTTTTAATCTTTATTTCGGATATATGGAAGTTTGATACTATATGCATGTCCGATAACATACAGTTAAGTGTATATTAATCATAATGTGTAATAACTTGGGAATCAAAGTCTACAATTGTTAAATGAATATTCAAACAACTCTCATTTCATAGTGCGCTTGTGAAACACGCATCTGTATTTGTTGTCATTCTGTCACTGCAAGTAGTATTGCGCTAAGACGTTCAAATATCACTCCTCCAAAGTCCAATCAAGTCACGCCTGTTGATTTCGTGAACTGGTTCAGCCAGAATATGGTTTGGACATGTTCTGTTTTTTCCGAATTCTAATACTTTCTGCTCTAACAAAAACATCTTATCATCAACACCATCAATTGCCACATCCATACAAGAGTATCCCATGCCATATCTAACTTGCTCATGGAAAGTCTTTGTTATTTCGGCGACACACTTTTCAACCTCATCTCTTATCTCTACGACTTTTGTGATTTGTAGAGACGTTTCCTTGCCTGGTGTAAATACTTGCAACAAAATCGATGTTTTGTTAACAGCAATAACAACGCAATGACTCTCATCGCGCGTCTGATAAAATGCTGCATTTTTACAAAACATTTTTTGATCGAGCGTTTCCCACTTCTTTAGACAATTAACAACGAGGCGGAAGAAGAAGAAATGAGGCAAATAAGTTTTGAAATGGAAAATTAGAACAGATGTTTTGTGTCCGCTGTTGATTACGTCTACAAATCTCGGTGAGAAGTCCACTCTGTTCATGCATGGGACGTAGTACATATATCTATTAGTTTCTGAATCCGTCAGTTTTTGGGTTATTAATCCAAGTTTCTGCATGTATTGTAGAATGTCAACTTGATGCTGAACGTATGAAGGGTCGTTGGAATCGCGCCAGATTTTTAGAAGGGCCGATTCAGGAACTCTCCCTGTTTCCATCCATGTGTCACATGCCTTTGTAGTGACTGGCACGTGCTTTCGATCGGTGATGATGTGTTTAAACCCGTCAACAAACCATTGGACATTGATTATAATCGTATCCTTCAATTTCTCATCTACAAAATATATAATATGTCCAATCTCCTGAAAAAATCGAAGCATATCGTCCATGTCCTCCTCAGTTGAAAATTTCAGCTCTTCCATTGTTCGCAATGCATCTCTATTCAGAATTCTATCTCCATTCTTTTTCTTTATGATAATAATTCCGGCAAATTTTACCCAATTTAAAGGAATTTCTTCTCCCCACTGAGGCAGCTGCATGACGGTTTCGACCACGCATTTTTTTATTTTTTCTATAGCTTTCTTCTGCTGATCGTTTAAAGGTCTTGGTGGACATTCGACTTCAAAATATCTGTCGGACGATAAGAGATCCGACAAGGCGAGTCCTTTAGGCAATGCATTCGTCAACTCCCAGAAAAAATCTGGTGTCTGTTTTCTCTGTAAACAAAAGGATAATGTAAATTTCCCAATGGTGTCGGCAAAGCTGTAAAATCAAATGATTACAAACCAAAATAAGATTTAAATTCGCATTCACATTAAACCTAAGTGGAATCCTTTTTCGAACTTTAAGATAGGGTAAACAACCTCATGGATGTTTACAATTACATATACTTCCCAACTTGTTTTTTCTTAGCACTGTCTATTTGAGAAAATAGTTGGGGGATTTACATGTAATTCTATTCATGAAACAGAGTGTTTAATTAGGTGATGTATTTAGAATACTACGTGTATGCAATATGTGACACATAACCAGGCATAAAATGCAAAACATATTTTAAAATTATGATATATAGGTTCGATTGTGTATGTGTAAATGTCAGCAATTTTTGCCTAATTTTTTTTGTTTTGTCATTGTGTTTAATGTTAGAATAATTATATTTACTACATGCATTAGCACGCAGTAGAATTGTGCATTCTGGAACTGTTTATTTTTATCGATTCCGTGTTTAGTGTTTATTTACGCATTGTCGAGCATGTGCATTGAAATAACGTACAGATATCGTAACATACAACGTGCGATATCCATTTTTGGTTTTTTCTTTTGTTTACATTAGTCATAACTTCCTAGCAGTTTGGTCAGAGAGAGAACAAAGTAATTTGATGTCTGATTATATGAGTTTATTGTTAATGAATGATTTTCTGCACCAGATTAGATATTAGGCCTCCATATTCTGTAGTATCGTGTGGTTTACACATGGCGCGCATTGTGTGACGTGTATGTTTAATCGTGCATGAAATTTGCTGTACTTAGTCATATACCTTTGTGCATCTATTTTGCAAACGTTTTACTATGATCTAACTAATTAATGAACATATTATAATACACAAATACTGAAGTATTGAGCATCAAGCCTATGCAGATAATTTGGATTGTTTACAAATTAGAGTTATCTCCCATTGTCCAATTTATGCACGAGTTGAAGCGTAAATGTACTTGAAGAATTTAGTATGAAAATATGCAGTTTTTTCTAAGTCATGTTAATTAATTGAATGTGAATGTCATTTTTCTAGTCAATATTATTCTAAGTGTTCATAACTTTACTAGTCAAGTGTAATGATTTGTCACTTTATTTTGTCTCATAACAATGTGTATACATTATGCATCATTTGTATGTTTCAGTTCTTACGTTGATGAATAAACGACAACGCTTCATCATCAGTCTTTGAAATTCATTGATAAACTGACCAGGGCTGCTACAGTATGCATTATGTTACATTCTTACATTTCTCCAATTATCAAATTATAATAATAATAATTTACTATCTTTTTCAATGTTCTCTTTATGCATTTAAATAGCTATAATGTATACTAAGTAAAGAAATACACCTCGTTCGATAGCAGACAAATTATTTTTCTGTTAATTAGGGAAAATATTTTGTTAAAAAAATCGTTAAATCGACCACCATTTGCAGCCTAACATGTCGTTATGTAAGTCTTCTGATTTTGTTTCACACGTATGTCCGAAAAATTCTTCTTTGCTCATTTGTTTGTTTTACATCTCATTCAATATTTCAATTTACACGTGTAGAAACACATCTAGGGTAAGGTGACTTTGACCTAAGGATGGCGCTTACGAGAGTAACAGTGAATGCTTCTCCATCATGACAACCCTATAGTAATACGGGCCCTCTGTTTCAAAGTCAGATCCTTCCGTTTTACTTACAATGTCAGGCCCTTGTTGACAGAACATTCACTACTTGTTTAACTGTCGTATGTTGCACTCAGCGTAAGGGTCGGGAAAAACATGCACCTCCTGGTTATAACGTGAACGCTCTAAATGACGTTAGAATATGCTTATCTGGTAGTGTGACATCAGGAATGTAACAAGAGGCACATGGACCACAAACTTCAGGGATGTAACAAGAGGAACATGGACCGCGAACCTAATGTGAGTAAATTTACCGTGTTGTTACTCAGAATATTTTAAACTGATATTTATCCTTTTAAATCCCATAACAAATATTGCCCTCAAATCATAACTCCAACACAACCCCATGAGATTATGGCCTAACTAAACTTGAATACACGCAGATTGGGATGCTTCAATATCAGAATTACTAGCAGGTCCTTGCTTTCTGAAGGAGGAGATTTATGAATGAGTCTAAGACCCCCCTTTTATATCAATGTAGTATGCAAATTTAGTACTAGATTTTATCTTCACCTTATCCTCAGGGTCAATAAAAACAACTTGAATTCATGTAAGTTGGGAAGGTCTGCTTAATGATACGATTTAGTGTGGTCTTGGTACTTTTTAACATAGATAGTGAGTATTAATATGAAAATTTCAAAGATTATATGTATTTCAATGTCAACTTTGTATCTCCTCATTGAGACCCCATCCTAACGGTCCCCTCCCTCGAACTTCCATCTGTAGTGCATGGGATCCTTGTTTATTAACAATGACTGATCACTGACTAGCAAGTCATCAACATTTTTAAAGGTTTTCCTCAAACATCATGATGTAAAGATTTAGTCCCCTATTGAGGCCCAGAGGAGCTACGATTTGCACAAACTTGATTATACACTACCGACAGATGGTACACTCCCTTTTCTATTGCGGATGAACAGTGAAGGAACGTACGGTGAACGAATGCAAAGCGAACGTTGAGCGAATTATGTGTGAACCTTGAACGCAACTTGGTAAATGGTTGATGAACGCTGAATGGTGAGCGAATGCAAATCACGAGCTGAGTGCAAACGCCAGCGCAAAATGAAAGGTGGGCGAGCGCTGAACGCACGGCGAATGCACGATGAACGATTTATTCTGATTATCTTTGATATTTTCCCTACATCGTACTTATTTCATAATTAGGTATGAAACGAGATATTTATTTGTCAGCGATGAATAAATTTTGCAGTGCCAATATCACTTAAATGCATAAAAAGCTACAACCATACATTTTTGTGAACACTCCCCAAAACAAATAAATAAAAATACATGTGTAGCCGTGTGAAAATTTTGTAAATAACTTTTAAGTTTTATGATTAAAAAGAATTGAATTTGCAATTGATAAGATTGTATAATAAAGTTCTACTAGAAACTTATGCCAAAACAATGGCAAGCAGCTTTGATTTTATTTAATTTCCAATTTGATGTAATTAGTATTTTCCCGCCAAAAGTTTGGTGAGCGTTTGGCGCCTCTTATAGTCATGTGACTTGAGACCAGGGTTGGATTTTTTCATATTGTCCAGTGGGTTTGAAGTGTACAGACGTTTGAGTTTTAGTTATAGTTGGAGCTATTTTGCCATCGTGGTATGTCTGGTTTTTCTTTGTTTTTATGGAAGCAATAGCATCGCAGTTCGCGCTCTTAATTATATTGCTAATATCTAATAAAGTGCATGTTTAATTTTTATTGCAGTTGCACCAAAGAAGCTTTGAAATGTAGTTTACAGCTTTACTTTTGATAAAGATCAAGCCTAAAGTCCATAACTTTGGTAAGTTATACTATTTAGACTGTTTAAGCAATATAAAAGTCAACTAAAGCAATAATATAAATATTTTGTTTTTAATCTTATTTTTCTCACTTATTAAATATAAATAAGTTCGGTGGATCATTTTTATAAAAGTGTGATTAAAGTGCTTGAATATCATTTGATATAACTTTATGCTAAGTTTCAAATGATACAATATATGTATATATAACATGTATAAAATGTATATATGTATTTGACGTGAGGTACATTTTCATGTCATTTTGATATGCGGCTTTCTGTTTGTTACAGGGCATTTCAATTTATACTATTTGAATGAAATATAAACACGAACTTTTAACAAGGATTTACGCTGTTGTTGTAATTCTATCAACGCATCGTGAGTTACACATGTAATGTCGTGAGAAATACAATGCATCTGTACATGTATGTACCGGTACATGAACAAAGCGTAATTATGTAGTCATGTTTCGTACGAGATAAATGTTTCTTCTAACGCTGTTGAACATTTCCAGCCTTGCGAAATTAAAGTTTATAGAATATGTTAATGAGAAAAGTAATGAACGGATGATTCAAAAAGTTGTTTAGCATCTTTAACAACGATTATTCGTAATTGGTCGCTTCAATTGTTGAGATTTGACGCCTTGTCATTATCTGCTGACTTTTTATAACATTTTATACATGTACATGTAATTAAGCTATGTAAGATGATATTATTCGAAAGACCAATTTTAATCAATTTAATTACTTTATACTTTTATGTACTTTCTTTTTTTAATCACGAATGTAGGTTGATTATAATTGTCATTTTGTTTCTATTGAATTGCTTTATAGGTAAGTTCGTTTCATAAAAAGGGGGCGCAGCCAATTGAATCTGCATATAAGATTAACGGAACAATTACATTGTCAAAGAAACCCGCTCCGCCCCAATGCCATTTCAATGATGAATCAATGAATTGTACAAGATGAAGTAGCTGTAAATTCCCCATCTCACTATATTTGCATTGAAGAGTTGCCTCGATTTTTATTGACATATATTTCAGTTTGGTGTTATAAAGGTGTATATGAAAGATAAATATACAGAATAGAGATCAATATCAAAACTTCTATAAAAATTACAAAAATAGATACATAAAAAATAAATATACATAATTGGTCGATTTGAACACTGTTAAGAAAGCACCCCCTGAAAGAATATAAATAAAGAAAAGAAAGAAAAAAAACCTCACACGCAATCACACTTAACATAAAGTGTACAAAACACAGATTGACCTCTATTAATGATATATATGTATTTAATTTGTAAGGATAATCCATTCAGGTAAATGCAAATCATTATAAATGAGAAGGTTTAAAAGTTCTCATGTTTGAAACAACTGCTATCTGACCAATCACGCAACAAGGCTTCTGAGACCGTTGCTGACACAGAATGGATTGGAGTTTTCCTTCAATTTCCACAGTTAAAAGATACATTGTATTTCTGATGTAATAAAAAGCTGAAGATAATGAATAATTATCAATCCCACAACTCCTACCCGGACCACACAATTAATTTAAGAGCTGGGTAAACATGGACCCCCTGGATATACCAGAGGTGGGATCAGATGCCTAATAATAGAGGAATGAACATCCCATGTAGACCGGTCACACCTGCCATGAACACCGCATCGCCATCAGGCAAATCTACAGTCAGCATCAGTATATTAAGAACCGCCCAACAACAGATATGAAACATGTATCTATTTGTAAACTTTGATTCCCGATTATGGCCCCATCCTACTCCGGGTCCATGATTTTAGGAAAATTAGATTTGCACTATGTCAGGAACCTCTCATGTAAATGTGTACTTTCTTAGCCCAGTGGTACTTGAGAAGAAAATTTTAAAATATGTTCCCTATATATTTGTATGTAAAACTTTGATTCCTTATTGCAGCCTCATACTACCCCCAAGGGCATGGCTTTAACAAACTTAAACCTGCACTATGTCAGGAAGTTGTCATGTAAATGTCTAATTTCCTGACCCAACGGTTCTTGGGAAGAAAATTTTAAAGATGTTCTCTATATATTTATACGTAAAACTTTGATTCCCTATTGTGGTCCCTTCGTACCCCCGGGTGTCATGGTTTTCCCAAACTTGAATCTGCACTACGTCAGAAAGCTTTCAAGTAAATTTGTACTTTCCTAGCTCAGTTGTTCTTGAAAAGAACATTTTCAAAGGTGTTATATATATAATTGTATATAAATTTTGATCCTATAATATGGCCCCTTTCTACACCCAAGACTCGCGAACTTAGCAAACTTGAATCTCAACTATGACAAGAAGCTTTCATGTACATTTCAGCTTTTCCGACTCAGTGGTTCTTGAGAAGATTTTAAATGACCCCACCCTATTTTCACATTTTGGGAAAGCATCTCCTCTTTGAAGGGGGCATATCCCTTCTATTGAAGCAACTTGAATCTCATTCACCCAAGGATGATTTGTATTAAATTTGGTTGGAATTGACTAAGTGTGTACTTGAGAAGATGTTGAAAGTATGAAAAGTTTACAGACGGTCGAGTAGATAGACGACGGACAACGGACGATCAGAGCTAAAATGTTGATATCCTAATATGGCCCTACCCTACCCTACCTTCGGTTGTTTTGATTTGAACAGTTCAAATAAGACCCCTTGACCCGTTTACGTATATCGCTACACTTGTGTAGCGATAAACGCGAATTGATAAAAGGATCTAATTCTAATTAGATTTGAACAGTTCAAATAAGACCCCTTGACCCGTTTACGTATATCGCTACACTTGTGTAGCGATAAACGCGAATTGATAAAAGGATCTAATTCTAATTAGATTGCATTAGTAATGGGCGATACTTTCCGAACACCCAACTAAACAGGCAATCTTGAGAGGAGATTTTGTTCTAAGGATTGCATTGAAATAGCTTTTTCTACTGCTATCAGCAGCTATTTCGTTTACACTAAACTGAACTACTCCAAAGTGCACCATATGAAAAGTTGTCATTATCGTATTTCAAATTTTCTGACAACTATCAAAACTGACTTGTCTTGAAATTTTAAAATGAATTACAATAGACAGTGATACAAAATTAATGTCTTTGATTTAATTCATTCTTTAAATTTTACTCCAGTATTTTCGAACACAATCTTGATTGTTGTTTTGTTTTTTATTGTTGTTTTTATGGGTTGAGGGTGGGGGTAGGGGTGTGTATGCCATATGACCAAACATTGTGCGTGTTTTAGTATAATAACATTCTAATTATATATGTATGTATGCAAGGTGAAGATAACGAACAGTGATCAATCTCATAACTCCTACAAGCAATACAAAACAAATACTTGGGCAAACACGGACCCCTGAACACACCAGAGGTGGGATCAGGTGCCTAGGAGGAGTAAGCATCCCCTGTTGACCGGTCACACCCGCCGTGAGCCCCATATCCTGATCAGGTAAACGGAGTTATCCGCAGTCAAATCAGTGTGCCAAGAACGGCTTAACAATCGGTATGAAACACGTCAGACAATATTTGACCCAATGCGAAGTTGTATTGTGTAAAAAGATAACGAAATGAAATAGAACTTGCTGAACATTTCGGACTCATTCAAGTTTTTTTTTTTTTATTAAGAACGCATTGTCTACGAATTTATTAGAAAACCTTTATAAATGCACATACATATCATTAATTTACGATTTACCTTAACTGGAACTTTCAACACTTGATAAAAATAAAGATCAGGCCATTAATAAAACAATATAATGATGTATTATCTGTTAAGTTACCGAACCAGTCTCATCTTTGTGTGAAGCGATGGGTATCACAAAAACATTGCTAAAACAATATAATGATGTATTATCTGTTAAGTTACCGAATCAGCCTCATCTTTGTGTGAAGCGATGAGAATCACTGGAACATCATTCTCTCTCTCTGTTTCTCTACCACGGATTCGCCTTTTTCCGACATCGCAGTAAGTTTTTATGCACTGAAGCCAAAATACGTTGTAGTCTAAAAAGAAAAATATTGAAAATTTTAATGTTTGACCACTAAATCATTTTTTTCAAACAATGGATATGCAAAGCCAAGCATTGATATTTTCGATGATCATATAACACTACTACACTAACCACGTCTATGTCGTGGTTAATATACACGGAAATATGTCAAGATAACAAACACTGATCAATCAAACCGGAACTTGGAGACATGATGTATCATTGCAATACAGACAAGAGGTCCACAGGCCTAACTGGTCGCCAAAGTACTAAAAGCATCATTGGTCCCAAGGGCTACGGAATCTAAAAAAATTTTATTCTGAAAATCTAAACCAAATTATAATATTCAGCGAATGTATCAAACGAGATGTCTCCTTAAAACTTAAATATCTGGAAACTGCTTATACACAAGAGGTCATGCTATCTACAATTTGGTAAATGTCTTCCTTCTCTAATTCACTATGCATTTACTTTGCATTAAATATATCAGATTTTAGAGAGAATTTGTTCAAATTGATCAAATTGTGTTTTTTTTATCCGCCCCTCAGGTCTCGGTGGTACATGAGTCCTAAAATGTACAAAATATGTCCCTAAGATGCTTCATACCAGATTTGAAAAGATTTAGATGGTAGTTATCAACAAGGAGTTACAAATGATCAGTTTCTCATATATGTACCTTTGACCAATGACCATTTTGGCCCCACCCTGTTGACTCGTCCACCACAGTAATTTTCGTAATTCCAATTTCAAAACAATTGCCTAAGATTAACTTGATAGCTTCTTGATATTATCAAACAGAAGTAATTTTCATCTAAATGTACAGTGCCTAATTACATTTAATTATAATTGCTGAATAATTACATAATTAGAAAACGATTAGTGACACCATGGAACAAGTATACCGCTAACAGTACAATATACTCCCGCTGGACAATGAAAATTAACCTGGAATCATATTGTGCACTCTGAATTGATACAATACATATTCTGAATAAAAAAGCCTTAAATTTGGCCACGGTGCACCAGTTCATCTGATATGTGAACTGATTATGTATTTCTCTGAGAGGGAGGTTGTTACAAAATGTCAGTGCACTATCTGTTTCTGATGATACGTCCAGGAAACTATTTGATCTAATTTTAGCCCTAAAGTAGGTCTTGGTGCACCAATTAAGTTGAAATGTAAACTGATTATGTATTTCACTGAGAGTGAAATTCTGATACTATTTCATAGTAATACTTGTAACCATACTGAAAAAAAATTCTGGAAAACTGTTTAACCTAGCCTACCCCAAAAGTAGATCACAATGCACCAATCGAGCTGAAATGCTAACTGCACTTGTATCCCTTCGATAGGAAGTCTTTGACTAAATATTAAAGAAATATCAATATCCATAATGAGAAAAGTCCCGGCAACTTTTTGACCTATTTTAGCTCAACAGTAGGTCAAGGATGGACCAATCTAGCTGAAATCCAAACTGAACTATTACATTGTATTCCTCCGATAGGAAGCATTTGGCTAAATATCACACTGGGAAATTGGTTGATCTATTTTTAGCCCAAAGGTAGGTCATAATGAACCAACGCAGCTGAATTACAAACTGAACTTATATTTCTCCATGAGAAAGCCTCTGGCTAAATATGAGAACAATATCTGTATTTATAATGAAAACAAGTTTGGAAAACTGTGTGGCCTATTTTAGCGAAAAGTAGGTAAAGGAAACACTAATCCAACTGAAATGTAAACTGAACTGCGAGGGAGCTGGTGATTAAATATCAACGCAATATCTGTGTCCGTAATGGAAAAAGCCCGGAAAACTGTTTGACCTACTTTTAGTCCTAATGTAGATCACAGACGGACGAGTCAATCCAGCTGAAATACAAACTGAACTTGTATTTCTCTGAGAGGATGCGTATGTGTAAATTTCAGGGCAATATGTGTATCTGTAACGGAAAAAAAACTCCGATAAACTGTTTGATCTCCATATTGTCCTCAACTATGAATCAATCCAACTAAATCGCAAACTCACTCTTACAATTCTTGAGGGAGATATTGTGACCAAATTTCAGATACTGAAAACGTCCGGCAAACATGACCTCGGACGAACGGACAGTCAACCAGCCAGTCTGCCAGCCAGTCAGCCGCACGGACAGAGCAATGCCATGATACGGACGTATAAAAATTACAACTAGTTGAACAATCTCCGATTTCCTCATCGAAGGATAATGACCTCCAAAATATTTCTGAAAGTATCAACGGCGATATTGGTGTTATTTGTATATAACGGATGGAACTGGGCTACACACCCGGAAGTAGAGAGGGGAGAATAAACTCCAGACACACCTACGTTACTTGATGTACTTATTCCTCCCGTCCCCGAACATCACGACTGCCCGGCATGTTTATCCAACCCTGTCTGGCAGAAAACCGTAGACCGGCTAAAAACAGAAAAACCATAGGCAAGAAGTTTTGGAACATGTGCCATCGCGGAATATGGCAGGACAGCAGCTACATAGAGCGTAATCCGCGCCATCAATATGGATATCAGATGAGAGAGGTTTCTCGGGCAGTCAAATGGAACAAGGAGGAAACTAATATTAAACTGCGTCGTCCGCCAAGTCCGGGGTCCTGTAAACCTTCTCTACATGGAACATAGTTGGCAGTTATTGAATTGTAAATAGACAGTATATATTTATACATGTAATATACAGGGCTCTATGAATATTAAATCTAAAATTTAAAAAAATCGCAAATCTCTGATAGGTAATGTCCTAAAAAATATTCATCATATGTATTTATAAATCGTTGTTTATAGAAAACAATGTGATAACCTGAGACACTTCCTGTGTATATGAAAAGTATAAACAGCAGCCCGATGAAGGTTGAAGATAACGAACAATGGTAATCTCAAAAGTCCTATCAGTAAAATAAAATATATAGTTGGGCAAACACAGATCCCTGACACACCGGGGATGTGATCAGGTGACAAGATCATTTGTCGGGTAGAATCCGAGTAAATAACAACGACCATGGATAAGCTCATCCCACATCCAGTGATCCGTGAATGCCAGTAATCTGCCTCAATTTAAAAACTGATCATACCAAGAACAACCTCTTGCGTGTCGAATCAGTTGAAGGATATAAACACCATATACTGATGATAATGGAATATTGCTATGAAATATTGGAAGTGGAATACTATATATCAAGTTTGGTCCCACCTTAAAGTCAGAACCTCTACCCCGGGATCATAACATTTACCGTTATGGTAGAGGCCTTCCTACTTTAAATTACTATGCATTTAGTTTTTTTTACACATAGATTGCCCATGTTGCAGAGAAAATGTTTGAACATTTGTCAAATTTTGCCCCGTCCCGAAGATCCCATGGTGCAGGAGTCCTAAAACTTAAAACCCTATGTCCCAAAGGTGCTTTAAACCATATATTTGGTCCCACCCTGTGACCAGAATTTCTATCCCTGGGACCAAGAAAATTACAATTTTGGTAAAGGGCTATCTGCTCATTGTAAACATCCATTTACTTTCAATTTAGTCTCAAAAGTAATAAAGATATTTTACACATAAATATTTTATTCACTAAACCGAGACAAAACCTCTCCCCTGGAGATAATAATAATACCATATTTATATAGTACCCTTTTATCACACTGTGTACGCTCAAAGGAGATCATGAAATTAACAAGTTTGGTAGAAGTCCGACTGCTCTACATCACTTTGCATTTAGTTTTTGTTTTACACATGTACAGTTGTAGAAAAGAAACGGAGTTGCAATAGGTCTCCTGAGTTTACGGCAGTAGGGCAAAAACGTAACTTGGAAACATATCGTTTCATTGAAATACAAAAAATGAATAAAGAATTTTGTAAACATATCTTTGTGAAAAAAAACCCTCCATGACCACTCATGGCATGTGACATTCAACTTAAACAAAAATGAAGCAGGGACTCAACATTTTATACCAGATGGCATTCTGAAAGTTTTGAAAGCATTTAATGAAATGATTCTGAAATGTTGCACACTGTGGGCGAACAGGGAAGGCTGTTAAATCCCAATGGCAAATATTAAAACTAACCAAAGTAACTGATTTTTGTTTTCAAAGTGCGATATGAAGGAGTACCCAGATCTGTCCAGTAGAGGAATATTGACCCAAAACTATGAACAAAATTGTGAACAGAAAGCATATACCACACTGTACATGTACAACTCAACTGCAAACTAAAAAAACCAGTCAACTTGATTTGAGAGTTTTCGTTCAATGCGTGATATAAAGAAGTACCATCATAGGTCCAGTTGTGAAATAAGGATCCAATTGGGTCGTGACGATCCTTGTTGTGCTCGTGAACTTTCTCTTCCAGATTTTTGGACATGTCAACGACTAACATATAGAACGCTCTTCTGGACAGGTAAACCTGATGACAGGCATAGTACGCCACTTGTCCCGCAAAATCTGTCATGCTTATCAGCTGTTTATCACTGTGGAATACTGAAGAGTTTCCTTTGTAATCTGAAATACAAGTTTCATTGAATGAGTGTATTCAAGGTATACTAATAGATACTTTCCAAACGATACATTTCGGAACACCGTGTACCGATACAAATAATGTAATGAAAAACAACATATTTGTAGAGAAATTCTTATTTCAATCCTTACAAATTAAAAGAAAAACAACAGCCTACTTTTCAGTGTGCCAGATTCTATTTCAAACAAATCCTCATGGACCTCCAGACCCACAGTTGTCTCCGTGGGTCGGTCTTCATCTGGTGTCTCTCTGTTCTGCATCTTTCTAAGAAGTGTTGTTTTTCCTGCGCCTGCGCATCCAACAAGCATACCTCTAGCACAGTACAGTTTCTTTCGTCCTTGTTCTTTACTACTTTTTACATATCTCCGTCTTGCACCAATGTCCCATTTTATTACCTCCTCAGGAACGTTTACTGAATAAAACAACATGAAGGTACAAAATCCCATTTCTAATGATACCCTGTGATCAATTGATAGTTCATTCCATAACCGACCCAAGGTAAAATTGAACAATCATTTATTTTTTTACACAGAATGGTAATTTCACTGTGATTTTAAGGAGGAATTACATCCTAAAAGGAGGTGATATGTGTGAGTGGTCAAGGTCAACCACTCTGTTTATGGATTTTAATCAAATTGTCACAAAAGAGAGATATATGCACTGACGAACCTACATATAACAGTTGATAGATATTGGGTAGAATGAGACAAAGAAAGAAATAATTATAAATTTAAATAGTTTTTATATAAATGTAAATGCAAACCACAAGAAACATTACATATATTTAGTTATTCTAAATCCCTCGGAGAATTCCATGAATTCATGTACCTCACTTCACGTTTTATTAATTTGATTATAATAAGATTCAACGTGTGAAGTGTCATTGTTAAATAAGAGTTACGTTAGATATATCACACAGATATATTTTGTTTACGTATATGAAATGGTGACCTATGTTCAATTACTCGAAAAGAATCAATATCTTTTACATCATTAGAAAATGTTTTTTTCTCACAGGAATCAATGTTTATTATCATGATTAGCGCAATTTTAAAAATGGGAACATATTACTTATGACTGTATGTATTTAATTAAGTTAAGGGGGTAAGAAAGTTTAATGGCAATGGCAAAAGCAACTAAACGTACACCATGCCTTAACGCAGAGCAGTTTAAACGCCACATCGTTTAAAACTGAAATTTAAACCAACCATCATTTACAATTTGTTCAGTGGTAGCAAACCACAGTGAAAAGTGTTTGGTTACTTTGATTTGATAAATTCTTATCATATACAAAAATCCAGCAGGTTTTATATTTTAGATAAAATTCAATAATTTGAAGTTTAGTATCAAATGTATAGACATGCATATTCCTTGTTATGGGAGCTTTATCAGAGTACATACTGTTAGAGCAGTCTATATTGAAACAGATGTTATGTAAGCGTGCATGTGGTGAGTGTAGTCTGTATTTAGACAGGGGTTATGTAAGAGTGTGTGTTGTGAGTGTAGCCTATATTGAGACAGGGGTTGTGTAAGGATGAGTGTTTTGAGCGTAGCCTATACATGCACACGGTCTGCATCATTGATACCTGTGCTCTTTTAAAATTGAAATTTCATGCAGTCATTGAAATGTAACCAAATATTTGCGGTCGTTCTTTGCCGCTTGAATCAACACATTTTTGTTATTACAAATATATATTTTTAGTATATTGTTATTTTTATCTAAAACAATGATATTGTGTACAACTCGCTGTCATACAATCTATCATTTCTACGTTATGATAACACTGGTTTGAAACAGGATGCTGATGTATGGTTGACACTGGGATATTACAATGTCATGTTGTGATTCTGTTTAATTACGCGTACGGGTGGTAGTAAGTTATAACAAAATATACAACATGAAACCAATTCTGCATAACTGCATCCGTATTACCAATCGCGTCCGAGTTAACCATCTCGATTTACAGTGGTGTTTAAATCTTCCCGAGAACAATCACAGATTCACAGTGTTCTTTTTAAATGTACCACAAGCACTCGACGTTTCGAATATATATAATAAAAATGTCTTTCTGTACACAAACCATTAACAAAGTATATCATGCCGCCATTTTGATTTTCCTTTTTTACCAGCTGCATCGCTTGCAATTTGCGGTGAAATATTCCATAAAATATGATAACTAGATCCCTATTGTTTGAATGGTGAAGAAAATGAACAGTGATGAACATCATAACTACTATAAGCACTACAAAATAGATAGTTGGACAAACACCGACCCCTGGACACACCAGAGGTGGGATCAGGGATGAGTTTTACTCAACTTCGCAAGTTTATTTCATCATAACCTTAATTTACGATCATTATCCGTTATATCAAATACCTTAACTTAAGTTACGTTAAAAAAAATTATCGTAACTCCATGACGGTCCTTCGAGCTTGAAATAAAATGAATAGTTATGTCAGTCTACATATAGATATAGGGGTACACAATACCCCCCCCCCCCACCCTGAGTTAATAGAACACATATTTGTATTACCAATGCACGTGTACTTCCACTTTTAAAATACTAAGGGACGTTTGATTTGTCTATACCGAGCACAATGTCTACATCATTCCGTAATCAAGAGCAAAGGTGTACACTTTATGGTGTACACCCCATAAACCCTTTACAGGGCATGTACATTCACTGGAACACTCAATATCGCTGGGAAATGGTGAGACGGAAAATTTGCAGATTTGTCTCTTCATACATGTACATATGTATATATATTGTTATGTGAAGTATATATAGTAGTAAGATGATAATTCCAGTGTATTGTACATGTGACAGACTCATATTATACATGTATATTGTATGATATGATGGGTATACGTATAAAGAATCGGTTCATTGAATACAATGCTTAGGCAAGGTAATGTAATTTAAACATGCAGTCAAGCATATAAATTTGGTCACTTTCCCAGTGTAATGGCTTGGGGTATATAATTATATTTTGGCCAAATGTCCCTTGTGTCTTTTAATTTCATTGGTGTTTTAGTTTGTCTTATGTCATTGGATTGGTCTTGGAGATTTTCCCTCCAAGAGTTCTGTTCTTTGTTGTCAGTCTTTATTCAGTTTTTGAAGAAGAGAGTTGATTTCAGTAGATCTGACATATTTTGACAATTAGACATAGACCCGACATTTTTCCTCTTGAATGGTAAGTTAATAATTTATTACTAATGCTAATCTATTCTATAATTCCTTTACTAAATGTTAAATCTGTAATTTTGCATAAAATTCCTTTTGTTGCCACATTCCTGGAGTAATGATCAGTGAGAGTGAGACTTATATAATGTAAATATCTGTGATAGTAATGTATATGATTCGTCTCACTGTGATATTATTTTAAAGTAAAAGTATGTTTTATGACTTACAAGATATTGTAGATATCATAATTAATTTATAGATCAGACCAGTTTGGTGTCATCTGTAAATATTGTTCACTCGAGCCTATTCCCATAGAATGGTATGCTCACCATATGGTTTTTATTTAATTCAATAATTAATAATGTTAATACATATTATAATGATAATTATTGTAAAGTTTTATGATGAAGTTAAAGTATATAGGACTTGGGAGATTTAATATGTGATGTATACAGGTATAGAGTTATCTCCCTTGATATAGATCACCCATGTAATGCTATAATCGTATATTGGTTGTACATCAGTAATTATGTGAAATTATAGTATTCATGTTTTATATAGCATATTACTTAAAATTGTTAAACATTGTTGTTATAGGGTTTCATCATTGGACAATTTGTGCATTGGTAACTCCTGAATAAACGTCTTGTCGAGAACCCAAACAGGTGTTCCTGTTATTACTTAAGGGAAAGAGAAACCTGTTACAAATTGGCGCCCACGTAGGGACAAGACGATTCTGAAGAAGAGGTGCAAATTTGACATGTCGTTCTATAAACATTTGGATCCATCTACAGACAACCGGTTCCGGAGTGGGGTACCCCGGAGCGGCCTGAGTGAGCTCAAGTGAAACTAATCATTTAATTTGTGATTATTGTGCTTTATATATGTACATAGTATCCAATATGGATTAGTAGAACTAAAGATCAGCTGATCGGTGAGTTGTTTTTTTTTTTCTTTTTCCATTGTGTAATTTTGATGTAGATCTGCAGAATCAAAATTGTCTGTTTTTTGGGTACCCATACACTAGCTGTTAGATTAGTTAGGTTGCAGAGTTGTTTACTTTAGAAACGTAATGTTATTGTAATTAGTAGAGAATCTATATTACTAGTAGGTGGTCAGAGAGCGCAGAGTAAAAGTGTTCCTTTCTGCACTATATCCCTACCCGTCCCTATTGCAGGTTTATATATCATACTAATACATATAACATTGTGAATAGTAACTAAACTCTATTGACTGATACAGGACAGTAAGACAGACCAGACAGTGATTTATATTACAGTATTGGTGTGTATTTAAAGTTGGTTGGTTGAAGTTGTTGGCCAGAAAATTATTCTTGGTTGTTTCATTGGTTTGATTTGTTATTTTAATTAAGTAGCACATTTATAATCCCTTGAAGTCTATCTCAGTATCATCATTTGATTTCATTTCAAATTTGCATATTTATATTCCCTTTTCTGGTTTTCACGAAATCGATAGGTTTCCGGATTTTTTCCCCGTTAAATTCATCGTGTTCGGTTTCTTTCAGTCATTTTCGATTTCCGATCGAACTCGATATTCCGATCATTGAGAATACCGGAAGTTTCAATTGTAAACACGCGTTTGTTCATTTTTTCTAATTTCATTTACATTTCAGCTTTATTTAGTCGTTGTGTTTGTGTGTTCTTTATTTATTAAAAAGTAATTTATCAGTATATTTTCTGATCTAAATCCAGTTTACATATATCGCGGATTTGCAGGTAAATTCTTAAATAAAAGTGTTGAAACAGGTAAGCAGCTATCAGCTGATATCTCGAGTTAGTTTATCGAAGTTGTTTGTCTTCATTTTATAGATGTAAACATTGGAATATTACAGTGAGTGGGATAGTCACTTTCTTGCAGGGTCTCCGCATTCTATCATATAGTCAGAATTTAAACAAAAATATTATTTGTGTATTTCGCTGACTTGAGTTGTAAATTTTGTTGATAATTATTGCATATTATTGCGTTTAAACCTACAGAATATATTACTATACCGGAAGTGCACATCTACTTTCACTTTGACCTTAGGTATTCAAGTTTTGTAAGAAGTTTATATCCTGAAATTAATTGTTTAGTGTAGATTAGCTTTTCCCCTGAATTTCTTTGGTTCATAAGAACTACCTTCCTAAGAAAATTATCCAAATTTATTGCCCTGTGTTTATCATAGTCCAATCAATGACTACCCCCCTTTAGTCATTTTCATTTATTTGTATGTACATATTATTTTGTGCAATTGTTTTACTTTGTTGTTTACCAAACCATATTCGAACCATGTCTACGGATAAGGACCCAACAGCAGAAGCCCCAACAAACACTATGTCCAAAGAAGAGATTGAGCAACTAGTTAAGACTCTCTCAGCTATGAAAGTGAAACCCAAGGCAGATACACCTGAGGATCTAATACAATGGATGTCATCCTTGGTAGGTGCAGAGGTACCAGTAGCCGAATCGAGTGCAGTTAAGACAGAGCATTCAGTTCATACACATAAGGAGATAGGAGAGTACCATTTGCCTTATAAACAGCCCATACGCATCTCAACATTTTCTGGTCATGGGAAGGGTGAGACATCTTACGAGCTTTGGCGTTATGAGGTCACATGTTTAATGAAGGAAGGACATTCTAAGGAAGCGATCATGATGGCAATCAGAAGGTCACTGAAGGGAGAGTCTGACAATGCATTGATGCGATTAGGATCTGTTGAGATTGTAGAGGAAATACTATTGAAGTTTGACAGTATATATGGTAGTGTACTAGAAACTGAGGATATCTTAGCAGAATTATATAGCGCACGACAAAAGGATAATGAAGATTGTGTCACATGGAGTGTCAGGCTGGAAGATCTTATTAATAAAGCGATCAAGAAAGGAAAGGTGTCTCCAGTTGCCGCCAACGAAATGCTCAGAACCATGTTTTACAAAGGACTACGTCAGGATCTGAGAGACATAACGGGTCATCTTTTCCACACGACTTATGATTTTGACAGACTTAGAGTGGCGATAAGAAAAGTTGAGACCGAGCATCAGCCAGCAGTAAGACAAAAACATGCAACTGTTAAGTCTGCAACTACAACTAGCGATGATCGTTTTGATCAGTTGCAAGCACAGCTCAATCAGCTATCTGCCCATGTGATGCAGTTGAGACAACCATATCCTCAGAATCCACATTATGGATCTCAGCCGAGACAGCCTTTTCAGAAAGGGAAAGGCAAGAAAAAAGGATATGGGAAGCAGCAGTTTAATAGGATGCCTAATCCAGAGTTACTGTCAACAGCTGAGATGGCATCTTCACCTGCAGTTCAACAGGATGAGGTTATATGCTTCAAGTGCCACCAGAAAGGCCACATCGCTATTGGATACCGTGTTAGATTGGATCATCAGAGAGCAGATTTAAACTCCAGCAGACCAAATCCTGGGGCCAAGGGTCTGGTCATGCCAAAGTAAGGTCCAACAACACAAAGCAGCTAGTTGGTATTCCAAATGAAGTGAATCTTTCTATCAATAAGGTTGAATGCACAGCTTTGATAGACACTGGTGCTACTGTCTCCACTATAAGTGAGGATTTTTATATTAAACATTTATCTCATATTGAGATGTATCCCGTTCAGGAAACTTTACATGTTGAATGTGCAGACGGCGAGCAGATGCCTTACCTTAGATATATCTGTACTAGTATAGAACCATACGGAATGCCACTTACTACATTAAATGATTGCCTGTTTCTGATTGTTCCAAGTAGCAACTACAATTCCCGTGTACCTGTTCTCATAGGAACCAATATAATTAATCGCCTTTTGGAAATAACACGAGAGGAATTTGGCTCGAGGTATCTTCAAGATGCAGATCTTCATACCTCGTGGTACTTGGCATTCAGATGTATCACCTTAAGAGAAAGAGAATTGCAGAGGAACGAGAACAGGCTAGGCATTCTGAAGTCAGCAGAAACACATAGAGTCATTATACCACCTAACGGATGTGTAGTGATCAATGGATACATAGATAGGAAGCTGCCATACCATTAAGTTCTTGCCATGTTACAAGCAACGAAGCGGTCCAGCATTCCATCTGATTTAGACATCACACCATCCTTACACCTTTACAATTATGACAACGGTTACATTGTACCCGTAGAAATCAGCAACATAACTACTAGAACTGTGTCAATTTCACCGAAAGCCATACTTAACGAGTTGCAACCTGTCACCGTACTGGATACGGTGCTGCCAGAGTCTGCAACTATTTCCCCGGACGTACAACATATACTGGACAAAGTCAATATCTCGAATGATGTTACATCAGAGGAACAGAAAGGCTGCAAAGATCTGATCAGTGAATTTTCAGACATCTTTTCCAAGAGTTCCACTGATATAGGTACAACAGACAAGGTCAAGCATCGGATACACTTGCATGATAAAACACCATTCAAACAGAAATACAGAAGGTTTCCTCCTGCGATGATTGAAGAAGTGAGAGTCCATATACAGGAGTTGATAGCTAGTGGTGTTATACGTCCTTCACATTCTCCATTTTCGTCGAACGTGGTTTTAGTAAAGAAGCAAGACGGCTAACTGAGACTTTGTATAGACTACCGTCAACTCAATTCTAGAACAATAAAGGACAATTATGCCATGCCACGTATTGATGAGATTTTGGACTCACTGTCAGGAAACAAATTCTTCACGGTGCTGGATATGAAGTCAGGTTACCACCAGATAGAAATCGAGGAAAATCACAAGGAGAGAACTGCTTTTACTGTAGGACCATTGGGATTCTTCGAGTTCAATAAGATGAGCTTTGGATTAGTCAATGCGCCAGCAACGTATCAGCGACTACAGGAACGGTGCCTTGGTGATTTGCACTTGAAGATTTGTTTTATCTACTTGGATGATTTGATTATTTTTTCCAAAACCTTTGATGAGCATTTAGATAGACTCAAGCAGGTCTTTGACAGAATTCGAAGTTATGGACTTAAACTATCGCCAAAGAAATGTTCATTTTTGATGAACAAGGTAAAATATATTGGCCATATAGTGTCTGAGGAAGGAGTTCAGGCTGACCCGGACAAGATAGACAAAGTTAAACAATGGCCTACACCCACTAATCCAGAGCAAGTAAGATCATTTCTTGGCTTTGTGGGCTATTATAGGAAATTCGTTCAGAATTTTGCTAAGATCGCCCGTCCTTTGATTGATGTGATGGCCACAGGAAAGAAATCAAAGAGTAAACAACAGTCTCCAAAGTGGAAATGGGGCACAGCCCAGGAAAAGGCCTTCGAGATCCTGAAAGAGAGATTGATTACGCCACCAATATTAGGATACCCTGATTTCACGAAGCCCTTTGAATTGCATACCGATGCTTGTGGTACTGGGCTTGGAGCTGTTTTATATCAGAAACAAGATGGGTATAACCGAGTGATAGCCTATGCAAGTAGAGGGTTATCCAAGTCTGAGAGAAACTACCCTACACACAAGCTGGAGTTTCTAGCTCTAAAATGGGCCGTCACTGAGAAGTTTTCTGATTACCTCATGGGTCAAACTTTCTCAGTGTACACAGACAATAATCCGCTTACATATATACTTACCTCAGCTAAGCTTGATGCCACTGGTCATAGGTGGGTTGCAGCTTTATCTGCATATCAATTCACCATTTCATACAAGCCTGGCAAGACTAACACAGATGCAGATGCTTTGTCTAGACTGCCGGAGACCATAAACAGTGATACAGTCAAGGCTATTTGTAACTTAGAGCAGGGTTATCCACTGATTGAAACATTGCCCGTACAGCTTGCATCATGCCAACAGATTCAGCCATCCACAACAGATTCTACACCATTCCAGCGATTGGATCTTCATGAGATACAACAGCAGGATAGCAAGATCTCAACCTGGATTAAGCATGTAATGAAAGGAGCAAAACCTCAGAAAGCTACTCTAAACGACGAGTTTGATAAGATTCTACACCAGAACTTCAGGAAACTCAGAGTTGTGAATGACTTGCTCACAAGAGTTACATCAACAGAAAATGAGACTGAACATCACCAAGTGGTTGTTCCAAATGATATTGTACATGTGATTTTAGACCATCTTCACAATAGAATGGGACACCCAGGAAGAGACAGAACTATATCTTTAGTGATGGACAGGTTTTATTGGCCTAGGATGAGGAATGATATTGCCATATGGATAGACCGATGCGAGAGATGTTTGAAGTTCAAGACTCCAGACAATCAACGTGCCTCCATGGTAAGTATCACCACATCTCAACCCCTGGAGCTTGTATGCATGGACTTTTTGACTCTGGAGCCATCAAAAGGTGGAATTCAGAACATCCTTGTTATTACAGATCATTTCACTAAATTTGCTGTAGCAGTTCCAACCAAGAACCAGACTGCCAGGACAACTGCCGATGCCTTATTTAATCATTTTATCATCCCTTATGGACTTCCTAAGAAAATTCATTCTGACCAAGGAGCTAATTTTTCAAGCAAACTTATTCAAGAACTTTGTTCATTAACAGGAATTTCTAAATCCAGGACAGCCCCGTACCATCCAATGGGCAACGGTACTACAGAGCGATTCAATAGGACACTTATTTCAATGCTTGGGACTCTGCAGCAAGACCAGAAGTCTAACTGGAAAGCCTACATAGGTCCACTTGTACATGCATACAATGCAACGAAACATGAAACAACGGGTTATTCCCCTTTTTCCTTGATGTTTGGTCGAGAGCCCAATTTACCCATTGATTTGGTGTTTGGACTGGACAATGGCGAGAAGGCAAGGGACACATCAACATATGTAGACAACCTTAGACAGAGATTAACAAAAGCATATGAGGTTGCAAATACTGCCATCAAAAACAGCCATATTCGACAGAAGTCAAACTATGACCTAAGAACAAGAGGAGTTGCTTTGGAGGTTGGTGATATATTGCTTGTTAAAGTTGTTTCTTTTGAAGGAAAGCATAATATTGCGGACTGTTGGGAGGATTACCCCTACATTATTAAAGAACAACCTAACATAGATATACCAGTGTACAAGATGAAGCGAGAAGATGGTGAAGGTAGATGTAAAACTTTACATCGGAATCTACTTCTTCCCATTGGAACTAAGATTCCTTCACCTGTGCCAACTCCATCACCAAGAAATAGGATCAGGAAGCTGGATACAAGCATTCAGTCAATTCCATCCACAGAGGATGAGGATACTGATGATGAATTTTTCTTTTTAGGTACCGGTACCACGACTCAACAGGACCAAGAAAAGGAGGACGCTCCTACGACCATCAGCGATATACCTGATGATGATGTCCAAGGTCCAGATTCAGAAAAGGAAGACAGCTCAACTGAGACAGTCCTAGAAGAACTTGATCCCAATGATCCAGTAACTGAGGACCACCAGTCTGAGGCTGAGGATTCAGACCCCGTTCCTACCTCTCCAAACACTCAACAACCACAAACAAGAGTATCAAGCAGAAGACGGATGAAGCCGAAGTGGACAGAGGACTTTGTCATGAGTCAGCAAGTAGCACACAAACCTGAATGGATGCAGAAAGCCGCATATCTACAAAATCTGATAGCCAGCGGAACTTTCCAAGCAATGGACAGAGAAGCATCCACAGCTCTCATAAGCATCATTACAGGTAAGTAATGTTTTAACTGTATATAAATATTTATTTTATTTACGCCATTTTCAGATGTACATATTTTCAGTTACATTCTCAACTGGAATGGCGCGGACGCCATTCTCGCACCAGGGGGATAATGTGACAGACTCATATTATACATGTATATTGTATGATATGATGGGTATACGTATAAAGAATCGGTTCATTGAATACAATGCTTAGGCAAGGTAATGTAATTTAAACATGCAGTCAAGCATATAAATTTGGTCACTTTCCCAGTGTAATGGCTTGGGGTATATAATTATATTTTGGCCAAATGTCCCTTGTGTCTTTTAATTTCATTGGTGTTTTAGTTTGTCTTATGTCATTGGATTGGTCTTGGAGATTTTCCCTCCAAGAGTTCTGTTCTTTGTTGTCAGTCTTTATTCAGTTTTTGAAGAAGAGAGTTGATTTCAGTAGATCTGACATATTTTGACAATTAGACATAGACCCGACATTTTTCCTCTTGAATGGTAAGTTAATAATTTATTACTAATGCTAATCTATTCTATAATTCCTTTACTAAATGTTAAATCTGTAATTTTGCATAAAATTCCTTTTCTTGCCACATTCCTGGAATAAATGATCAGTGAGAGTGAGACTTATATAATGTAAATATCTGTGATAGTAATGTATATGATTCGTCTCACTGTGATATTATTTTAAAGTAAAAGTATGTTTTATGACTTACAAGATATTGTAGATATCATAATTAATTTATAGATCAGACAAGTTTGGTGTCATCTGTAAATATTGTTCACTCGAGCCTATTCCTATAGAATGGTATGCTCACCATATGGTTTTTATTTAATTCAATAATTAATAATGTTAATACATATTATAATGATAATCATTGTAAAGTTTTATGATGAAGTTAAAGTCTATAGGACTTGGGAGATTCAATATGTGATGTATACAGGTATAGAGTTATCTCCCTTGATATAGATCACCCATGTAATGCTATAATCGTATATTGGTTGTACATCAGTAATTATGTGAAATTATAGTATTCATGTTTTATATAGCATATTACTTAAAATTGTTAAACATTGTTGTTTACCAAACCATATTCGAACCATGTCTACGGATAAGGACCCAACAGCAGAAGCCCCAGCAAACACTATGTCCAAAGAAGAGATTGAGCAACTAGTTAAGACTCTCTCAGCTATGAAAGTGAAACCCAAGGCAGATACACCTGAGGATCTAATACAATGGATGTCATCCTTGGTAGGTGCAGAGGTACCAGTAGCCGAATCGAGTGCAGTTAAGACAGAGCATTCAGTTCATACACACAAGGAGATAGGAGAGTACCATTTGCCTTATAAACAGCCCATACGCATCTCAACATTTTCTGGTCATGGGAAGGGTGAGACATCTTACGAGCTTTGGCGTTATGAGGTCACATGTTTAATGAAGGAAGGACACTCTAAGGAAGCGATCATGATGGCAATCAGAAGGTCATTGAAGGGAGAGTCTGCCAATGCATTGATGCGATTAGGATCTGTTGAGATTGAGTCTGTCACATACAGTGTATGTAGTCATTTGCAATAGTTGATTGATTGTATCTTGTTTAACGTCTCGAGAATTTTCCACTCATATGAAGACGTCACCAAGGCCGGTGAAGGGCTTCAAATTTGGGGCTATGATCGGCGCTTACGGTCATTGAGTAGTGAAGGTTCTTTAGCGTGCCACCCTACTGTGACATGGGACATCTGTTTAAAAAATAACGTCATCTCCGAGGACCCGTGACATTAACACCTGATTCCGAGCGTTTAGCGATGGAACTTTCACTACCCGTTTTAACGACTTAGGTCTGTCGTGGCTGGTATTCGAACCCCGACCTTCCGCATGCGGGGCACGAACGCTCTATATCTAGGTCAACGCGGCAGTTACAATAGTTTAAAATGTATTCTTGTCACATGTCTTATATGAACTGCATGGTTCTTGGTCAATAAACATTAGAATACAATACATAATCATCAGAAGCGGATCCAGGAGTTGCGGTTGGGGTGTACCTTTATGAGGCAATGGTTCTGAGGGCCGCCTTGTCCAAGACATGGTGTTATGTCGCTATCGTCGATATCGATGATATCAAATCGATTTCTAATCAATATTGTTAAACAATTCGTTATGACTGTCCTAACTACTATATTTCTTTACACTTCTGTATAAATTTCGCTATGTTGCACTAAATGAGTTTCCCTTACTGTCGATATCGTCGATACCGATGATATCGTATCGATATCGAATCGTTACCGTTTCAAGATTTTGTTTCGACATTTTACCAACTATATTTCTTCATTATTGTTTGTCTGTATATCGTGTCGATATCGAATTATGATTGTAAAACAAATAGTTGTGCATGTCCTTGCCTGCATCATTTTGATAATTGTGCAGATGTTTAGGTAATTTGCATTAACAAAGTATCCCTTGCTGTCGATATCGACAATATCATGTCGATATCGAACCATGCTATTTATAATTTTTTTGTGACCATCCTTGCCACTTTTTTATAGATGTGCATGTGTTTAAGCATTTTAAATTGATTAAGTTTCTATCACTGTCGATATGGTCGATATCGACGATATCATGTCGATATCGAATCAGGATTGGTAAGCAGTTGGTTATGAAGTTTTTTGCTGCTGTCTTTCTTTAAAATTGTGCTTATGATTATAGATACATTGTTTGGAGTGTCTGCATGAACCTCGGACAAAATCCTTAATAAATTCACGAAACACGATCGACATCGATACAATATCGGAACAGTTTTGTGGATATCAACAAAGTACCCAGCGTCATTTATGATGATTGACTTCAACAATAAAATCCATACAACTATCGATATCGACACGATATCGAACTGATATTGCCAATATCGTCGATATCGACATGATAGTCTGTGGTAAATTTTCAATATTAATTATTTCACAAATCTCAGTCAATTACAAAAGTCCATGTGGTTGATATCGAAACGATATCGACACAATATTGTCGATGCCGTCGATATCGACATTACACTCGGCCTTGGACATGTATGGGGGAGACGGCTGCGCCCCCACCCCTTAAATCCGTCACTGATCATATATAATGTCTTTTCAAATCAAAACACTCTTTCTCTCACCCCGTGGTGATCCGGGTTACAATAGTTCCCCGGTACCTATTGCTTGTTGTAAGAGGCGACTAAATTGGATGGTCCTTATGATGAGACCGCAAAAACAGAGGTCCCGTGACACAGCAAGTGTAGCACGATAATGATCCCTCCCTGCTCAAAGGCCGCAAGCTCCGAGCATAGGTCTAAACGATGTACACCTTCACGGACAATGTTGACGTCTCCATATTAATAAAAATCCTCGAGAGGGAAGTTAGATAATATACAATCAATCAATCATATTACTCCCCTAGTTTTATGCATGGTATGCGCCAAGGTGAAATCAATATTATAATGTGACCTTGAAATCACCCTTTTATGTTCTTATCCCTGTGTTTTAAGAAAATTTCATTTACCTAATTATTGTGACCAGCTGCAGTACGTGTAAAAGTGCAACGATGTACAGCATCAATTTACTTGAAGTTTTTATCTTTACATGTATATTCCTATTGCAATGATATATCAGACAAGAGTGTGGGACAACTTCTGACACAAAAAAGAAACCCCTTCTCACATGTATCTGACAATTTCTTGCATGCTCTCGAAAATAAAAAAAAATATGCTGCATTAGATGCATTTTAAACTTCCTTCAACGTGATCCCAAGACTGCCCAGTTAATATAAAGTAAAGCTTTGTTTATCAGCAGGCAGGGATTAATGCTGACTTGAACGTGGTTGATCAGACTGACAATGCTAGTTACTTTAGTGATGTCTGTGTGAAATATTCTCACATGAACTACAGACCTTGGACAAAAGTATTCGCACGGTAATGGCCGACGCGAACGTCAGTCTGAAAATTAGTATTTTTCTTTCCGGTCTTTTGTTGTTTTGACACTTTTTTTCAGTGTGCACCGTTAAATATAGGTAAGTAGATAGTCATAACTTACGTCATAATTTTTTTTTCGTCTGCTAGTCAATTGTAAACAAAGATATTTGGAGATTTTTAACAATGGGTCGCAAATCGTCTGAACTGAGCACTGGTTGTAAAGAAAACATCATCACATTGGTCAAAAAGGGTATAAGTTATAGGGAAATTGGTAGAATGTTAAATATTCCAAAGTCAACAGTTTTTAGTGTCTGGAAAAAATTTAGAAGGCAAGGGAACGTAGAAAATCAACACCGAAGTGGTCGGAGGAAGTCCATTAATGTTCGAAGTGCGAGGAAGCTCACGCGACAGGTACGAGTTGATCGAAAGTTGATTCTATCTGATGTCACAGCAAAATATAATGAAAATAATGATGTTCATGTATCTAAGAAAACAGTTTGGCGTTGTTTGAGGCAAAGTGGTTACAAGAGATGCGTATGTAAGAAAAAAATCCAGGTCCGAAGTGAGAACAGAGTTAAGCGGGTGAGATGTTGCATGGAGAAAAGGACATGGTCGGTAAACAGTGAATGGAAAAAGGTTATTTTGTCTGATGAAAGTCAAATCGTGATTGGAACTGATTGCCGAGTATATGTTTGGCGTAAAAGTGACGAAGCTTGGCTGCCTGAGTGTATTTCTCCTGGAATAAATAAGAAATTGAGTGTCATGATTTGGGGCTGCATAACGTTTAATGGCGTCGGTACAATTTGCAGAGTGGTCGGCAATACCAATTCTCAAAAATACATCGACAATCTAGAAAACAATTTATGGCCGGTTGTTACTAGACATTTTCCGGGTAGTGATTATTTGTTTATGGATGACAATGCCCCTGTCCATCGGTCTCAAGCCACAAAAAATTATAAAAATACCAACCATATACCTGCACTGGATTGGCCGGCCCAATCCCCAGACTTAAACCCCATCGAAAACGTATGGCTTACGATTAAGAGAAAATTACAATATCGTACACAAACAATAAATACTGTGCATCAACTCTATGACAATATTTTCGACATTTGGACCTCATTTACCATGGAATACATACAAACTCTGTACATGTCGCTACCGGAGAGAGTTAAACGGGTACAGAGGGCCAGAGGTTATATTACAAAATATTAAGGCAAGAACACTTTTATTTTTAAAAATTAAAGGAAAAATATTTTCCTCAATGGTTTGACATATTTTTTTTCCATCCACGTGTATTTGTTTCCATTTCAGTGCTTCAAAATGTATATTTTGATTACGTCAGCTGGTATCTGTTGAAATAACGTCGACCATTATCGTGCGAATACTTTTGTCCAAGGTCTGTACATCATATTTTGAAGTTTTTCAGATCATCATCACGTTTGAATGTAAATGTTAATACCTTACCGTTAAAGCCCTAAGTAACAAAACAGCTTGTCCATTAAGAACATATCGCTACAGACACTGACCACACCACACATTCATCTTTTATTTCTTTGCATTAATTTCGCAGCAGGGTTAAGGTGTCCCGAGTAAAGTTAAAATAATCATCATAAAATGTACCTCGGTGCACTTCATACTATATGACGTCACAATATAAAAGTACGTCACGACGTACAGGTCTATAGTTGTATCGCGGGGAAAATGTCATAATATTTTCTCGCTATGTATTGCCGTTATCTAGTGTTCAAGCTGTATGTGTTTTAATCTGTTTGTCAGATGATCACCCCCCCCCCCTAAATTTCTTCAATAATATATAAGTCTCATATATTTATATATAATATGTGAACGAAAGACTGTAAAGTAATCTTTACATCACTTTGTGACCTTGATATCGCCCCCGATATGTATTGTCATTTAGAATAAAGAAAACCAACGCATGTACATATCGACTCGTTACAGGTGAAAGATGACGATATTATATTTCGACCTAGGCATATTCAGAAAGGTACAGTATTTTGCCTCGTTTAGATACGATTTGGATGTGACTGTGGAAAATGCCTAACATTTGAGTTGAGATTATGGAAATTGCTATATTTGAGAGGATATTGTACCGATCCGTATCACTCTTTAAATTTACCATATTAATGTCGACATATCAAGCTCAAACTGCAAATGATTTGAGTGCATCTTTCACCTGGAACGAGGTGATAAACAACTAAAAGTCTAGCGGATAAAAATAGCTCTACGTCACTTGTATGACGACGTAATAGGTAAGCAAAGGATTTCCCCATGTGATACGATGTTTGTTGATGTATTGACAAACGATTTTTACTAAAAATATGCGACGCTTGAAAGAATTTTACTTTTATATGATTATGCTGTTATTACTTGTTATTTTACCCGGGACACCTTAACCCCGCTGTGTTATCATTTCTTTATTTATTTTGATGTTTCAGGCTTTTCGTGGTTTCCCGTCCCTGCACATGATATATCAATATAATGTTTTAAGATAAACAAAGCTATGCATGTTTGTTTTTATAGTAGTTTTTTGTTTTTGTTTTTGCAGATAATGATGAAAAACCACGTTATTCTCGTTCCTACTTTCCAAACTAATTTTACAAAACTAAAATTTCAGTTCCATGTATCCATGGTAATGACCTTTCTGCAGAAATACTTGTATCTGATAAAACTTTCAGGTGTTCTGTGATAGATACTTACAACGTTTACTGATCCTGTAGTGAATCTCCCTGTCTGAAACGGTACAGTGTGTGAGGATGTCCAGCTGTAGTCTGTCTATGAACAACTCGCACATCTCATCCGGTCTATACGGTATATACAGACATCGCTCTCCCTCACTCCTCTTATACTCCCACGATCGGCAGTATTCTGATATCACGTGAGGTGACGCCGTGGTCAAGAAAAACTTCAGATCACTGTCCTCCACCAGACACTCTGTAATGAACGCGTACATGACGTCATGTCGGGTGTCGGATGGCTTAAACTTGATTACGTCGTTTTCTACGTGAATGATTTCCTCGGGATTGTCGGCGGCGGTGATTTCCTCACAAACAGGTAGTTCTGTGAAGTATCGCTCTCTGATCACATTGTACACTTTGATGTGAGATTCGTCCTTGACCTTGACGGTGTAGTCGTCCACCATCAGAAGACAGTACAGGAGACAACGTTCAGCTGGAGGACGGTCGTGGTACTGACCTGTAATATTGTATACCGAATATTACACATTTTTGACGTTTTACACAGAATATTACACATTTTTGACGTTTTATACAGAATACTACACATTTCTGACGTTTTATATAGAATATTACACATTTTTGACGTTTTATACAGAATACTACACATTTCTGACGTTTTATATAGAATATTACACATTTTTGACGTTTTATATAGAATATTACACATTTTTGACGTTTTATACAGAATATCACACATTTCTGCACAACAAGGTTGATTTGGAAAGTTCTTTACCATGTTTTTGTATTTTCACCAGAATTAATCATTATATTGTAAATACAATAATACCGGATCCGACATGAACGCTGCATTATAATTCATAACTTCTTCGTGTATGCAATGTCAACGTCCTGATGGTTAAATACAGATCTTTAAAGCTTTTTTTATATTTTTTTTATTTCTAAAAAACCTCAGAGAAGTCGGTTTTAGTGTACATCCTTTAAAGGGGATATGATGCTGAGTTGAATGTTATTGGATTTGTATAAAAAAAGAAGTTGTTGAATCATAGAAAGAAGGATTTATCTGTTTGAAAAAAAAATCATATAGATCAATTTATTCGTTTACATGGAAACAACCTTCGAACTGTTGAAAAACCAAATAACGCCATAATCAAGCACTTATATATCCATGTAACATCTGCAAATAAATTATCAGTTATCATTTATTTCTCATTGTTGCATAAGTATAAATGTGTTTTTATTTCTGCGCTCAAGTATGACAGACCACGCGTGTGTGTTTATAACTGACCACTGGACTTCCCTATACTTGTTTAACCTGTTTCTAATACTCACTCACTTTCCCGCTTTTACTAACCCAGGGCCCACACTCTCGGCGCTACCCTTGAAGGGAACAGACATTAGCTACTTAGCATTCGAGTTTTCATATTTCATATACTGGAAATATATGTACCGGTGTTTGGTAATTATTCATGATAACTTTAACTATATGTAATAGTGATATTCATTGTCATATTTAAACGTATTTCTGATTATTTATTTTATTTTAGGTTTTCACTTAATAGTTTTAATAAAACATATCCCTCAGGTTGATGGTATTTGTCTCTGTGGTTGCATCCAAATATATGTATAGTGAATAAACAGTTTGTGATTTGAATACATTCAATGGCCATTATTCAAACAGTCTATGTCCGGACACTAACATGTAAAAGCAGCTTTGAAGTAACATAAAAAAAAACGAAATATTCACTCCGAACTCCCTCAATCTCACATACTTTTTTTCAAGAAAAATGATGAATGTTGAATATAGGCTGCTTCGAAATTTCAAAAATCGCATTCGTAGGTACAAATAGGTCATTCAAGAGAACATTTCAATGTATAATGTAGGTCAAGGTCATGGTATGTGTATGCCAAAACCTCATAAGTCATCTCCCAGGACCCGTGACATTTACACCTGATGTGGAGCGTTTGGCGATGGAATAATGTGACTTACTATTTTAACGATTTAGTTCTGTCGCAGCTGGGATTCGAACCCCGACCTTTCACATGCGGAACAACCGCTCTACCTCGAAACCATTGCGGCGGTCCATATGAACGAAACACTCGAGGGTGATGTTAAACAATTCACAATCAATCAATCTTAGATATTTCCGTGTTGTACATTGTAGAGTTTTAGCGCTAACTGTGTCAACACTTAAACCTTCATACTAAAGTCATTTTTCTGAACACACATATGGAAACCGATTGCCATACTCAAAATCAACAATCTCCTCGCGCATGCACGTGTGCTTAGTTTTAATTGGATGATACCAAAACACAAAATTCTGAAAATCTGATATTAATGAAAAGAATCAATAATATTCACAGCATTGGTAGTTAATGTGTACATGTATTGTTTTTCGTTCATGTTTTATTTTTCTTTCGGAGGGGGGGGGGGGGGGTACTGATAAAAGGACCATAATTTTCTAATTGATAATCAAAGTCTGAATTAAAAGAATGTTTGTTATAGGTTTAAAATATGAATGTCTATCTAATGATTGTTACAAACCACATAGTCTAAATCAAATTGACATGCGCGTGCAGTGTAACTTTTAATTTATTTTAATTTATCAAAGTTATCGATATGTAACATTTTGAGATTTCAATGAAATGTTGTGAAAAGTATGAGGTAGATATATTTTGGACTCGCCGGCCCAGTGGTTCTTGAGAAGATTTTTAAAGATGTTCACCTTACATTTGTATGTTACAGTTCGGTTCCCTATTTTGATCACATCCTACCACGGGGGCAATGATTTTAACAAACATGAATCTACTCAATGTCAGAAATCTTTCATGTGGATTTCAGTTCTTTTGGCCCAGTGGTTCTCTAGACGATTTTAAAAGATTTCCCTATATGTCTGTATGTAAAATTTTGATTACCTACAGTGGCCATACCCTACCCCGAGGGTCATGCTTTTAACAAATTTCAGTCTGCACTATGTCAGAAAGTGTTCACGTAAATATCAGCTCTTCTGGCCTAGTGGTTCTTGAGATTTTTAAATGACCCCACCCTATTTTTGCATTTCTGTGATTATCTCCCATTTGAAGTAGGCATGACCCTTCATTTGAATAAACTTTAATCCCCTTCACTCAAGAATGATTTGTACCAAGTTTGATTGAAATTAGCCAAGTGTTTCTGGAGAATATTTGCTATTTCATTACTATTTCCCTTGACAAAAAGGTGTGGCCCTTCAATTAAATAAAGTTAAATCTCCTTGCCCCAATTATGCTTTGTTTGGTGGTTCTGGAGAAGAATTCGAAAACGTGAAATTTTACAGACAGACAGACGGACAACGGGTAATCAGAAAATCCCACCTGAACTTTCAGCTTAAGATTGCTAAAAACCACAAGATTTTGATCACCGGAATGAAATATACATATACCATATAAAATTTTCTATATAAAAGTCATAGAAGGAATTTTCGGATTTTACGATTGAGAATTTTTCGGTCAGATTTTGGAAAAATTTCAGGGAATTCCGGATTGGCATTGGGGCCAAATATCGGCGACAAATTAGCCCCCCCCCCCCCTCTTCAAACACTGTGATTGGTTGTGCTGAAGTACAGTGACGCCACTTTTTAAATGCGGGGACGTTTGGGGAACGTCCATGACAGTCTCCGTTACAATTAGAACTAGTATTACATTTGACATATACTGTGTGGGTGAAGTGATACGGCACGGTGTGTAACGACGAGACGGTGTGGAACAATCTGCCACACACTGTTGTACGAATGGTGACGCTATGTAACAAAAAATGTTACCTACCGCGCCATTTATACTACGCTAATTGATTGATTACGTCTCTCTCGAGAATTTTTTACTCATATGGAGACGTCACCGATACCAGTGAAGGCCTTCAAATTTAGGTCTTTGCTCGGCGCTTACGGCCATTGAGCAATGCTGGTTCTTTAGCATGCCACACCTACTGTGATACGGGACATCCGTTTTTAAGGTCATCTTCGAGGACCCGTGACATTCACAGCTAATGCCGAGCGTTTGGCGATGGAAACGTCACTACCTGTTTTAACGACTTTTGTCTGTCCCGGCCGGCCTTCCGCGTGCTGGGCGGACGCTAGATAACCTCTACACCACCACAGCGGTGATGATGAAAATGAATACTACATTCAGTCCCTTATTCATTTTACTTTCATAATATAAAGAAAAATGTAACATTCATTTTCAAACATTTTGAAAACAATGATGAAAATGAATACATGTACTACATTTATGTTTTATAAAAGTAAAATAGATAAAGCCTAGGACTGAATTTTCCATTCACACATTTAATAACTAGGGTAGCAGACAGTAAATGGTGATCTTTTACTACCTCGCTAGTGAGCTAACTTTTCTAGTGATGTGGTAGAGTATCTCTCTTGACCATGCAAGTTTTGTATAATGCAACGAGGAATGCATTATGAAATGATTGATAAGGCTGATGTAAGTGTCATGTAATTAAATACTCTTAATCACAACACCTTTTGCGCAGGGGTAAGTCGTCACAAATTTTGACTGTTAAAATTATGGTCTAAAATGACGCCATCAATACATTTTGAATCATATGTTCAACTCATGTAGAATTGACCTTATGAGATAGATGTACTTAGTTTAGAATTCCATAATTTTCCTTCAATTTAATTTTTTTATGCATTCTAGATTTTACCCCCACCTACCTCCCATTGATTCAACAAAATCTTTGTACTGACTTTTAAAATATCAATATATATTACCTATGAATAAGATTTTTTGGTTCACTAGGAGGATGCGTAAAAAAAATCCATTTCCCTAATTAGTTATTATAATTACTTAAAGAGACACTACAGCTCATTTTCCACATTTTAATAAAGTGTTTTTAAAACCATGTATTGATAAAATGATAAATTTCATATCGATACTGACAATTTTGAACAATTGGGATGCATCAATTTACTCTCAACTGCGCTTTGAAGATCGTTCGGAATTCAAAGGTTTCTTCATGCTGACTCGGACTTTTGAATGCGTATTTACATCACGTGGTTTTGAATGACAGCAAAGGTGTTCTGTAGGAAATTATTTAAATTCCCCTTCAAGGGGGTCCACACTCACCTTTCAAGTATAAGATTATTCCCTGCTCCTTATAATAAGTAATTATAAATCATTATTTCAACAGAAACCTTCCATGTTCCCACTGACCGATGTTTTTACAACTAACACGTGTCGTGTTCAGATAAAAATAGCACTTACTTTTAAACGTGGTGTCTTCGCAGCTAGTCTCAATGGCAGATTTAGGGGGCCAGGATCCCCCTCCCTTTTTACCCCACAGATTGTGAATGAAAATCCAAATTTTGCACCAGAATGGCCGATTACTTTGGCTAATCTTTGACTTTCACACCCCTCTTCGGAAATCCTAGATCCGCCACTGAGTTACATGTGTTTCTCCGAGCTCTTTGTTTTCCAACGGTCAAACTGATACCAAGGTAAATTTTATTTCACGTATGAGTTTTATCTCATTCTAATTTTACCTCTTTTCTCACAGAATCTGTCAAAATTCTAGATCTATCAACTACACTTTCTCTCTCTGGACGACATGCTGCACTGTTTACTGTCTATGCGCATGCGTCTGAAGATTGAAAGGAGGAGACTCGATATTTTGTGTATAGGCCATCAAAAAGTATTAATTTTTACGTTAAAACGATAATTTTTAACTTTAGATAAGTGTTATTTTCGCAAAGTTCATACTTTCAACAATGCAACAAAAATTGAGAAAGCGCTGGGAAAATTGTCATTTCATGATTTTTGCGCAAAATGAGCTGTAGTGTCTCTTTAAGCTTAATACATTATAGAGTTTTTGTCTTTTTATCGTCAATTAATATCAATTTAATGAAAATTGATGTGAATAGATATATTTATACAAGTTGAAAAAATAAAATCATATTTGAAGTATGGGCGGTAAAACAATACTATTCGCTGGGTCCTTTCGCCGCATGGAATTTAATTTTTGATCATGATTTTTCCTCAATTATGTTCAATTGATACAGTGAGAAAACTTTGTATAGTGTTATGTAAGGAAGGGCAATATGTAAAACTTATTAGGTACCAACTTTGATGCACCAATATATCTCAAATTTGAACATCATAGAAAATATACAAGTTCCTAATATTTTAGGAATTTAATACATGTAGTTGTAATTTACTACGAGAATAAGTCCAAAGAATATATATTAAGATATGCGTCCACTTTTTGTGTATTCATTCTCATAACATCAACAGCATGATGTAAGCACCATGGCGTTACATAATTTTCATGCTGAAAACAACATTAAGTTTGAACGACTGTTAAACGAAAACTAGAAAATATATTGCTATGAAATAAACTGTTCTATAATAGTTCAATCTTAGAGCATCAACTGTGAAAGTCTCACTTATTTTGGCAAGAGGGCCAATTTTGGTACTGTGCGGTTCTACTTCTTTAGGCCTTTACTGGGATGGGTGTTGCTAAAACATGGAACGGAAAACGGAATAGAATTTAAGAAGTTGAATGATTAATGTAGCTAAGATAACACCAACAATTGGCAGAAAAGACTTTGTTATGATTAAAATCAAAATTTTGGGACTTTGTTTACAAGTGGTAAAACCATCTTATCTTAAAATTCTGCATCATATATTGATTAAGCGAAGTTAAACGTTTGTAAAGGAATTTGCAATGCGTTTTACAACAATTTTAAAATGTCGGCATTGACAGATATTTTAGCGAGCAGCGACACCTATGGGTAGCAGGGCTTGAAGCAACTCTTAATGTCACCAGTCCAGCCAGATTGATGGAGTATAATTTCAACCAGTCCGCAGGAAAATGTATTAGTCCAACAGAGTTTTCAAGATATAATTACATATATTTTGTTAATGTTATTAAAATGAAATTTAACTCAATATGCCTCAGACAATATTGTAACACTTGAATGTGGAATTTATATTTACGAATCAGATTCGTCTGATATCTACAGATCGAAGCATGTCAAATGTGTGTATAAGATTTCATAAGTATATTTTCCAAAATGATGCTTTAGAAAATTACCCAGTCCCATTGGACTGACTAAAACAAATTTCAGTGTGTCCGCCAGACGTTTACCAAGTCACAGACTGACGAGCAGATGTTAATTTCGAGCCCTGTGTAGGGAATGGAAAGAACACACATACTTTCTATGCCCCTCTCCCCGGTGGTACAACGTCATTAACGCACATTTACATGTAGATTTAAACATAATACCGTATATGTGTACTTCATATTTACAACAGGGAGTGTGGTGTGTGTATAACAACGACAATTCATGATCTTATTAAGTCAGCAAGTTAAACATTTTGTGTTTAATATATTGTCTTTTTTAAAAGTAGCAAATACTTAGCAACCGCAACACTCCAAGGAGGACTTCTAGCAGTTTATTTCTAAACTGAATAGTTGTATCTTAATATTTAGATTAATAATAAGATGACCTTTTAATTCCATTCAAACATAAATTGTTTTTCAGTCCTTTAGCTATTTCATATCTAAGAATTTCTCATACTATGGATCGTAAACTTCATCGTTATTTCCATTGGTTCTATTTTAATCTTTGTTTCCGCTGTATGTCTTCGAGTTCAACACTAATCCGTAGTATCTCGGTAAATGTACGAACTTTCACATAACTTCATCCCAAATTAGGCAAACCTTTTATACACAGCGGACTCGTTCACTATAAAATTTGGTGTGATACATAAACACATATATGTGTATTATACCAGGTGTAGAACTAAATTACGAATAAAAGCAAGTTCGATTTAAGAAGGCTATGTTAGGGGCAATTGTTGAAAAACATTATTTTATCTTATACAATGTTGTTTTCGGGAAGGGGAGGGGGGGGGGGTATTCATTAGGTATACAATTTGAAAATTCAAGTTTTTTCAATATGGTGATATTTTTTTCTTTATTGATATTTTACATGGTAAGTTAATGATATTGATTGATTGTATTTTGTTTCGTGTCTCTCTAGAGAATTTTTCACTCATATGGAGACGTCACCAAGACCGGTGAAGGGCTTCAAATTCAGTCCTTTACTCAGCGCTTACGGCCGAGGGTTCTTTAGCGTGCCACACCAACTGTGACACAGGACATCCGTTTTAAGGTCATCTCCGAGTATTCGTGTTATTCACACCTTATGCCGAGCGTTTGGCGACTTAATCCTGTCGCGGCTGGGATTCGAACCCCGACCTTCTGTATGCGGAGCGAACGTCCTAAACTCTAGACCACCGCGGCGGTTAGTTAATGATTTTAAAATGCATATGTATTAGTATGAAGTATGTGAACCAGTGGATTCTCTGGATGACTTCCCGTTCTCTGTGTGTAATTTCTGCTTCGCTTGTTCATAATGAACCTTTTATTTTGCAAATTGCTGACCTCCTCATAACATTATTGCATACAATATTTCCCTTCCGTTTTCCCTTCCGCGTTTTAGCAATACCCTTTGTTCGGCGTTTACGACCATTGAGCAGTGAGGGTTCTTTAGCGTGCGACACCTACTGTGACACGTGCCATCCGTTTTTAAGGTCATCTCCGAGGACCCGTGGCATTCACACCTAATGCCGATCGTTTTGAGATGGAACTGTCGCTAGGGTCTACCTGTTTTAACGACTTAGGTATGTCGCGTTGAGGATTCGAATCCCGACCTTCCGCGTGCGGGATGAACGCTCTAACCTTTAGACCACCGCGGCGGTGCTGCGCTGTATTTAACAAACTGTCACATACCATGCTGCGGACTGCACCTCCTTAGGGGGTGACTCCGGGAAACAATCAAAGTCTTGTAAATTCCATTTAATCATAGTGTTTGTGAGTGGATATATGGGTGTGAAAACCATGTAAATCCACGTTTCATTCTTATCTTATTTAATGAGAAGATAAATCTGCAGTTTTAACGACAGTCAATACATCGCCTCAAATTATTCTTGGTGACATCTTTTTGGTACATGTATTTTATGTCTATCTGCCTGAGTTTTGTCTATTAATATATCCGTATGTTTGTGTTTAGTCTATCAGCATGATTCTGTTTTGTATATTAGTATGTCAGTCGGTCTGTAAATTGTCTATCAGTATGTGTGTGTTTTGTCTATCTGTCTGTTTTGTCTATCAGTATGTATGAGCTTTGTCTATCAGTCTGTCTGTGTTTTGTCTATAAGTCTGTCTCTTTGTGTATTGTCTATCAGTATGTCTGTGCTTTATCTTTCAGTATGTCTGTGTTTTCTCTATCAGTATGTATGTGATTTGTCTAACAATATGTATGTGTTTTGTCTATCAGTATGTGCGTGTGTTTTCTATCAGTATGCCTGTGTTTTGTCTATCAGTATGTCAGTGTTTTGTCAATGGGTCTCTCTTAAGAAATAAAATATCATTATCGACTGTTGTTGGGATATGATATGAATTTGGTCTACTGATCAAATCATATAATGCCCGAATGGGCGTTATAGTAGATTTGATCCCGTATCAACTTCATATCATATCCCAATAACACTCAAAAATGGTATTTTATTTGTTATATTTATATTTTCTATTTTGATTTGTGTTCTTACCGAGCTTCCATGACCATGTAGCAGATGACCCAAATAACGATCGTAGAACACATTATATAGTTCGTTAGAGTTTTAGCGAATAAAAAATTAGGAACAATATCAAACAGAACACAATATAAAGATATTTAATTAAAAATATTTTTAAAAAGACGAAACAGGTGTAAAATAAAGGTAATTAAGAGCGCAAAGCTTAATGAAATGAGGACAAGAGCGGAGTAAACTATATCCGTGATGTGATTTGGTCGCGATTAGCGATGAAGAAACCGGCGTTGGTCTAGCCTATTAGGTTGAAAATGCAATTGTTGAACACAGATTTCGACAGAAATTCAAAGGATCTGAGAGAATCGATGGAGGATATGATGAGTCAAGTTAACGTTGAGCTTTTAGTCGGGTTTTTGAAAAGAAACAACGGCATGTCCATCGTTAGGACATGCGGTTGTACATAGCCATGCAGGAGACGATTAATTCGAGACAGTAAGTCAGATTTAGACAAAGTCGAGGTAGATTGCGTCTTTTAATTACATTCAGTGTGTGTAAGAGAAAGTAAAAACGAACTGACGGAGGTTTTATTCATTTGAGTGATTTCTGTTGTAGGATTTTAATGAAGACTCGCACCGGTACCCTGACATGGACATATATTTTTTTCGAGCCACGAAACCAACCTCGCTTATGATCAAGCCGAGTCATAGCCGTGATGCCAGTTGCCAGGAAACAGCAGGTTAACTTATCATTATAAAGTAAATAGTCTTATAACTATGCCTACATTTTTTTTTCGCTTCCAATATCATATAACTTTATATTATAAATTCGTCATGCATAAGTTGCAGACGGTTTTTAAAACTGTATAAAATGAAACAACAGAACGCCATGTTTAATGTTTCTCTTTCATAAATTGATGAAATTCTTGTTTGTTTACAAAATAAACTCCGTATAAATATCCTGCTGCGTTTGTTTCTCTTATGATGTCATCGCAGTGGCGGATCCAGGGTTTACGAAAGGGTGTGTGTAAAAGTCAAGTATTAGTCAAAATACTCAGCCATTTGGGTGCCAATCTGGAATTTTACTCACACTATTTCTATTATTTAAATTTGGGGCAATAGGGGAGGGGTCTAAATCCCCCACTGCATTGCATAAGCAGGTGAACATAAAGGAACGGAGTTTTGAAGCGGTGACTATGAATACGCAAGAACAAACTGATCACGTGACAAAATTCATGTCACACGAAATTGAACATCGATTTCATTAGTACTGTCATATAAGGAAGTCCATTGGCAAATGTAAATATTATGTTTTGTCTATCAGTATGTATGTCTTTTGTCTATCGGTAAATCTGTATTTTTCTATCAGTATGTCAGTGTTTTGTCTTTCATGTATCTCTGTCTTTTGTCTATCAGTATGTCATAATTTTGCCTATCAGTATTTCTGTGTTTTGTCTATCAGTCTGTCTGTGTTTTGTCTATCAGTATGTCATAATTTTGTCTATCAGTATTTCTGTGTTTTGTCTATCAGTCTGTCTGTGTTTTGTCTATCAGTATATCTTTGTGTTGTCAATCACTATGTCTGTATTTTGTCTATCATTATGTATATGTTTTGTATATCAGTATATTTGTCTGTGTTGTGCCTATCAGCATACCTATCTTTTATTTATTGGTATGTCTGTTTTGTCTATCAATATGTCTGTATTTTGTCTATCATTATGTATATGTTTTGTCTATCAGTATATTTGTCTGTGTTGTGCCTATCAGTATAGCTGTTTTTTATTTATTGGTATGTCTGTTTTGTATATCAATATGTCTGTATTTTGTCTATCAGTATCTCTGTCTGTGTTTTGTCTATCGCTATGTATGTCTGTGTTCTATCTATCAGTGTGTCTGTTTTTTGTATATTAGTCTGTTTGTGTTTTGTCTATTGTCTCTTAGTATACATATGGTTTGTCTATCAGTCTGTCTGTGATTTGTCTATCAGTATGTCCTTCTGTATGTAGTTTTTGTATCAGTATGTCTATCAGTATGTCTGTGTATTGTCTATCAGTGTGTCTGTTTTGGTATATTGGTATATCTGTGTTTTATCTATCAGAATGTCTGTGATTTGTCTATGATTATATATGTGTGTTGACTATCAGTATGTTTGTGTTTTTTTCTATCAGCATGTCTGTGTTTTGTCTATGATATATGTGTGTTGTTTTCAGTCTGTCTATGTTTTGTCTATCAGTATATATGTGTGTTGTCTATCAGTATATCTGTGTTTTGTCTATCAGCATGTCTGTGATTTGTCTATAATGATATATGTGTGTTGTCTATCCGTATGTCTGTGTTGTGTCTATCAGTCTGTCTGTGCATTGTATATCAGTCTGTCTGTGTTTTATCTATTAGTATGTATGTGCTTTGTCTATCAGTGTATCTGTGTTTTGTCTATCAGTCTGTCAGGGGGCATGCACTAACCTTATCGCAGTGGTTTCTAAGAAACCGTTTTACATTCATTACTGCACATTTGCTCAAAATAATCGTCTTTCACCATTCTTGGGTTCTAAACAGAAACATATTATTCGGAACATAGATATAAAACTGGGAACTTTTTAGCATAGACCCGGGAATGGGGTGATCTACGAAAAGCTATTAGTATCATGTAAAAAAAAAATTAATACACATTCCATTATCTCGCAATTACGAGAAAAGATATCGTAATTACGAGAAAAGATATTGTAATTACGAAATATTTATATAAAGCAGAGTTGCAAAACGTATGCCGTTTGATACTATTTCCCTCTTTGTTGATTGGTCAGAAAATCGAAATGATCTCATTTAAAGTGTGTGTGACGGTACATATTGTCGTCCGGTGTCATCTGATTTAGGAACGCTAAATACCTATAATTTTCGTTCCGGTTTATCATTTACGTTCCGGTCCGCGTAAGTTTACTTGCAGTCATAATCACACTTTTAGAAACATGAAATGCATATATTTACACACATTTCTTGTGGGTTTTATTTCTTTCATCGGGTTATACAATAATAAGATACTAATATCATTAGAACCGAAATATTTGTACGTCTAATTTTGTGGTTTCAAAATTTGTCAGATCAACATTTGTTTATTTTTGTTTTATTACGGAGGTTTGATCTCCAATTCAAAGGATTGTAAACTGCGGGTGTAAAACCTGTATATATGTAGATATAGTTGTTACATGACTCCTTCTACAATATGTACCGACACAAACCCTCACCATTATTAGATGTACATGTAACATCAGGTACTGATCTACATGTAGGAATGAGACTTCTTGAACTAAGTTTGGATTTTTATTTACCTATTATATTTTTACAAATCTAGATTATACATGTATACTCAAATGTATGCAATATTTTTCTTGTTTATCGATCAATGTCATCATATATATTTAATGATCAAATAATTTCGTACTGGTTACTTAAGATATTGAGTACGTGTGTGTGTGTGTGAGAGAGAGAGAGAGAGAGAGAGAGAGAGAGAGAGAGAGAGAGAGAGAGAGAGAGAGAGAGCGATGACACTAGTTCCTGTACATGCATGTTACTAAGAATGTAAAAACAAAAGATGCATACACTTAAAGCACAACATACTGGTTTGTTAAAATAATGATATTTTCATATCATAGATATTTTAAATTGAAATTTATCAATATATAAAATGAAAGAAGTCAAACATGTAACCATTCAATGAGATTAACAAAAAGGGGATCACGGCCTCCATCGACAATGGTATTGGAATCGTACAGGAATCCCAAATATTCATTCGCATTAAACAATTCAGCATTTAACCACAGCTAAATATTATCTACAGAAAAACCTATAATTTTCTAACCCCCCCTTCCCATCTATCGTGGCCAGCGACAATATATTCCAATGTTTATTGTCTCCGACGACAGTATGTACCGTGATGTAAAAAAAAAATTGCCTTGTTTCAGCGACAATATGTAGTATATGTACCAACGGACAATATGTACCGTGAGGATACGTGCATATCGTCGCCAAGGATGATATGTTCCAAACGACAATATGCACCATCATAGTGTGTACTTTTAAGTTAAAACGGTGGAATTACAAGAATCTTGAACTTTCAAATTTATACACAGTTACTTTAAGCATTATCAAAGTTTAACTTTATTATTAGCTTATATCATCCTAAAAAACTGATTTAATTAATTGATAGTGTAAAAACTTACAATAATAAATCATCGTTTTCTTTCTATTGTACTTTAAATGCATGAATAAACTAAAATTACATGTATATTGGTCTACTTGGCCAATCTCTACCCAGAGTTATCGTTCCTTACACTCACGTACACCTCTATTAATGTCTCAAAATAAGCAATGCTATTCCACATGTAAATCCACCTTTTTACGGCTAATAAAACTAAGGACTATTTTATAAAATATCTGGAAAATGTAGGACAAGCAACTATTTGTAGATTTGTTTCCATTACTATAGATTCTTCATGTACCTATGTATAGGCCTGGTGCAATAGAACTACCCAATATCCAGGTTTCAACCCAAATCAATGCTTCTTGTACCACAAAAAGACTTGACAACTGCTCAATATTTATTTATTAACGTACATTTTTGTAACTGAAGTCAATACCATACTTTATTTGAGCATACGTGCCATTTTACAAAAATCTTGTAAAACCTTTGAGTGTAAGTGAGAGCAAGGAACGACAACTCTGGGCAGAGATTGCTACTTGGCATGCTTTGAATGGAAAGTGATTTCTTATATTTAAAATAGCATCCAAAACACACTGACGGAATGAGAAGAGGAGAGTTCGTATAAAGAAAAATATCATGTGACCAATATTTACATATTTTTCTCGTAATTTCGAAATAATTAAATAGTAATTACGAGATCTTTTCTCGTAATTACGAGATAATTATCTTGTAATTGCGAGATCGTTTCTCTTGATAACGAGATAATTATCTCGTAATGACGAGATTTTTCTCTCGTAATTACGAGATCTTTTCTGGTAGTTACGAGATAGGAGAATGTAAATTTATTTTTTATGATACTAATAGGCTTTCGTAGTGAGCTGTGTGTTGTCCTCGTTGGTTTTTTTTTTTTTTTTTTTTTTTCGGTTTTTTTTTTTTGTTTTTTGTTTTTTGCTTTTGGTGGGGGATGCACTAACCTTACCGCAGTGGTTTCTACAAAACCGTATCACTTTCATCACTGCAAAGAACAAGGTGACGTTTTAGCCAAAATCTGCCCTGTCAAGAAAATTCACCAAAATTCTGAATCTGGTATTTGAGAATGTGCTATTTATGAAAATGACCGTTGTTATTCTTTACTTACCAAAGCGGCTGCAGTATATTCAACGAAAACTCTGTATTAAACTGACGACGTCACCAACTTTGACGTTAATTTTGACGTAATATACGAGAGTTCTCCCCAAGCGATGTTTTGAGTAGGAAAATAAAAATTGTATCAAACATAGAAGTATTAATTCTTAATAAATGAAATTGTTGGTTTTTGTACTAATTTAAATGGGTATCAAATGGAATTGAAACCACATCAGATATGCCGCACAGGGACGAAAACTGCGGAAAGCTGTTCTGGTGTGGAAAAATATTGGTCCGAACATCAAATTAAAGAAAGATTTATATACCGGTAAGAGCGATTTCTTATTTCTGTCTCCAACTTCCTTTCTTGTGGCGGATTTTAAGAAAAATTATGTTTATATTTGTCAGAGTGTTGCGTGCATTCGGGAAAAAATGACGACTTTAAAGGTGGCTCAAATTCAAATCACTGAATTTTATGCAAAGTTTGAGTTATCACCAATGTAATTCTTCACGAATCGGAACACAATGAATTCACCGGTATTTGTTTTTAATTGGTATATGCAATATTCCATGAACCTTGGTGATAAAACATCATAAATGTATATTCTCAATATTATATGTGTGGGATTTGGAGCAAAATGTCATTTCATATGTATACTCAGGAAAAAATGCATTGTATCTGAGAAATTAGAGACACAACTTCGAAGGGGAAATAATTATGAAACGGTTACGGAGATCAGTGGTAGAGCATTCGCCCCGTAACCGGGAGGTATAGTGAGTTCGAACCCCGCTCATGCCATGACCACATCGAACCTGAGACGTAGAGATAGGCCTGCATGTGGTCTTCCACAAAAGTGAGAATCACGGGTCTTTCAGATAGGTACCTGATGCCACCTCGAGTGTGTCCAGTGGTCCGTGTTTGCCCTACTCTTCATTTTGTATTCTTTATAGAAATTATGCAAATTGATCACTATTCGATATCTTCAGCTTTTCATGACCTTAAAAAAGGAGGCCCTGTGTGACAACAGGCGTTGGCACGTTAAAAAATCCAATGTTATAGCATTGAGTGCTAAGTATAGGTATTATATGTGGTACTTCACATACAGCTGATGTCCTCTCAATTTGAGTGAAAAGTTCTCGAAAGGACGTAAAATAAACAAACAAAACATGAAAAACTTTTAAAGTAAAAATGCTCCCCCCTCCCCCCCCCCCCCCTCCCTCTCTCTTTCTCATAAATGTACCATGCCTCAAAATTCCGTCTATCCTACACATATTCACACACACTCGCACACACCACTATCAGACCCAGATTTCACCACACACACCCCCACCCCCAAATATAACACCAATATGTTCGGGGCGATACGAAGCTTGTACAACCCAACACTTGGTTGACGCAATTCAGTGTCATTGTATTTCACTTTTGCCCAAAGAAACCCTCTCTTATAAGTTGTTGTAAGATACAAAAATCATTCGATAGTTTATACAAGAGAAATAAAACTTAATACTTGCTACCCCTCCCCAAATGAAAGAATAGAACCATTGACATATAAACTGCATTTTCTCATTATCAAGTATATACAAACATACATCGTGTCCCGTGGCGATTCGGGTTAGAATAGGTCCCTAGTATACCCCTTGTTTGTCGTAAGAGGCGACTAAATGGGGCGGTCCTTCGGATGAGACCGCAAAAACCGAGGTCCCATGCCACAGCAGGTGTGTCACGATAAAGATCCCTCCCTGTTTAAAGGCCGAAAGCGCCGAACACAGGCCTGTACATTTTGCAGCCCTTCACCGGCAGTGGTGACCCCTCCATATGAATGAAATATTCTTGAGAGGGACGTTAAACAATTTTCAATCAATCAATATACATACATCGTATATTTATCTTGAATGGAGAAAAACAAAATTTTGACGGAATGCTCAATACTGCGAGTCTCGATATTATATTCGTGTACTTGTATATATTTATATGTTGTGTATTCGCTTTGTGTAAACCCCCTCCCCGGATTGCTATTTGTAGCAGTACAGAAAGATAGATGAAATGTAATTGTAAGTGATACATTGGATACATGTATTCAACCCTCTCCAATGATACCAAAATCCATATTTTTGTGTTTGTCAATGTTTTCGAGAAGTCCCTCCTCCTTTTTTTTTTTGGGGGGGGGGGGATCTATGTGTAGGCCTATATCTATTTCGATCCTTATTAATTAAAATACATATCGTAATACGGGTAACACATATAGCAAATTATCTTTCAGGCACCTTAATTATATTATTTAAAAATAATTTTAATGAGTAACATATTTTTAATTTCTTCTAGGACTAATGCAAGTAAAAAGTGCCTTGCGGGAAATGTACATGTATATTAATCCTTATCTCCGCTCGCGTACCCGTACAATCTAATTAAAATTATGCGAGTTATGTATGTGAGTACGGAGCGGATCTAACATCTAATTTTAATTAGATAATCCCTATCTTAGCTACACAAACTGTTTTTGTTTTGTATTGTGTTTTAAAAAATGAAAGTTAATTTGTGTCCACCAAACAACGAAATAGTTTTGTAACCATTGCAGATATAGTATAACACTGAACCGACCCCCCCCCCCCCCCTCCCCCAAAATCCCAAACATCAGATGAATTTTGCACCTCTTTTACCTCACGGATTTTCATGACATACTGTGCGCGTTGTATGTATTTATTACAGAAGCCGATAGGTGCCAGAGTATAGAATTAATATTTATTTAACTGGCGGCCGCCACTTAATTATTGTGGCGGCCGCCATTTAATTTAACTGGCGGCCGCCACTTAATTTAACTGGCGGCCGCCATATATATTAACTGGCGGCTTCCATATAAATTAACCGGCGATATTGGCAATCTTGCAGATGACGTCCTTTTCTGGAGGATCCTGCAATGAACACCTTGCACCGAGGTCATTTGACAATTGACCGCCGCACACACACTCACCCACCCACCCACTCACACACACATGTATATGCACAAAGGGAGTGAGAGAGAGAAAGAGAGAGAGAAGGTTTTGCTATGTTCGCTCACTGTGCACTTGCGATTTAAAGGGACATGGACATGATTTGAGCGAAGAATTTTCAAATAACTGTAAGACCCTGTACGTCGTGACATACGTTTTCGTTGTGATTTCATATGGTGCGAAGGGCACAGAGATATGGGCCTATTTAGTTGTTTTTATAACTATAAAGGTGTTCTGCTATATCTATAAAAGAGTTTATGTCCAGAGTAAAAATGAATTATATATATATATATATATATATATATATATATATATATATATATAGCGTAAAACTATATGGGATCTGGCTTAGAATAAGTCTTCACTACCCCTTGCTTGTCGTAAGAGGCTACTAAATGGGGCGGTCTGTCGGATGAGATCGCAAAATCCTAGGTCAGATCGCAAAATCCTAGATCCCGTGTCACAGCAGGTGTGGCACGATAAAGATGCCTCCCTGCTCAAAGGCCGTAAGCGCCGAACATAGGCCTAAATTCAATACAAAATAACGGCCTAATGCAGAAAGATCTGACTCAAACCACACCATATAGTGAAAATATGCATAAACTTTTTGCATGGTACCAAAACTGCCGAATAGCTGAGCTCATTGTTTACAAAGAAAGTCAAAAATAGCCGCGTTTCCGAAAAAAATAAAAAAAAAAAAAAACAAAAAAAAAAAAAAAAAAAAAAACAAAAACAAAACTACCCCATTCTGGGGACTTTAAAAATTGTGTTCAATTGTTGTGTAAACTCATTTTTCATTTAATAAAATCTGTAAACTTTAAGCAATTGTTCTTTCATTATATAACTGGGGGAAATATCTGGACTTGTATAGGTCATACACACACGAAGTACAAAGCGACTTTCAGTAAATCAAAAGTCAAAGCGAGCGTTCACACGGTATCTGCTCAGATTGACCTCCCCATCTGGCCAGCGTGACCCCGCTGACCCCTCAAAACTACACTTATTTGAATATCTGCACTCAAAACTACACTCATTTGACCCGCCTTTAAAATCTGCACTCAAAACTGCAATCAGTTGAACCGCCTATCGAGCCCGGTTATACTACTCTCATATGCATCGCATGGGGGTGGGGGGGGGGGTGTAGTTCATTGCACGTTTTTTTTAATTCATCACTTCAAACATCTACTACTTTTAACTACTATTTTAGAAATGAAAGGGGGGGGGGGGTTCCTTGGTACGACATTTAAAATAAAAAAAAATTCTTCAGTAGAATACAAGTACATAAGAACTATAATTCAACTTTAGCTGTTTCCTTTTCGTAATTAATCATTATCGAAAACACAGCAAATTTCATATTGAATTCCTAGAAAATCAGATAGCAAAATAACGGGAAAAATCTGTATTTTGTCGTCTTGTCAACTTTTCGTTATTTCGACGCGAAAACTTGGTAATTATCGTTTTGTCGTCTTTTCGTTCTGTCATCTTTTCGCTTCGAAAGGACGACAAGCGACAAAGCGCCAAACGAAAAGAGGACAAATTAGGTCGCTAATTTACGGGGTTTATTTGTCGTCTTTTCACAAATATTTTCGAATTTTCGTTCCGTCATTTTGTCGTCTCTTCCTTATTTAGGAGCGAAAGTCGCTCAATATACATGTAGTTTTGTCCTCTTTTCGTTCTGTCGTCTTTTCGCCTCGAAAAGACGACAAATTGTAAAGTAGCATAAATCAGCCACCATACCTGGGGCATTTAATTGGATGTTTAGTATCTATTTTTTAGTTTTTCTAAATGGACGCGGGATAAAATGAAATGTTGGATATTCTATATAGTAAATTTTAAGTACTTTCTGTAAGCTATATTTGTTAAAATATTCATGTTGGAATAATGCTTAAAAAGACGACATAAAACGGTAGAATTGTTTAAGAAGCGCGACATTTGTAGAATAAGGACATTTCATTGGACATCGATAAAATTAATCTACTTCATGGATATACTCAGAATTATATAATACTGGCATACACTATGTTCCATGATATATGTAAATTATAAATGTAACAGGGATAGTCAACTTCCACTTGCATTTGGGCATCATACTGGTCATGATGACTTGTATTGTCTATCTACAAACACGGGACACCGCTGTCTTTGTCATTTTCAAGGTCGCTATACATATTACGTTTGAAGTAATGATTTATCGTATTTAAATAAGGACGTCACAATCATATACCAATTTTTCCGTTATTTGGCAGAAAATCAATCATGTTATCAATCTGTAAATAAAGCGTATGTGTATTTTATGCAACGCGGGACATCGAAAAATGATGACATCTGCGAGTTTATAACTCCGTAATTGTTAATGAAATGCGTATAAATACTATTCTATATAAGCTATTGTCATTATTATATATTTTCCTTGCCATTGATCTATGAAAGGGGAATATACCAACAGTGAGCAATTCCATAAGCAATACAAAGTAGACAGTTGGGCAAACACGGACCCCTGGACACATCAGAGGTGGGATCAGGTGTCTAGGAGGAGTGAGCATTCCCTGTCGACCGGTCACACCCGCTGTGAGCCTTATATCCTAATCAGGTAAACGAAGTTATCCGCAGTCAAAATCAGTGTGTCAAGAACGGCCTAACAATCGGTACCAAACACGGCAGACAGTATTTGACCCAATTATAGGTTGTATTGACGATCTAGATCGAACTAAATTGTATAAAGCATTATCTGATGCGTGTATGAAAGTAACACCAGTACCGTGCGCGACGTCATTATTATCAATATAAACTAGTTCTAATTGTAACGGGGACCGTTACATATGTTCCCCAAACCTCCCCCAAATAAAATGTGATGTCCTTGTGAATCTATAGCAAAAAATCATTTTATTTTAGCCTTTAATTACGTGTAGTACGTTTAATATGGTCATTTCAGTACCAAGAAATGAAAGAAAGCGTTGCACGTGCATACACGCGCACGCGTGTATGATTCCGAATTTTTGTTGATGTCGTTCAACAGGCATGTGTATCATATACCCACAGTATGAATTTCATAACGTTTCCACCAAATATAAGGAAGTTATAGCGATTTTAAAATCGTCCAATCAGAATTCAGCACACGTGCATGCACGTGCTGAGCAGTAATTCTAACCACAGCAATTTGTAAGGAGTACCAAGACACATCTAAATCCTTCATATCAATAGCATTTCATGAAAAACAAAAACGTTATCGTCCTTTAAAAATCGAACATTTGAAAAACGTCGCACGCGCATGCGCGTGTGCGTTGACATTTTTTGTTACACCAATATATAGATACACATATTGTCTACGTATGCTGTGAATATCAACTCATTCGCTTCATAAATAAGATAGTTACAAACGTTTTAGTACTATCCAATCAAAATGAAGTGCACGTGCATGCGCGTGCAAATTGGTAATTTTGACCATGCAAATCAGTTAAGGGTCTCAATATCTACCTATGATATGAATATCAAGCCATTTCAATGAACAACAAAAAAGTTAGACTGATTCCAAAGTTAGTGTACAAATTTTGTAATGCATGTGCACGCGCATGCGTGCGCGTGCAGACAAAATTACTATCATTTTTCATATCTACAAATGATATACTACCATCCTATTTAGGTTTCATATCGATCCCCTTAATATTCTGATTTTCCAATTTTTGTACCAAAATTGCAGTGCACGTGCGCGCGCGTGCATGCATGTGCAGACAAAATGACTATCACCATGCACATCTACGAACGCTATACTATCATCCTGGAAAGTTTCATATCGATCCCTTTTGTAGTTTCTGAGAACACTACCGGACAAAAAAGTACCGGAGAAAAAGAATAATAACTAGATGCGATCTCGTTGCGAGCAACGAGTGGGTCTTCCGTCCAATTTTAGATGTGATGAGATAAGAATTTGACTGAGATTTTCGTTCATAAATAATGATACAAATATATTGTCTAAACGTACAATTTAGCTTCAGTAATGTTTTACAAATATTTTAAATCATTTAAGTGTTATAAATTAAAGACTCTCTGCCCCTCTCGGCCACTAATTAAAGAGGTCAGCCTTTTTTCGAGAAAAAAGTTAATAATGTTACTTACTGCGATACAAATTCGACTGATCAGGCGAGTCATGTCGCCCGGAGTCCTATTTTTTTTTTATATATATATCATTCTAGACATATCTTGCAAAACTGAACAAATTTTGCTCTACATGTCCTATCGAAATTTTCTTGAGAAAAAAGTTATTGATTGCGACATTTATCAGATTGTTAAGGTGAGTCATAAGGCCCGTGGGCCTTTTTCTTGATGACTCATTAAAAGTTTCTTGACTAAAATGTCATAGATTGCAACAATAACCCAACTGTTCAGGTGAGCCATGAGACCCGCAGGCCTATTTCTTAAAATCGTTAGTTAATGCTTGCGAAACTGAACAACTTTTGTTCTACATGTCTTGTCAAAAGTTTCTCGAGAAAAAAGTTATTAATGTTATTAATTGCGATACAAATTCCACTGTTCAGGCGAGCCATGACGCACGGAGCCTTTTTTTTATATATATCATTAGATAGAACTTGCAAAACTGAACAACTTTTATTCTACATGTTTTATCAAAGTTTCGTGAGGAAAAAGTTAATCATTATAACAGAAATTCAATGGTTCAGGCGAGCCATGAGGCCCATGGGCCCATTTCTTGATATGGCACGAAAGATCTCAATAAACTGTACAAGTTTTGTTATATATATCTAAACAAAATATTTACGAGTAAAAAGTTATGATTCAAAACGTGGAAAAAAATTGGGCACTTTTTAAAACTCCATTTTCGACCCCTACCGAGCTTCCATACTAGGCACTTCCGGAAAATTTTAAACCCCAGGTGCACAACTACAATATGTCGTCTAACATCACTGAAAATTTCAGCACTCTAGCTTTTATCGTTTTTGAGTTTTTGTCTGGACAAAATGGTCATCTGAAAATCGATAAAAGGGGGATAACTTCCAACCGGAAGTGATTTTTCACTGTTCAGGCGAGCCATAAAGCCCGTTCGCCTTTTTCATGATGTTGTTCGAAAGATCTTGCAAAACTGAACACCTTTTGCTCTAGATGGCTTATTAAAAGTTTCTTGACAAAAATGTGATAGATTGCAACAATAACCCAACTGTTCAGGTGAGCCATGAGACCCGCAGGCCTATTTCTTAACATCGTTAGTTAACACTTGCGAAACTGAACAACTTTTGTTCTACATGTCTTATCAAAAGTTTCTCGAGAAAAAAGTTATTGATTGTGACACTAAGCAAACTCTTCAGGCGAGCCATGAGGCCCGTTGGCCTTTTTCATAATGTTTTTCGAAAGATCTTGCAAATCTGAACAACTTTTGTTCTAGATGTCTTATTAAAAGTTTCTTGACAAAAATGTTAAAATTGCAACAATAACCGAACTGTTCAGGTGAGCCATGAGACCCGCAGGCCTATTTCTTAACATCGTTAGTTAACGCTTGCGAAACTGAACAACTATTGTTCTACATGCCTTGTCAAAACTGTACAACTTTTGTTATATATGTCTAAACAAAATATTTACGAGTAAAAAATTATGATTTAAAACGTGGAAAAAAATTGTACAGTTTTTGAAACTCCATTTTCGACCCCTACCGAGCTTCCATATTAGGCACTTCCGGAATTTTTTAAAACCCAGGTGCACAACTACAACATGTCGTCTAACATTACTGAAAATTTCAGCACTCTAGCTTTTATCGTTTTTGAGTTTTTGTCTGGACAAAATGGTCATCTGAAAATCGATAAAAGGGAGATAACTCCCAACCGGAAGTGATTTTTCAAAAATTGAAACGGCGGTACAAACTTCAAATGGCAACGCATCAACCCTGAAAATTTGAAGTAAATCGATCCAGCCATCTCCGAGAAATCTTCTGCACAAAAATCGGTAAGGAGAAAAAAAAAGAATAATAATAATAATAATAATAAGAAAAGTGAAAAATCAACAATAGAATAATAGAAGGGTCTTCCGCTGAAGACGGAAGACCCTAATAATAACTAGAAACTCATTACTAGTAATGAGTAGGTCTTCCGTTAGACCACTTCCGGTAAAGAGCTTTCTATTCCTACGAAAATCATTTAAATGTATCAGAAAATGTGCCTTAACAATGAATGAGAAATGTATTGTCGAATTTTTTATTCCTTTCTCGTAACTTCCGGTGACGACCGGAAGTACTATTCAGATGCGTTTTCCTATAAATGACAGCGACTCTTTACTGTCGATATTCCCTGAAAATTTCACGTCTCTATCTGAAAGAGTTCTCAACAAAAAGAAGTAGACTAGAGAAAGAAAAAGTAGTAGGTTACTACCGACCGGAAGTCAATTTTGAAAAACAAAATTATCAAAACTTTAGAAGTTGATACTTTTATTAAGACATGTGAAAATCATATGAAAGACTTCAAATATAAGCGAGATTTATGGGAACAAAGAGACGAAAAGTAAAAAGATATTTTATCAAGAAACCGGAAGTAGTCGTTTTGACTACCGACAGAGTCAATATTCTTTTGACACTTTGAAAGAGAGTTGATAAACTAGTATAAGTTTCAATTTAAAGGAAACAGTTTTAAATTTGCCATTCTTTCCATCACTTCCGGTGACGACAGGAAGTGACGGTCGACATGTTCAACCCCCTGCTGCACGCTTACAAACGGAGAATGATCATCCCTGAATATTTGATGAACCTATATTTTACCTTTTCCAAGAAAAACACTGGGCAAAATTCCTTTTGAGAAACAGAAAATCGGCCTTATTTTCCGACCGGAAGTGAATGTTGTAAAAACAAAAATAATTATAGCAAGGTCATTTCATAAGACATTATTCCTGAAAATTTCAAGAAAATATATGCACCATCTCTAAGAAATCACTCGAAGAAATCGGAAAATCGACATTTTTCAAATACTTCCGGTATAGACCAGAAGTGACGGACAAAAAAATTGAATGTATGTGTACAATGGACTAATGTTAGTTGATCAACTCTACAAGTTTCAAGCGTCTATCTATATTCATTATTGAGAAACTGAAAAAACAAGGTTTGAATATGTCCACCCCATATCTCACGACCGGAAGTGAATTTTACAAAAAGATTTAAATTTACACTAGACATTTATAATGTCTATAACATATGTAAAATTCAAATCATTAACTTGTTTTATGACCGAGATTTATGGCACTGAAAAATGAGAGAATGAATAGTTTTTCTTTCATATAACCGGAAGTTGGAGATTCAACTTCCGGTGGGGTCAATATTTTTTGAGAATTAGAACGAGACCTAATAAACCGATATAGGTTTCAATTTGAAAGAAAAAAGTTTGAAATTTATGATTTATAAATGACTTCCGGTGACGACCGGAAGTGACGGCTGACATTCTTACCCCCCTACTACACCCCTACAAAGTGAGATCTATTAACTCTGAAATTTTGGTGACTCTATCTTTTACCGTTTCTGAGAAAAACGATTGACAACGAAAACAGCTCATAAGCCGTATTTGCCGACCGGAAGTGAATTTTTCAAAAATATTTGACGTTACTCTAGACATTTATAGTGACTATAATATATGTAAAACTCAACTCATTAACTAGTTTCATGACCGAGATTTATGGCACTGAAAAATGAGAGAATGAATAGTCTTTCTTTGATATAACCGGAAGTTGGAGATTCAACTTCCGGTGGGGTCAACATTTTTGGAGAATTAGAACGAGATATAGTAAACCAAAGTAGGTTTCAATTTGAAAGAAAAAAGTTTGAAATTGATGATTTATTTGATTACTTCCGGTGACGACCGGAAGTGACGGCGACAAAAAATATCACGTGCATGCATCATAGAGAAAATAGATCTATCATCCCTGAAAGTTTCATTCGATTATCTTTAGTGGTTTTCAAGTTTACCCCCCGGACAAAGTTTCTTTCAAAAACCGGAAAATCGGACGTATCTGACGAACGAAAGTGAATTTTGAAAAAATGAAAAAAATACCTCGAGGTACCATCGTTCCCCATAACCTGTGAAAGTTTCAGGAAAATCCATCCAACGGTCTCGGAGACGAAAGGGAAAAAAAATAATAATAATAATAATAATAATAAACAGTAGAATCACTAGAAGGTCTTCCGTTGGAGACGGAAGACCTTAATAAACAGTAGAATCACTAGAAGGTCTTCCGTTGGAAACGGAAGACCTTAATAACTAGAAACTCATTACTAGTAATGAGTAGGTCTTCCGTTAGATCACTTCCGGTAAAGAGCTTTCTGTTCCTACGAAAACCATTTAAATATATCAGAAAATGTGCCTTAACAATGAATGAGAAATGTATTATCGAATTTTTTACTCATTTCTCGTAACTTCCGGTGATGACCGGAAGTACTTTTATGATGCGTTTTCCTATAAATGACAGCGACTCTTTACTGTCTATATTCCCTGAAAATTTCACGTCTCTATCTGAAAGAGTTCTCAACAAAAATAAGTAGACTAAAAAAAGACAAAGTAGTAGGTTACTACCGACCGGAAGTAAATTTTGAAAAACAAAATGATCCAAACTCTAGAAGTTGATACTTTTATTATGACATGTGAAAATCATATGAAAGATTTCAAATATACGCGAGATTTATGGTGACAAAGAGATGAAATGTAAAAATGTATTTTATCAAGAAACCGGAAGTAGTTGTTTTGACTACCAACGGAGTCAATATTCTTTTGACACTTTCAAAGAGACTTAATAAACTAGTATAGGTTTCAATTTACAAGAAAAAGTTTGAAATTTGCGATTCTTTCAATCACTTCCGGTGACGACAGGAAGTGACGGTCGACATGTTCAACCCTCTACTGCACGACTGCAAACGGAGATTTATAATTCCTGAATAATTGATGAACCTATGTTTTACCTTTTCCAAGAAAAATGCTGGACAAAATTCCTTTTGAGAAACAGAAAATCGGCCATATTTTCCGACCGGAAGTGAATTTTGTAAAAACAAAAATAGTTATAGGAAGGTCCTTTCATAAGACATTATTCCTGAAAATTTCAAGAAAATCTATCCACCATCTCTGAGAAATCACTCGAAGAAATCGGAAAATCGACATTTTTCAAATACTTCCGGTATAGACCGGAAGTGATGGACGAAAAAATTGAATGTATGTGTACAATGGACTAATGTTAGATGATCAACTCTACAAGTTTCAAGCGTCTATCTATATTCATTATTGAGAAACTGAAAAAACAAGGTTTGAATATGTCCACCCCATATCTCACGACCGGAAGTGAATTTTACAAAAAGATTTAAATTTACACTAGACATTTATAATGTCTATAACATATGTAAAATTCAAATCATTAAATTGTTTTTTGACCGAGATTTATGGCACTGAAAAATGAGAGAATGAATAGTTTTTCTTTGATATAACCGGAAGTTGGAGATTCAACTTCCGGTGGGGTCAATAGTTTTTGAGAATTAGAACGAGACCTAATAAACCGATATAGGTTTCAATTTGAAAGAAAAAAGTTTGAAATTTATGATTTATTAATCACTTCCGGTGACGACCGGAAGTGACGGCCGACATTCTTACCCCTTTACTGCACCCCTACAAAGTGAGATTTATTAACTCTGAAATTTTGGTGACTCTATCTTTTACCGTTTCTGAGAAAAACGATTGACAACGAAAACAGCTCATAAGCCGTATTTGCCGACCGGAAGTGAATTTTACAAAAAATTTTCACGTTACTCTAGACATTTATAGTGACTATAATATATGTAAAACTCAACTCATTAACTAGTTTCATGACCGAGATTTATGGCACTGAAAAATAAAAGAATGAATACTCTTTCTTTGATATAACCGGAACTTGGAAATTCAACTTCCGGTGGGGTCAACATTTTTCTTTCAAAAACCGGAAAATCGGACGTATCTAACGAACGGAAGTGAATTTTGAAAAAATGAAAAAAACGCCTCGAGGTACCATCGTTGTCTATAACCTGTGAAAGTTTCAGGAAAATCCATCCAGCGGTCTCGGAGACGAAAGAGAAAAAAAAAAAAATAATAATAATAATAACTAGCAACGAGTAGGTCTTCCGTCCGATTTGTTGATGCACTCGGAGTTAAAAAAAAAAAAAAAAGACAAATGAGTCCCAATTTAGTTTCCGACTTTAAGACACTTTAGATATAATCAATTTTTCATATCATAAGCTTCTGAAGCAAAGTTGCGGTGAAATTCGTTTGAAATTCGACTCTCCAGGCGAGCCATAAGGCCCGCGGGCCTATTTCTTGATGTCATTTGTTAGCCCTCTATAGACTCAACAACTTTAGTTCTATATGTCTTTACAAAATATTTACCTGTAAAAAGTTATTGAGATCGACCGATATCGACAAAAAATCGACTCTACAGGCGAGCCATTAGGACCATAGGCCTATTTCTTGATATCAATCGATAGATCTCGATAAACTGAACAACTTTTGTTCAATATGTCCTTACAAAATATTTACCAGTTACAAGTTTTTGAAATCGACTGATATCGACAAAAATCGACTCTACAGGCGAGCCATGAGGCCCACAGACCCATTTTTTGATATTGATCGATAGGTTATGACACATTGAACAACTTTTGTTCAATAATGCTTTTCAAAAAATATGTCGTTTTAAAGATATGAGGCGTCAAATATTGACGATTTTGGCCCTTAAAATCCCTTATTACGTAACATATGACCTACTTTTTGATTTGATAAGAACAAGCTGGTTGAGATGAACATTTCCGCTTCAATGACTTATTACAAAATATTAATAGTTTCTGAGATATTCTCATAAACCTTTGAACCCTTCTGGGCCCCTAATTTAAAGGGTCAGCCCTTTTTGCTTGATATCGTAAGAAAGGTCATGACATTTCAAACATTTTTTGTTCAACAAGTATTTAGAAATTCTTTACCGTTCTCGAGTTATTTCTAGAAGTAATTTTTAGGGGCCAAACTGTAGCTCCCTAACGGGGCCACATAGGGTAAAAACGAAATATGCATATTGTTCAGATCATCATTCTGAACAACTTTTGTTCTTTATTGCTTTTCAAAATATTTGTCGTTTTCGAGATACAAGGGGTAAAATTTTTATGGTTTTGGCCCTGAAAATCCCTTATTACGTAACATATGACCTAAATTTTTATATGAATAGATTTGGATTGTTGAGATGAACATTTTTTGTTCTTTGACTTATACCAAAATATGAACGATTTTTGAGATATTTGATCTAGATTTTGAGCCCTTCTAGATCCCTAATTGAAGGAGCTAGCCCCTAAATCTTGATATTTTCGAAAAGATCTTGTAAATGTGCACAACTTTTGTTTACATGTCTTAACAAAATATTTGCAAGAAAAAAGATATTGGAGATCAAAGGTCAAAAATCGCCGAAATCGGCGAAAAATTTTGGCATCCATTTTTTCAGGTCCAGGCGAGCGTTTAGGCAAATCGCCTCCGGTAAAATCGAATCCCCCACAAATCTTCTAAAATGTTTACTCTATCTTGTGTAGAAATTTCAAGACTCTAGCTTCAAAACTAACGGAGAAGATGCGTGGACAACAAGGCCCTTCAAAAAGTCACTAAAAGAAAGATAACTCCTGACCGGAAGTGACGTCAAGCACGAAATTTTGCAAGGAAAGTCTCGTCACCAAAAGACATCTTTCCTGAAAATTTCGTGAAAATCGATCGAGAAATGGCTGAGAAAAACGCGTGTACTACCAAGGAAAATAATAATAATAATAATAATAATAATAATGAAGAAGAAGAACGCGAACAATAATAGTAAGGTCTTCCGCAGGAGACGGAAGACCTTAACTAGACACGATCTCGTTGCGAGCAACGAGTAGGTCTTCCGTCCGATTTGTTGATGCACTCGGAGTTAAAAAAAAAAAAAAAAAGACAAATGAGTCCCAATTTAGTTTCCGACTTTAAGACACTTTAGATATAATCAATTTTTCATATCATAAGCTTCTGAAGCAAAGTTGCGGTGAAATTCGTTTGAAATTCGACTCTCCAGGCGAGCCATAAGGCCCGCAGGCCTATTTCTTGATGTCATTTGTTAGCCCTCTATAGACTCAACAACTTTAGTTCTATATGTCTTTACAAAATATTTACCTGTAAAAAGTTATTGAGATCGACCGATATCGACAAAAAATCGACTCTACAGGCGAGCCATTAGGACCATAGGCCTATTTCTTGATATCAATCGATAGATCTCGATAAACTGAACAACTTTTGTTCAATATGTCCTTACAAAATATTTACCAGTTACAAGTTTTTGAAATCGACTGATATCGACAAAAATCGACTCTATAGGCGAGCCATGAGCCCACAGACCCATTTTTTAATATTGATCGATAGGTTATGACACATTGAACAACTTTTGTTCAATAATGCTTTTCAAAAAATATGTCGTTTTCAAGATATGAGGCGTCAAATATTGACGATTTTGGCCCTTAAAATCTCTAATTACGTAACATATGACCTACTTTTTGATTTGATAAGATCAAGCTCGTTGAGATGAACATTTCCGCTTCTACAACTTATTATAAAATATTAATAGTTTCGGAGATATTCTCAAAAACATTTGGACCCTTCTGAACCCCTAATTTAAAGGGCCAGCCCGTTTTGCTTGATATCGTAAGAAAGGCCTTGTCATTTTAAACATTTTTTGCTCAACAAGTATTTAGAAATTCTTTACCGTTCTCGAGTTATCTCTACAAGAAATATTTAGGGGCCAAAGTGTAGCTCCCTAACGGGGCCACATAGGGAAAAAACGAAATGTACATATTGTTTAGATTATCATTCTGAACAACTTTTGTTCAATAATGCTTTTCAAAATATTTGTCGTTTTCAAGATATGAGGCGTCAATTATTTATGATTTTGGCCCTTAAAATCCCTTATTACGTAACATATGACCTACTTTTTGATTTGATAAGAACAAGCTCGTTTAGATGAACATTTCCGCTTCAATGACTTATTACAAAATATTAATAGTTTCTGAGATATTCTCATAAACCTTTGGACCCTTCTGGGCCCCTAATTTAAAGGGTGAGCCCCTTTTGCTTGATATCGTAAGAAAGGTCATGACATTTCAAACATTTTTTGTTCAACAAGTATTTAGAAATTCTTTACCGTTCTCAACTTATTTCTAGAAGTAATTTTTAGGGGCCAAACTGTAGCTTCCTAACGGGGCCACATAGGGTAAAAACGAAATATGCATATTGTTCAGATCATCATTCTGAACAACTTTTGTTCTTTATTGCTTTTCAAAATATGTGTCGTTTTCGAGATACAAGGGGTAAAAAATTTATGGTTTTGGCCCTTAAAATCCCTTATTACGTAACATATGACCTAAATTTTTATATGAATAGATTTGGATTGTTGAGATGAACATTTTTTGTTCTTTGACTTATACCAAAATATTAACGATTTTTGAGATATTTGATTTAGACTTTGAGCCCTTCTAGATCCCTAATTGAAGGGGCTAGCCCCTAAATTTTGATATTTTCGAAAAGATCTCGTAAATGTGCACAACTTTTGTTCTACATGTCTTAACAAAATATTTGCAAGAAAAAAGATATTGGAGATCAAAGGTCAAAAATCGCCGAAATCGGCGAAAAATTTTGGCATCCATTTTTTCAGGTCCAGGCGAGCTTTTAGGCAAATCGCCTCCAGTAAAATCGAATCCCCCACAAATCTTCTAAAATGTTTACTCTATCTTGTGTAGAAATTTCAAGACTCTAGCTTCAAAACTAACGGAGGAGATGTGTGGACAACAAGGCCCTTCAAAAAGTCACTAAAAGAGAGATAACTCCTGACCGGAAGTGACGTCAAGCACGAAATTTTGCAAACAAAGTCTCGTCACCAAAAGACATCTTTCCTGAAAATTTCGTGAAAATCGATCGAGAAATGGCTGAGAAAAACGCGTGTACTACCAAGGAAAATAATAATAATAATAATAATAATAATAATAATAATGAAGAAGAAGAACGCGAACAATAATAGTAAGGTCTTCCGCAGGAGACGGAAGACCTTAACTAGAAACTCATTACTAGTAATGAGTAGGTCTTCCGTTTGTTCACTTCCGGTAAAGAGTTTTCTGATCCTACAAAAACCATTCAAATATATTAGAGAATGTACTTTAACAATAAATGAGAAGTGTATTATCGAATTTTTTACTCATTTCTTGTAACTTCCGGTGACGACCGGAAGTACTATTCAGATGTGTTTTCCTATAAATGACAGCGACTCTTTACTGTCTATATTCCCTGAAAATTTCACGTCTCTATCTGAAAGAGTTCTCAACAAAAAGAAGTAGACTAAAGAAAGAGAAAGTAGTAGGTTACTACCGACCGGAAGTCAATTTTGAAAAACAAAATCATCAAAACTCTAGAAGATTGATACTTTTTATTAAGACATGTGAAAATCATATGAAAGACTTCAAATATAAGCGAGATTTATGGGGAGAAAGAGACAAAAAGAAAAAAGGTATTTTATGAAGAAACCGGAAGTAGTTGTTTTGACTACCGACAGACTCAATATTCTTTTGACACTTTGAAAGAGAGTTAATAAACTAGTATAGGTTTCAATTTGAAAGAAAAAGTTTGAAATTTGCGATTCCTTCAATCACTTCCGGTGACGACAGGAAGTGACGGTTCAACCCCCTACTGCACGCTTATAAACGGAGATTGATTATCCCTGAATATTTGATGAACCTATATTTTACCTTTTCCAAGAAAAATGCTGGACAAAATTCCTTTTGAGAGACAGAATATCGGTCATATTTTTCGACCGGAAGTGAATTTTGTAAAAACAAAAATAATTATAGCAAGGTCCTTTCATAAGACATTATTCCTGAAAATTTCAAGAAAATATATCCAGCCATCTCTGAGAAATCACTCGAAGAAATCGGAAAATCGACATTTTTTAAAACACTTCCGGTATAGACCGGAAGTGACGGACGAAAAAATTGAATGTATGTGTACAATGGACTAATGTTAGTTAATCAACTCGACAAGTTTCAAGCGTCTATCTATATTCATTATTGAGAAACTGAAAAAACAAGGCTTCAATATATCCACCCCATATCTCACGACCGGAAGTGAATTTTACAAAAATATTTAAGTATACTCTAGACATGTATAGTGTCTATAACATATGTAAAATTCAAATCATTAACTTGTTTTATGACCGAGATTTATGGCACTGAAAAATGAGAGAATGAATAGTCTTTCTTTGATATAACCGGAAGTTGGAGATTCAACTTCCGGTGGGGTCAACATTTTTTGATAATTAGAACGAGACCTAGTAAACCGATATAGGTTTCAATTTGAAAGAAAAAAATTTGAAATTGATGATTAATTTAATCACTTCCGGTGACGACCGGAAGTGACGGCCGACATTCTTAACCCCCTACTGCACGCCTACAAAGTAAGATCTATTAGCTCTGAAAATTTGATGACTGTATCTTTAACCGTTTCTGAGAAAAACGCTGTACAACGAAAACAGCTAATAAGCCGTGTTTGCCGACCGGAAGTAAATTTTACAAAAATATTTAAAGTTACTTTAGACATTTATAGTGACTATAATATATGTAAAACTCAACTCATTAACTGGTTTCATGACCAAGATTTATGGCACTGAAAAATGAGAGAATTAATAGTCTTTCTTTGATATAACCGGAAGTTGGAGATTCAACTTCCGGTGGGATCAACATTTTTTGAGAATTAGAACTAGACCTAGTAAAACGATATAGGTTTCAATTTGAAAGAAAAAAGTTTGAAATTGATGATTTATTTAATCACTTCCGGTGACGACCGGAAGTGACGGCGGCAAAAAATATTACGTGCATGCACCATAGAGAAGATAGATCTGTCATCCCTGAAAGTTTCATTCGATTATCTTTTGTGGTTTTCAAGTTTACCCCCGGACAAAGTTTCTTTCAAAAACCGGAAAATCGGACGTATCTGACGAACAGAAGTGAATTTTGAAAAAATGAAAAAAATGCCTCGAGGTACCATCGTTGTCTATAACCTGTGAAAGTTTCAGGAAAATCCATCCAACGGTTTAGGAGACGAAAGTGAAAAAAAATAAATAATAATAACTAGAAACTCATTACTAGTAATGAGTAGGTCTTCCGTTAGATCACTTCCGGTAAAGAGCTTTCTGTTCCTACGAAAACCATTTAAATATATCAGAAAATGTGCCTTAACAATGAATGAGAAATGTATTATCGAATTTTTTACTCATTTCTCGTAACTTCCGGTGATGACCGGAAGTACTTTTATGATGCGTTTTCCTATAAATGACAGCGACTCTTTACTGTCTATATTCCCTGAAAATTTCACGTCTCTATCTGAAAGAGTTCTCAACAAAAAGAAGTAAACTAAAGAAAGAAAAAGTAGTAGGTTACTACCGACCGGAAGTCAATTTTGAAAAACAAAATGATCCAAACTCTAGAAGTTGATACTTTTATTATGACATGTGAAAATCATATGAAAGACTTCAAATATACGCGAGATTTATGGTGACAAAGAGATGAAAAGTAAAAATGTATTTTATCAAGAAACCGGAAGTAGTTGTTTTGACTACCAACGGAGTCAATATTCTTTTGACACTTCCAAAGAGACTTAACAAACTAGTATAGGTTTCAATTTACAAGAAAAAGTTTGAAATTTGCGATTCTTTCAATCACTTCCGGTGACGACAGGAAGTGACGGTCGACATGTTCAACCCTCTACTGCACGACTGCAAACGGAGATTTATAATTCCTGAATAATTGATGAACCTATATTTTACCTTTTCCAAGAAAAATGCTGGACAAAATTCCTTTTGAGAAACAGAAAATCGGCCATATTTTCCGACCGGAAGTGAATTTTGTAAAAACAAAAATAGTTATAGGAAGGTCCTTTCATAAGACATTATTCCTGAAAATTTCAAGAAAATCTATCCACCATCTCTGAGAAATCACTCGAAGAAATCGGAAAATCGACATTTTTCAAATACTTCCGGTATAGACCGGAAGTGACGGACGAAAAAATTGAATGTATGTGTACAATGGACTAATGTTAGTTGATCAACTCTACAAGTTTCAAGCGTCTATCTATATTCATTATTGAGAAACTGAAAAAACAAGGTTTGAATATGTCCACCCCATATCTCACGACCGGATGTGAATTTTACAAAAAGATTTAAATTTACACTAGACATTTATAATGTCTATAACATATGTAAAATTCAAATCATTAACTTGTTTTATGACCGAGATTTATGGCACTGAAAAATGAGAGAATGAATAGTTTTTCTTTGATATAACCGGAAGTTGGAGATTCAACTTCCGGTGGGGTCAATAGTTTTTGAGAATTAGAACGAGACCTAATAAACCGATATAGGTTTCAATGTGAAAGAAAAAAGTTTGAAATTTATGATTTATTAATCACTTCCGGTGACGACCGGAAGTGACGGCCGACATTCTTACCCCCCCTACTGCACCCCATCAAAGTGAGATCTATTAACTCTGAAATTTTGGTGCCTCTATCTTTTACCGTTTCTGAGAAAAACGATTGACAACGAAAACAGCTCCTAAGCCGTATTTGCCGACCGGAAGTGAATTTTACAAAAATATTTGACGTTACTCTAAACATTTGTAGTGACTATAATATATGTAAAACTCAACTCATTAACTAGTTTCATGACCGAGATTTATGGCACTGAAAAATGAGAGAATGAATAGTCTTTCTTTGATATAACCGGAAGTTGGAGATTCAACTTCCAGTGGGGTCAACCTTTTTTGAGAATTAGAACGAGATATAGTAAACCAAAGTAGGTTTCAATTTGAAAGAAAAAAGTTTGAAATTGATGATTTATTTGATCACTTCCGGTGACGACCGGAAGTGACGGCGACAAAAAATATTACGTGCATGCACCATAGAGAAAATAGATCTATCATCCCTGAAAGTTTCATTCGATTATCTTTAGTGGTTTTCAAGTTTACCCCCGGACAAAGTTTCTTTCAAAAAACCGGAAAATCGGACGTATCTGACGAACGGAAGTGAATTTTGAAAAAATTAAAAAAAATTCCTCGAGGTACCATCGTTCCCTATAACCTGTGAAAGTTTCAGGAAAATCCATCCAATGGTCTCGGAGACGAATGGGAAAAAAAAAAAATAATAATAATAATAAACAGTAGAATCACTAGAAGGTCTTCCGTTGGGAACGGAAGACCTTAATAAACAGTAGAATCACTAGAAGGTCTTCCGTTGGAAACGGAAGACCTTAATAAGAAACAGAGTAAAAACAATATGTTCCCAAACTTTGTTTGGGGAACATAATAATAATAACTAGTACTTATTGTAACGGAGATCGTTACAGATGTTCCCCAAACATTCCCCCATTTAGTAAGTGGTGACATTTATTTCAGTACAAGTTGTTTTGACCATTTGCAAACTGTGTAGCATGTGAATATATAACTATCTTATAACGTTCAGTCCATTTCATACTACTTCAAATCAGTTATAAAGATCTGAGAGTTTTGTGCACGTGCACGTACGTGCATGCACGTGTATAAATAATTCGACCATCTCGATACATTAGAAGTCTTACTATATAAGTACAAGAGAAGTTTCACAACTGTTCCATGAAAAACGAGAAATTAACGGAAACTCAAAACTACAAAGACAGTAATCAATGCACGTGCATACACGTGCGTGTGAGTACCACACAGCAATTTTGTTGATACTATTCAATAGACATTTGAATAATATACTTACTATATCAATTTGGTATCGATTGCTTCACTCATAAGAAAGTTATTGGGATTTCAAAATCGTCCAATCAGAATTAAGCGCACGTGCATGCCCGTGCAGGGAAGTGATTTTGAGACTACTAGTAAATTGAAAGGCCCAAAACATGCCTGCAACCTAATTTTCAAACCTATTCATTGCAATCTCAAAATGTTATAGACCAATACTTAAATTTAGACGTCAAAAATTACAATGCACGCACATTCACGCGCACGCGATTTTGATAATGGAAAATTTGTTGACACCATTTCATAGACATTCATATCATAGATCTTCAGGGTAAATATAGATTCATTTCAGTTTTTAATTCAATAGTTATAACCATTTTAGTACCCGAAAAATGAAAGAAAAGCTATGCACGTGCATACACGGGCACGTGAGTATGACTCAGCATCAATGTTGATGTCATTCAATAGACATTTGATAGATATACTTACAGTATGAATTTCATATTGTTTCCATCATTTATAAGAAAGTTATGGCGATTTGAAAATCGTCCAATCAGAATTTAGCACACGTGCATGCACGTGCCAGATGGTAATTATGACTGTACACTTTTGTTAAGAATATCAAAATACATATACAATACAAGTTTGAAAAGATTTTGACAAAAAACAAAAAAAGTTATGGTCATTGAAAGAATTGAACCTTCAAAAGACAATACACGTGCGTGCGCATGCGCGTTTGCAATTTTTATTAAATCAATCAGTAGATATTTGACATGTCTACCTATCCTGTAAATATCATTAAATTTCCTTGATTGGCATGAATGTTATAAACGGTTTTGTATTATCCAATCAAATTGAAGCACACGTGCATGCGCGTGCAGAATTGAAATTTTAACAATGCCAAACAGTTAAGGGTCCTATGTTATACCTACGATATAAATAGGAAACGATTTCATTGAAAAATAAAGAAGTTAGACGCATTCCAAAGTTTGTAAACAAAAAATCCAATGCACGTGCATGCACATGCATGCATTTTCAGACAAAATGACATTCGTTCCGCACATCTACATATGCTATACTATCATCCTAAAAAGGTTTCAGATTGATCCCTTGAGTAGTTTCTGAGAACACTCGTGGACAAAAAAGTCCCAAGAAGAAAGAATAATAATAATAATAATAATAATAATAACTAGTACTTATTGTAACGGGGACCGTTACAGATGTTCCCCAAACATTCCCCCATTTAGTAAGTGGTGACATTTATTTCAGTACAAGTGGTTTTGACCATTGCAAACTGTGTAGCTTGTGAATATATAACTATCTTATAACGTTCAGTCCATTTCATACTAGTTCAAATCAGTTATAAAGATCTGAGAGTTTTCTGCACGTGCACGTACGTGCATGCACGTGCATATAAATAATTTTAGAAGTCTTACTATATGAGTACAAGAGAAATTTCACAACTGTTCAATGAAAAACGAGAAATTAACGACAACTCAAAACTACAAAGACCGAAATCAATGCACGTGCATACACGTGCGCATGAGTACTACACAGCAATTTTGTTGATGCTAATCAATAGACATTTGAACAATATACTTACTATATCAATTTGGTATCGATCGCTTCACTCTTAAGAAAGTTATTGGGATTTTAAAATCGTCCAATCAGAATTAAGCGCACGTGCATGCGCGTGCAAGGAAGTGATTTTGAGACTATTAATAAATTGACAGGCCCAAAACATACCTGCAACCTAATTTTTAAACCTATTCATTGCAATCTCAAAATGTTATAGACCAATACTCAAATTTAGACGTCAAAAATTACAATGCACGCGCATTCACGCGCACGCGATTTTGATAATGGAAAATTTGTTGACACCATTTCACAGACATTCATATCATAGATCCTCAGGGTAAATTTGAATTCATTTCAGTTTTTAATTCAATAGTTATGACCATTTTAGTACCCGAAAAATGAAAGAAAAGCTATGCACGTGCATACACGGACACGTGAGTATGACTCGGCATCAATGTTGATGTCATTCAAGAGACATTTGATATATATACTTACAGTATAAATTTCATATTGTTTCCATCATTTATAAGAAAGTTATGGCGATTTGAAAATCGTTCAATCACAATTTAGCACACGTGCATGCACGTGCCGGATGGTAATTATGACTGTACACTTTTGTTAAAAATATCAAGATACATACACAATAAAGGTTTGAAAAGATTTTGACAAAAAACAAAAAGGTTATGGTCATTGAAAGAATTGAACCTTCAAAAGACAATGCACGTGCGTGCGCATGCGTGTTTGCAATTTTTATTACATGGATCTGTAGATATTTGGTATGTCTACCTATCCTGTAAAAATCATTAAATTTCCTTAATTGGCATGAATGTTATAAACGGTTTTGTATTATCCAATCAAATTGAAGCACACGTGCATGCGCGTGCAGAATTGAAATTTTGACGATGCCAAACAGTTAAGGGTCCCATGTTATACTTACGATATAAATAGGAAACGATTTCATTGAAAAATAAAAAAGTTAGACGCATTCCAAAATTTGTAAACAAAAAATCCAATGCACGTGCATGCACATGCATGCATTTTCAGACAAAATGACGTTCGTTCCGCACATCTACAAAGAGTATTCTATCATCCTAAAAAGGTTTCGTCTTGATCCCTTCAGTAGTTTCTGAGAACACTCGTGGACAAAAAAGGGTGACAAGAATAAAGAAAGAATAATAATAATAATAACTAGTGATCCTAATTGTTCGCGAACAATTAGAGGGCTTCCCACCTTCTAGCGGTTTTTCAGTAGTGTTGAAATGCTAAAAGCCCCCCCCTACCCCATCCCACCCTCACCCAAAAAAAAAAAAAAATGATTTGGCTAGAAAAGAAATTCAAATTTGCCGCCTAAATTTGAGTGTTGAGGTGTGTTCAATGCTTGGTTTCGCATTAAGTACCCGTCAAATTTGAGGGAGAAAAGGGGTGTGGGTGTTGGGAAGCCAGCACATATGCACATATCAGGTAAAAGTGTAATGGGACTTGTGCAGGTGTTTGGGGTGACTTTAGACCTGTTAGATGTGATATTTGGAGGTGCAAAGAAACCGGATGTGCCATTTTCCTAGATTGTAGTAACTGCTGGTGCATGCTGGGAGTCTATACAAGCCTCATGTTGTCAGATGTTGTGAAGATGCACTGGATTTGACCGTGTGTGTTGTGGATTGTGGAATTGAATATACAGTTTGTAATGGCTCATCCTATGTGTTCTAATTCACGGAGACAATGTCTTTCAGTCATTTCACCCAAGGAGGCATGCATATACGGATTGATAGGCTTTGACAACAAACAACCAAAATGGCGGCCGGTGAATTAGAAAGTGTCTGAGTGCATGTAGGATATCTGAACGGAGAATAGGAGTACTGCATCCCATCTGATCCTGCAGGTAAGTGTTTATTTGTTTACAATGACAGTCGGGATGGAATGTCAATGAGTTCAACTGTCAAGTAAAGTTGCATCATCATTATAAAAAACAACAACTTAGTCTTTATGTTGATGCAGGCAGACAATTGAATCTGGCCTATGTCTTTTCATGAATGTAAATGGAATTCATGTTTGATTGACAAGACAGTCAAGAAATGGAAGAAGTGGGTGTAGGTCAGATGTGTAGGTGTAGGTCAGATTAGCTAGAATCCTGTAATTGTTGCATGGCATGAGACCGGTCAAAATAGTGTATTGAAACAGCTGATCACAATCAGATCACTTGAAGGGTGGGGGATTTCTTCCTTGGGGACGACAGGCGTGATGGGTGGGTTGGCCTTACTCGTGGAGACTGGCCCCTGGATGCGTGACCTTGACCTTTGACCTTGACCCACTTTCAAGGTCAAACCTCAAAACACATGGGGGAGAAAGTGTGACCTTGACCTTTGACCTTGACCTCATTTTGAAGGTCAGAGAGGTCACGGGGCTTCGTTTAAGTGGTCCCGCATCCCTATCTACATCCGTGAAGAAGTTGTGGGCTCGAACGACGACGTCGGAGACTTTCGGGGGCGAGAACCGTGCTTCGGGGTTCTCGGTTTCCCTCGGTCAACTTTTCTGTGCGAGAGCGTTTCATCTGGAATTCGTCGGCGAAGGTCTCGCCTCTCCACGACTTGCGGTCTAGTGAGAGTAGCGATAACGGGGTTTTCGACGTTAAGTCGCCGCCATTCGCAGAGTGGTCAAAGTTCAGAGTTGACATTCGTGATGCCGAGACCGGTCCAAAATTCCTTGCTGACCCATGTGATATTTCGATGCTATCTGAAGCGTGAAAGAGCGTATAAAAAGTGCCATTTTCTGGCCATTCTGGATGACCTTGACCTTTGACCTTGACCTACTTTTTCAAGGTCAAGGTCACCCAACCCGTCCCAGTGGGTTCCGTCTCTCTACGACGAAGACTTTAGGAGTCGTCAATTTGTAGGGGACAAATCGCAAAACATGAGGGAGCATTAACTCCCTTTAGGGGACACCGAATCCCTTCATTTGAAATTCTTCGCTTCTACTAATTACCCTCTATGTTTTAGAAAAGGTTTCATCCTCCTATCATTTACGGTTACAAAGTAGAAGTGCTAACAATGATTTCTGCGAAAGGTCAAATAACTCCGTAAGGGGTCAAAGTTCAATTACGCAGGGTGAACTGTATTCGTTTCTCAAGAAGTACTATATGATGGACTATAAAGTTTTTCGATAAGTCTTAAGACGAAGATTTTTTTTGACGGCAGGAAAATAATAATAATAATAATAACTAGTGATCCTAATTGTTCGCGAACAATTAGAGGGCTTTCCACCTACAATGATTTAAAAAAAGATATTTAAAAATATTTAAGATGATGTACGAATCTCAAAATGACCAAGAAAATTTAAATTAATAATTTTCACGTTGACCTTGACCTTTGACCTTGACCTCATTTTGAAGGTCAAAGGTCCTTGCTCTTAATGCAGGTGATCCCATGTCTCTATCTATATTAATGTAAAAGCTATAAGCTTAAAAAATGGTAATCAAGACATTCAGGGGCAATAATTTGTTTAGGGGTTTTCGGTTACTTTCGGTTAGTTTCTCAATGCTAAAACTACTTTGAAAGACCTTGAAAATGGAAAAAAAATAATTTTGATGATGACCTTGACCTTTGACCTTGACCTCATTTTGAAGGTCAAAGGTCATCGGTTCTAATGCAAGTGGTCCCATGTCTCTATCTATATTAATATAAAAGTTATAGGCTTAGATAATGATATTGGAGACTTTCAGGGGCAATAACTATGCTTAAGGGTTTTTGTATAACTTTGATTATTTTTTCTTTGCAAGAGGGTTTTACTGTGAATTCATTAGCGAAGGTTTCGTGTCTCTATAACTTTCCGTTAAGTAGGAGTAGCGATAACAAGGTTTTCGACGCGAGTCTCCGAAATTCACAGGAGGGTCAAAGTTCAAAGTTGTAATGCATACTATCAAAACCAATCAAGAAATCAATACTTATCCATATAATATTTCAACGCTATCTTAAGCAGGAAAGAGGGTATAAAAAGTGCTATTTTTTCTCTTTTCTGATGACCTTGACCTTTGACCTTGACCTAATTTTCAAGGTCGAAGGTCAACGATCCTATTCCAGTTGGTCCCATGTCTCTACAACAAACCGTTCTCAAGCTCGACATGTTTTACGAATAAATCGCAAAACATAAAGAGGCATTAACTCCCTTTAGGGGACACCGAATCCCTTCATTTTAAATTCTTCGCTTCTACTAATTACCCTCTATGTTTTAGAAAAGGTTTCATCCTCCTATCATTTATGGTTACAAAGTAGAAGTGCTAACAATGATTTCTGCGAAAGGTCAAATAACTCCGTAAGGGGTCAAAGTTCAATTACGCAGGGTGAACTGTATTCGTTTCTCAAAAAGTGCTATATGATGGACTATAAAGTTTTTCGATAAGTCTTAAGACGAAATTTTTTTTTGACGGCAGGAAAATAATAATAATAAACAGAACAATAACAATAGGACTTTCCACTGAAAGGTGGAAAGCCCTAATAAACAGAACAATAACAATAGGACTTTCCACTGAAAGGTGGAAAGCCCTAATAATAATAAGAAACAGAGTAAAACCAATATGTTCCCAAACTTCGTTTGGGGAACATAATAACTAGTACTTATTGTAACGGGGACCGTTACAGATGTTCCCCAAACATTCCCCCATTTAGTAAGTGGTGACATTTATTTCAGTACACGTTGTTTTGACCATTGCAAACTGTGTAGCATGTGAATATATAATTATCTTATAACGTTCAGTCCATTTCATACTAGTTCAAATCAGTTATAAAGATCTGAGAGTTTTGTGCACCTGCACGTACGTGCATGCATGTGCATATAAATAATTCGACCATCTCGATACATTAGAAGTCTTACTATATGAGTACAAGAGAAGTTTCACAACTGTTCAATGAAAAACGAGAAATTAACGGCAACTCAAAACTACAAAGACCGAAATCAATGCACGTGCATACACGTGCGCGTGAGTACCACACAGCAATTTTGTTGATGCTGTTCAATAGACATTTGAACAATATACTTGCTATATGAATTTGGTATCGATCGCTTCACTCTTAAGAAAGGTATTGGGATTTCAAAATCGTCCAATCAGAATTGAACGCACGTGCATTCGCGTGCAGGGAAGTGATTTTGAGACTATTAATAAATTGACAGGCCCAAAACATACCTGCAACCTAATTTTCAAACCTATTCATTGCAATCTCAAAATGTTATAGACGGATACTTAAATTTAGACGTCAAAAATTACAATGCACGCGCATTCACGCGCACGCGATTTTGATAATGGAAAATTTGTTGACACCATTTCACAGACATTCATATCATAGATCCTCAGGGTAAATTTGAATTCATTTCAGTTTTTAATTCAATAGTTATGACCATTTTAGTACCCGAAAAATGAAAGAAAAGCTATGCACGTGCATACACGGACACGTGAGTATGACTCGGCATCAATGTTGATGTCATTCAATAGACATTTGATAGATATACTTACAGTATAAATTTCATATTGTTTCCATCATTTATTAGAAAGTTATGGCGATTTGAAAATCGTCCAATCACAATTTAGCACACGTGCATGCACGTGCCGGATGCTAATTATGACTGTACACTTTTGTTAAGAATATCAAGATACATATACAATACAAGTTTGAAAAGATTTTGACAAACAACAAAAAAGTTATGGTCATGGAAAGAATTGAACGTTCAAATGTCAATGTGCGTGCGTGAGCATGCGCGTTTTCAATTTTTTAACATAGATTTGTAGATATTTATAATATTTACCTACCCTGTAAATATTATCCAATTGTCTTAATTTACATGAAAGTTATAAATGGTTTTGTATTATGCAATCAAATTGAAGCACACGTGCATACACGTGCAGAATTGAAATTTTGACGATGTGAAACGGTTAAGGGTCTCAAGATATACCTGCAATACAAATATCAAACGATTTCATTGAAAAATAAAAAAGTTAGACGAATTCCAAAGTTTGTAAACAAAAAATCCAATGCACGTGCATGCACATGCATGCATTATCAGACAAAATGACGTTCGTTCCGCACATCTACAAAGAGTATTCTATCATCCTAAAAAGGTTTCGTCTTGATCCCTTCAGTAGTTTCTGAGAACACTCGTGGACAAAAAAGTGTGACAAGAATAAAGAAAGAATAATAATAATAACTAGTACTTATTGTAACGGGGACCGTTACAGATGTTCCCCAAACATTCCCCCATTTAGTAAGTGGTGACATTTATTGCAGTACAAGTTGTTTTGACCATTGCAAACTGTGTAGCATGTGAATATATAACTATCTTATAACGTTCAGTCCATTTCATACTAGTTCAAATCAGTTATAAAGATTTGAGAGTTTTGTGCACGTGCACGTACGTGCAGATAAATAATTCCAACATATCGATACATTAGAAGTCTTACTATATCAGTACAAGAGAAGATTCACAACTGTTCAATGAAAAACGAGAAATTAACGGCAACTCAAAACTACAAACACCGAAATCAATGCACGTGCATACACGTGCGCATGAGTACTACACAGGAATTTTGTTTATGCTAATCAATAGACATTTGAACAAAATACTTACTATATGAATTTGGTATTGATTGCTTCACTCATAAGAAAGGTATTGGGATTTCAAAATCGTCCAATCAGAATTAAGCGCACGTGCATGCGCATGCAGGGAAGTGATTTTGAGACTATTAATAAATTGAGAGACCTAAAACATACCTGCAACCTAATTTTGAAACCTATTCATTGCAATCTCAAAATGTTATAGAGCAATACTTAAATTTAGATGTCAAAAATTACATTGCACGCGCATTCACGCGCACGCGATTTTAATAATGGAAAATTTGTTGACACCATTTCATAGACATTCATATCATAGATCCTCAGGGTAAATTTGAATTCATTTCAGTTTTTAATTCAATAGTTATGACCATTTTAGTACCCGAAAAATGAAAGAAAAGCTATGCACGTGCATACACGGACACGTGAGTATGACTCGGCATCAATGTTGATGTCATTCAATAGACATTTGATAGATATACTTACAGTATAAATTTCATATTGTTTCCATCATTTATTAGAAAGTTATGGCGATTTGAAAATCGTCCAATCACAATTTAGCACACGTGCATGCACGTGCCGGATGCTAATTATGACTGTACACTTTTGTTAAGAATATCAAGATACATATACAATACAAGTTTGAAAAGATTTTGACAAACAACAAAAAAGTTATGGTCATGGAAAGAATTGAACGTTCAAATGTCAATGTGCGTGCGTGAGCATGCGCGTTTTCAATTTTTTAACATAGATTTGTAGATATTTATAATATTTACCTACCCTGTAAATATTATCCAATTGTCTTAATTTACATGAAAGTTATAAATGGTTTTGTATTATGCAATCAAATTGAAGCACACGTGCATACACGTGCAGAATTGAAATTTTGACGATGTGAAACGGTTAAGGGTCTCAAGATATACCTGCAATACAAATATCAAACGATTTCATTGAAAAATAAAAAAGTTAGACGAATTCCAAAGTTTGTAAACAAAAAATCCAATGCACGTGCATGCACATGCATGCATTATCAGACAAAATGACGTTCGTTCCGCACATCTACAAAGAGTATTCTATCATCCTAAAAAGGTTTCGTCTTGATCCCTTCAGTAGTTTCTGAGAACACTCGTGGACAAAAAAGTGTGACAAGAATAAAGAAAGAATAATAATAATAACTAGTACTTATTGTAACGGGGACCGTTACAGATGTTCCCCAAACATTCCCCCATTTAGTAAGTGGTGACATTTATTGCAGTACAAGTTGTTTTGACCATTGCAAACTGTGTAGCATGTGAATATATAACTATCTTATAACGTTCAGTCCATTTCATACTAGTTCAAATCAGTTATAAAGATTTGAGAGTTTTGTGCACGTGCACGTACGTGCAGATAAATAATTCCAACATATCGATACATTAGAAGTCTTACTATATCAGTACAAGAGAAGATTCACAACTGTTCAATGAAAAACGAGAAATTAACGGCAACTCAAAACTACAAACACCGAAATCAATGCACGTGCATACACGTGCGCATGAGTACTACACAGGAATTTTGTTTATGCTAATCAATAGACATTTGAACAAAATACTTACTATATGAATTTGGTATTGATTGCTTCACTCATAAGAAAGGTATTGGGATTTCAAAATCGTCCAATCAGAATTAAGCGCACGTGCATGCGCATGCAGGGAAGTGATTTTGAGACTATTAATAAATTGAGAGACCTAAAACATACCTGCAACCTAATTTTGAAACCTATTCATTGCAATCTCAAAATGTTATAGAGCAATACTTAAATTTAGATGTCAAAAATTACATTGCACGCGCATTCACGCGCACGCGATTTTAATAATGGAAAATTTGTTGACACCATTTCATAGACATTCATATCATAGATCCTCAGGGTAAATTTGAATTCATTTCAGTTTTTAATTCAATAGTTATGACCATTTTAGTACCCGAAAAATGAAAGAAAAGATATGCACGTGCATACACGGTCACGTGAGTATGACTCAGCATCAATGTTGATGTCATTCAATAGACATTTGATAGATATACTTACAGTATAAATTTCATATTGTTTCCATCATTTATAAGAAAGTTATGGCCATTTGAAAATCGTCCAATCAGAATTTAGCACACGTGCATGCACGTGCCGGATGGTAATTATGACTATACACTTTTGTTAAGAATATCAAGATACATATACAATACAGGTTTCAAAAGATTTTGACAAAAAACAAAAAAGTTATGGTCATTGAAAGAATTGAAACTTCAAAAGACAATGCATGTGTGTGCGCATGCGCGTTTGCTATTTTTATTACATCGGTCTGTAGATATTTGGCATGTCTACCTATCCTGTAAATATCATTAAATTTCCTTAATTGGTATGAATGTTATAAGCGGTTTTGTATTATCCAATCAAATTGAAGCACACGTGTATGCGCGTGCAGAATTGAAATTTTGATGATGCCAAACAGTTAAGCGTCTCAAGTTATACCTGCAATATAAATATCAAACGATTTCATTGAGAAACAAAAAAGTTAGACGAATTCCAAAATTTGTAAACAAAAAATACAATGCACGTGCATGCACATGCATGCATTTTCAGACAAAATGACGTTCGTTCCGCACATCTACAAAGAGTATTCTATCATCCTAAAAAGGTTTCATCTTGATCCCTTCAGTAGTTTCTGAGAACACTCGTGGACAAAAAAGTGTGACAAGAATAAAGAAAGAATAATAATAATAATAATAATAACTAGTACTTATTGTAACGGGGACCGTTACAGATGTTCCCCAAACATTCCCCCATTTAGTAAGTGGTGACATTTATTTCCGTACAAGTTGTTTTGACCATTGCAAAATATGTAGCATGTGAATATATAACTATCTTATAACGTTCAGTCCATTTCATACTAGTTCAAATCAGTTATAAAGATCTGAGAGTTTTGTGCACGTATACGTACGTTCATGCACGTGGATATAAATAATTCGACCATCTCGATACATTAGAAGTCTTACTATATGAGTACAAGAGAAGTTCACAACTGTTCAATGAAAAACGAGAATTTAACGACAACTCAAAACTACAAAGACCGAAATCAATGCACGTGCATACACGTGTGCATGAGTACCACACAACAATTTTGTTGATGCTATGCAATAGACATTTGAAAAATATACTTTCTACATGAATTTGGTATCGATCGCTTCACTCATAAGAAAGTTATTGGGATTTCAAAATCGTCCAATCAGAATTAAGCGCACGTGCATGCGCGTGCAGGGAAGTGATTTTGAGACTATTAATAAATTGAGAGGCCCAAAACATACCTGCAACCTAATTTTCAAACCTATTCATTGCAATCTCAAAATGTTATAGACCAATACTTAAATTTAGACGTCAAAAATTACAATGCACGCGCATTCACGCGCACGTGATTTTGATAATGGAAAATTTGTTGACACCATTTCACAGACATTCATATCATAGATCCTCAGGGTAAATTTGAATTCATTTCAGTTTTTAATTCAATAGTTATGACCATTTTAGTACCCGAAAAATGAAAGAAAAGCTATGCACGTGCATACACGGGCACGTGAGTATGACTCAGCATCAATGTTGATGTCATTCAATAGACATTTGATAGATATACTTACAGTATAAATTTCATATTGTTTCCATCATTTATAAGAAAGTTATGGCGATTTGAAAATCGTCCAATCACAATTTAGCACACGTGCATGCACGTGTCGGATGGTAATTATGACTGTACACTTTTGTTAAGAATATCAAGATACATATAAAATACAAGTTTGAAAAGATTTTGACAAAAAACAAAAAAGTTATGGTCATTGAAAGAATTGAACCTTCAAAAGACAATGCACGTGCGTGCGCATGCGCGTTTGCTATTTTTATTACATTGCGCTGTACATATTTGGCATGTCTACCTATCCTTTAAATATCATTACATTTCCTTGATTGACATGAATGATATAAACGGTTTTGTATTATCCAATCAAATTGAAGCACACGTGCATGCGCGTGCAGAATTAAAATTATGACGATGCCAAACAGTTAAGGGTTCCAAGTTATACCTACGATATAAATATCAAACGATTTCATTGAAAAATAAAAAAGTTAGACTCATTCCAAAGTTTGTAAACAAAAAATCCAATGCACGTGCATGCACATGCATGCATTTTCAGACAAAATGACATTCGTTCCGCACATCTACATATGCTATACTATCATCCTAAAAAGGTTTCAGATTGATCCCTTGAGTAGTTTCTGAGAACACTCGTGGACAAAAAAGTCCCAAGAAGAAAGAAAGAATAATAATAATAATAATAAGAAACAGAGTAAAACCAATATGTTCCCAAACTTCGTTTGGGGAACATAATAAGAAACAGAGTAAAACCAATATGTTCCCAAACTTTGTTTGGGGAACATAATAACTAGTACTTATTGTAACGGGGACCGTTACAGATGTTCCCCAAACATTCCCCCATTTAGTAAGTGGTGTCATTTATTTCAGTACAAGTGGTTTTGACCATTGAAAACTGTGGAGTATGTGAATATATAACTATCTTATACCGTTCAGTCCATTTCATACTAGTTCAAATCAGTTATAAAGATCTGAGAGTTTTGTGCACGTGAACGTACGTGTATGCACGTGCATATGAATAATTCGACCATCTCCATACATTAGAAGTCTTACTATATGAGTACAAGAGAAGTTTCACAACTGTTCAATGAAAAACGAGAAATTAACGGCAACTCAAAACTACAAAGACCGAAATCAATGCACGTGAATACACGTGCGCGTGAGTACCACACAGCAATTTTGTTGATGCTATTCAATAGACATTTGAACAATATACCTACTATATAAATTTGATATCGATTGCTTCACTCATAAGAAAGTTATTGGGATTTCAAAATCGTCCAATCAGAATTAAGCGCACGTGCATGCGCGTGCAGGGAAGTGATTTTGAGACTATTAATAAATTGAGAGGTCCTAAACATACCTGCAACCTAATTTTCAAACCTATTCATTGCAATCTCAAAATGTTATAGACCAATACTTAAATTTAGACATCAAAAATTACAATGCACGCGCATTCACGCGCACGCGATTTTCACAATGGAAAATTTGTTGACACCATTTCATAGACATTCATATCATAGATCCTCAGGGTAAATTTGAATTCATTTCAGTTTTTAATTCAATAGTTATGACCATTTTAGTACCCGAAAAATGAAAGAAAAGCTATGCACGTGCATACACGAGCACGTGAGTATGACTCAGCATCAATGTTGATGTCATTCAATAGATATTTGATAGATATACTTACAGTATAAATTTCATATTGTTTCCATCATTTATAAGAAAGTTATGGCGATTTGAAAATCGTCAAATCAGAATTTAGCACATGTGCATGCACGTGTCGGATGGTAATTATGACTATACACTTTTGTTAAGAATATCAAGATACATATACAATACAAGTTTCAAAAGATTTTGACAAAAAACAAAAAAGTTAGGGTCATTGAAAGAGTTGAACCTTCAAAAGACAATGCACGTCCGTTTGCAATTTTTATTACATTGATCTGTAGATATTTGGCATGTCTACCTATCCTGTAAATATCATTAAATTTCCTTAATTGGTATGAATGTTATAAACGGTTTTGTATTATCCAATCAAATTGAAGCACACGTGCATGCGCGTGCAGAATTGAAATTTTGACGATGGCAAACAGTTAAGGGTCCCAAGTTATACCTACGATATAAATATCAAACGATTTCATTGAAAAATAAAAAAGTTAGACTCATTGCAAAGTTTGTAAACAAAAAATCCAATGCACGTGCATGCACATGCATGCATTTTCAGACAAAATGACATTCGTTCCGCACATCTACATATGCTATACTATCATCCTAAAAAGGTTTCATATTGATTCCTTGAGTAGTTTCTGAGAACACTCGTGGACAAAAAAGTCCCAAGAAGAAAGAAAGAAAAATAATAATAAGAATAAGAATAAGAAACAGAGTAAAACCAATATGTTCCCAAACTTCGTTTGGGGAACATAATAACTAGACACGATCTCGTTGAGAGCAACGAGTAGGTCTTCCGTCCGATTTGTTGATGCACTCGGAGTTAAAAAAAAAAAAAAAGACAAATGAGTCCCAATTTAGTTTCCGACTTTAAGACACTTTAGATATAATTAATTTTTCATATCATAAGCTTCTGAAGCAAAGTTGCGGTGAAATTCGTTTGAAATTCGACTCTCCAGGCGAGCCATAAGGCCGGCGGGCCTATTTCGTGATGTCATTTGTTAGCCCTCTATAGACTCAACAACTTTAGTTCTATATGTCTTTACAAAATATTTACCTGTAAAAAGTTATTGAGATCGACCGATATCCACAAAAAATCGACTCTACAGGCGAGCCATTAGGACCATAGGCCTATTTCTTGATATCAATCGATAGACCTCGATAAACTGAACAACTTTTGTTCAATATGTCCTTACAAAATATTTACCAGTTACAAGTTTTTGAAATCGACTGATATCGACAAAAATCGACTCTACAGGCGAGCCATAAGCCCACAGACCCATTTTTTAATATTGATCGATAGGTTATGACACATTGAACAACTTTTGTTCAATAATGCTTTTCAAAAAATATGTCGTTTTAAAGATATGAGGCGTCAAATATTGACGATTTTGGCCCTTAAAATCTCTAATTACGTAACATATGACCTACTTTTTGATTTGATAAGATCAAGCTCGTTGAGATGAACATTTCCGCTTCTACAACTTATTATAAAATATTAATAGTTTCTGAGATATTCTCAAAAACATTTGGACCCTTCTGAACCCCTAATTTAAAGGGCCAGCCCGTTTTGCTTGATATCGTAAGAAAGGCCTTGTCATTTTAAACATTTTTTGCTCAACAAGTATTTAGAAATTCTTCACCGTTCTCGAGTTATCTCTACAAGAAATATTTAGGGGCCAAAGTGTAGCTCCCTAACGGGGCCACATAGGGAAAAAACGAAATGTACATATTGTTTAGATTATCATTCTGAACAACTTTTGTTCAATAATGCTTTTCAAAATATTTGTCGTTTTCAAGATATGAGGCGTCAATTATTTATGATTTTGGCCCTTAAAATCCCTTATTACGTAACATATGACCTACTTTTTGATTTGATAAGAACAAGCTCGTTTAGATGAACATTTCCGCTTCAATGACTTATTACAAAATATTAATAGTTTCTGAGATATTCTCATCAACCTTTGGACCCTTCTGGGCCCCTAATTTAAAGGGTCAGCCCCTTTTGCTTGATATCGTAAGAAAGGTCATGACATTTCAAACATTTTTTGTTCAACAAGTATTTAGAAATTCTTTACCGTTCTCGAGTTATTTCTAGAAGTAATTTTAAGGGGCCAAACTGTAGCTCCCTAACGGGGCCACATAGGGTAAAAACGAAATATGCATATTGTTCAGATTATCATTCTGAACAACTTTTGTTCTTTATTGCTTTTCAAAATATTTGTCGTTTTCGAGATACAAGGGGTAAAAATTTTATGGTTTTGGCCCTTAAAATCCCTTATTACGTAACACATGGCCTAAAGTTTTATATGAATAGATTTGGATTGTTGAGATGAACATTTTTTGTTCTTTGACTTATACCAAAATATTAACGATTTTTGAGATATTTGATCTAGACTTTGAGCCCTTCTAGATCCCTAATTGAAGGGGCTAGCCCCTAAATCTTGATATTTTCGAAAAGATCTCGTAAATGTGCACAACTTTTGTTCTACATGTCTTAACAAAATATTTGCAAGAAAAAAGATATTGGAGATCAAAGGTCAAAAATCGCCGAAATCGGCGAAAAATTTTGGCATCCATTTTTTCAGGTCCAGGCGAGCGTTTAGGCAAATCGCCTCCGGTAAAATCGAATCCCCCACAAATCTTCTAAAATGTTTACTCTATCTTGTGTAGAAATTTCAAGACTCTAGCTTCAAAACTAACGGAGGAGATGTGTGGACAACAAGGCCCTTCAAAAAGTCACTATAAGAGATATAACTCCTGACCGGAAGTGACGTCAAGCACGACATTTTTCAAGCAAAGTCTCGTCACCAAAAGACATCTTTCCTGAAAATTTCGTGAAAATCGATCGAGAAATGGCTGAGAAAAACCCGTGTACTACCAAGGATAATAATAATAATAATAATGAAGAAGAAGAACGCGAACAATAATAGTAAGGTCTTCCGCAGGAGACGGAAGACCTTAATAACTAGACACGATCTCGTTGCGAGCAACGAGTAGGTCTTCCGTCCGATTTGTTGATGCATTCGGAGTTAAAAAAAAAAAAAAGAGAAGACAAATGAGTCCCAATTTAGTTTCCGACTTTAAGACACTTTAGATATAATCAATTTTTCATATCATAAGCTTCTGAAGCAAAGTTGCGGTGAAATTCGTTTGAAATTCGACTCTCCAGGCGAGCCATAAGGCCCGCGGGCCTATTTCTTGATGTCATTTGTTAGCCCTCTATAGACTCAACAACTTTAGTTCTATATGTCTTTACAAAATATTTACCTGTAAAAAGTTATTGAGATCGACCGATATCCACAAAAAATCGACTCTACAGGCGAGCCATTAGGACCATAGGCCTATTTCTTGATATCAATCGATAGATCTCGATAAACTGAACAACTTTTGTTCAATATGTCCTTACAAAATATTTACCAGTTACAAGTTTTTGAAATCGACTGATATCGACAAAAATCGACTCTACAGGCGAGCCATGAGGCCCACAGACCCATTTTTTGATATTGATCGATAGGTTATGACACATTGAACAACTTTTGTTCAATAATGGTTTTCAAGAAATATGTCGTTTTAAAGATATGAGGCGTCAAATATTGACGATTTTGGCCCTTAAAATCTCTAATTACGTAACATATGACCTACTTTTTGATTTGATAAGATCAAGCTCGTTGAGATGAACATTTCCGCTTCTACAACTTATTATAAAATATTAATAGTTTCTGAGATATTCTCAAAAACATTTGGACCCTTCTGAACCCCTAATTTAAAGGGCCAGCCCGTTTTGCTTGATATCGTAAGAAAGGCCTTGTCATTTTAAACATTTTTTGCTCAACAAGTATTTAGAAATTCTTTACCGTTCTCGAGTTATCTCTACAAGAAATATTTAGGGGCCAAAGTGTAGCTCCCTAACGGGGCCACATAGGGAAAAAACGAAATGTACATATTGTTTAGATTATCATTCTGAACAACTTTTGTTCAATAATGCTTTTCAAAATATTTGTCGTTTTCAAGATATGAGGCGTCAATTATTTATGATTTTGGCCCTTAAAATCCCTTATTACGTAACATATGACCTACTTTTTGATTTGATAAGAACAAGCTCGTTTAGATGAACATTTCCGCTTCAATGACTTATTACAAAATATTAATAGTTTCTGAGATATTCTCATCAACCTTTGGACCCTTCTGGGCCCCTAATTTAAAGGGTCAGCCCCTTTTGCTTGATATCGTAAGAAAGGTCATGACATTTCAAACATTTTTTGTTCAACAAGTATTTAGAAATTCTTTACCGTTCTCGAGTTATTTCTAGAAGTAATTTTTAGGGGCCAAACTGTAGCTCCCTAACGGGGCCACATAGGGTAAAAACGAAATATGCATATTGTTCAGATTATCATTCTGAACAACTTTTGTTCTTTATTGCTTTTCAAAATATTTGTCGTTTTCGAGATACAAGGGGTAAAAATTTTAATGGTTTTGGCCCTTAAAATCCCTTATTACGTAACACATGGCCTAAAGTTTTATATGAATAGATTTGGATTGTTGAGATGAACATTTTTTGTTCTTTGACTTATACCAAAATATTAACGATTTTTGAGATATTTGATCTAGATTTTGAGCCCTTCTAGATCCCTAATTGAAGGGGCTAGCCCCTAAATCTTGATATTTTCGAAAAGATCTCGTAAATGTGCACAACTTTTGTTCTACATGTCTTAACAAAATATTTGCAAGAAAAAAGATATTGGAGATCAAAGGTCAAAAATCGCCGAAATCGGTGAAAAATTTTGGCATCCATTTTTTCAGGTCCAGGCGAGCTTTTAGGCAAATCGCCTCCGGTAAAATTGAATCCCCCACAAATCTTCTAAAATGTTTACTCTATCTTGTGTAGAAATTTCAAGACTCTAGCTTCAAAACTAACGGAGGAGATGTGTGGACAACAAGGCCCTTCAAAAAGTCACTAAAAGAGAGATAACTCCTGACCGGTAGTGATGTCAAGCACGAAATTTTGCAAGGAAAGTCTCGTCACCAAAAGACATCTTTCCTGAAAATTTCGTGAAAATCGATCGAGAAATGGCTGAGAAAAACGCGTGTACTACCAAGGAAAATAATAATAATAATAATGAAGAAGAAGAACGCGAACAATAATAGTAAGGTCTTCCGCAGGAGACGGAAGACCTTAATGAAGAAGAAGAACGCGAACAATAATAGTAAGGTCTTCCGCAGGAGACGGAAGACCTTAATAATAATAATTATAATAATAATAATAATGAAGAAGAAGAACGCGAACAATAATAGTAAGGTCTTCCGCAGGAGACGGAAGACCTTAATAAGAAACAGAGTAAAAACAATATGTTCCCAAACTTTGTTTGGGGAACATAATAAGAAGAAGAAGAAACAGAGTAAAAACAATATGTTCCCAAACTTTGTTTGGGGAACATAATAAACAGTAGAATCACTAGAAGGTCTTCCGTTGGAAACGGAAGACCTTAATAATAACGAGCTATAACTGTGTTGGGATGCCAACACAAATGTCTCCGAACAGCTCCTCATGTCGTAAATGGTTTTTGATGTCGGATATGCACTCAGGATCCTCAAAAAACCCTAGAAACCAAATTTGGTTGAAATCCGACGGACTTGATTTTTGGCCGCCATTTTGTTCAATGGCGGCCATTTTGAAACATTTGAAAATAGATTGGAAGGAAATACTGATGCTAGAAATAAATTGTGGACCCTCCATTTACCCCAGAACCCTAATGTTGTAGAGATTTTAACACTTTCAAAAATCTTGGGATATGGCGGTCATTTTCAAAATGGCGGCTCAAAAAAATTTTGATGGTGGAAATGGACTCGGGGTCACTAATTTACCCTAAAAATAGAATTTGGTTGAAATCCGACAACCTTGAGTTTTTGACGTTTTTTGGCCGCCATCTTGAAACGGCGGCCATTTTGAAAAATTGAAAAGTTGAATGCACCCCTCCTAGTGACCCCCTATCAGCTCACAAAGTTTGATGTGGATCTGTCTAAGCACTTTCACAAAATCGCGCGGACAAATTCCTCACTAAAGAAGAGGAATAATAAGAATAAGAAGAAGAAAATAATAATAAGAAGAAACGGAGCAAAAACAATATGTCTCCGACACTTTGTGTTCGGAGACATAATAATAATAATAAACAGTAGAATCACTAGAAGGTCTTCCGTTGGAAACGGAAGACCTTAATAAGAAACAGAGTAAAAACAATATGTTCCCAAATTTTGTTTGGGGAACATAATAATAAGAAACAGAGTAAAAACAATATGTTCCCAAACTTTGTTTGGGGAACATAATAAGAAACAGAGTAAAAACAATATGTTCCCAAACTTTGTTTGGGGAACATAATAATAAGAAACAGAGTAAAAACAATATGTTCCCAAACTTTGTTTGGGGAACATAATAATAAGATACCAATAGTTAAATTAGAAATGAAGTGGTAGAAGTTATCAACAATTCAGCACCACCAGTTATAGTTGTTTAAGGACACACTCCCTGTATCACCGAAGCTTAATACCTCTTTCATAAAGTCAATAAACAATCTCCATATAAGTACACACTGTATTATGTCTAAATGCATGTGTGTCAAAGACGTCTTGTTGTGAGGGGGTTGGGGGGTTGGGGGGGGGGGGTATACACCCTGTGTGTTCTTTCCATAAGCTACTCGCTACATGCAATACCTCTGTCAATGCCGAAACGACAAGATCCTTGTAAACCGCTGTGAAAACCTCTAACCTAAACAATCAACTTATGATGCATAATTTTAAGATAAAATTGTTTTACTGATTTGAACATATTCAGAAGAGAGAGAGAGAGAGAGAGAGAGAGAGAGAGAGAGAGAGAGAGAGAGAGAGAGAGAGAGAGAGAGAGAAGCGGAGGATTATTTTAAAATAGGTGATACACATGTTATATTCTACACTAGTGCTTTTTAAGCACACACACACCACCACCCCCCATTTCTAGAGTCATCTAAGTGTTTCTGTTATTTTGGTATTGCCCTGAACATGTTAAGTGTTTTCTGTAAGCCGTGTTGTTGATGTTGTAAACATCACCGTGTGGGCGGAGACCTATAAAGATCTCTTTACATTAATATTACTTTTGACTTACTGTGTGTTCTGTAAGCCATGTTGTTGATGATGTAAATATCTCAGTGTGGGTGGAGACCTATACAGATCTCTTTACATTAATATTACTTTTGACTTACTGTGTGTTCTGTAAGCCGTGTTATTGATGATGTAAATATCTCAGTGTGGGTGGAGACCTATACAGATCTCTTTACATTAATATTACGTTTGACTTACTGTGTTTTCTGTAAGCTGTGTTGTTGATGATGTAAATATCACAGTGTGGGTGGACACCTATACAGGATCTCACGATGTCAGGTCTTGCATAATTTTGGTATATCCAGAGCCACTTGACGTGTTGTACACTGCCTTGTGATCCGCCTCTGTATTGTACACACTCCCCAGTCTGCTGTAATTCCTCTAAAAACGCTCTTCGTTCACCCTCACTCATACGTACTTTATTTAGAGGGATGTTCACTGAATAATATATAAACAGGTATTGATTAATTACACATATACAAAATTCAACATTTTTAGAAATGAATAATAACAATAAAATATGTCTCCTAACATCAATCCCGTGACGTCATATAAATGTACACCGTTGTGTCTGGTTGTACATGTTGTATGTACATTTCTTTGTTTATACTACAAGACGATATTACAGAACAATGCAATCATTTATATCTCATTCATCTGAAATCAATCAATAAAAGATTTACAATGAACATTGATAACAAGAAAGTAGAATTCACATGACTGTAGATAGACTGCTGGGTGTAGATCACCCAAACGGTTCATTTACGTCATACTTACAGTAACGTGACACTTCACCCCAGATACCCGTGTCCTCCATGGTGACGTGGGTCAGTGTGTTCATCTGTAGACGGCGTATGAGTAAGAAATCACAGTACAAGTTGACACTAATGACATATTTCTCTCCAGACTCCCTGGTGTATCCCTGTGATCTCAGATACCTCACTGCTGTAGTAGAACTGGATAAACAATACACGTGGTACAGTAAAACACTACGTTCTGTAACACGATACATGGTCTCGTCCTTGACGTCCTCAGTGATGTCCACTCCGTCCTGATCCCAAAGAAATCCACGTGACTTCAGTCCGTCCAGAGTCCGCTGAGCCTTCTCACTTGTTACACGGTTCTCACCAATCATCATATCTCGTATCTGATTAAGAATGTCCAGACAGTTTGTGTCAGTAAAGCCGGGGGTACCGGAGTCAGAGCACAGAAAACAGAATAACACGCACAACTCGTCATCAGACAGGGAGGAGAATTGATCTGAAAATGTAGTATGATACAGTAATACAAGGCTGTTCATCATGTTCATATCATACTTTTAATTAAAACATGACTGGAGAAAAATATAAAACCTCCACCAGACTCAGAGATCAGAGATTCGACTTAATACACGGATCCTCATCATACTAACACGGACAACTTTAAAGCTTACTTACACGAACAACTTTAAAGCTTAGCAGATTCTATATTAAATACATCTAAATCAGTTTTAAATAAACTTGTTTAAGGAAGGTGACCAATGTTTCTGTTTTGTACGGCGGCGTAGAAAGGCCAAATAAAAAAAATATTATTCGTTCGTACGAATTAGCAATTTGTTCACACGAAATAGAAGTTGTTCGGACGAAATACTAGTTAGAACTCTTTTTTGTTGAAAACATAAAAGAAACATAAGATAAAGATGGAGTTACTGGAAAAGGTACAGTTCTACAATTTTCTTGGATTGAATCAAGGTGAAATTTTATATTTATTTGGCAGAGTTTAATAACATTGTGACAAGCAAGAGAACACTTAAAAGAATCCTTTCTTCCACTCAACTGTTTAGAAGAAAGCAATATTCTAATTTGCTTGAAGTAACTTTATTCATAGAAGGAAAAATGCAGACATCAGACAAACTTCATGAATATAAATCATCTTCAATGTATACAGTCGAGGTATACCGTGACACAAGAAAACATTGTATTGTACATTAAGCGTTTAAAACACGAAAGTAGAGATCGAGAGATTGTAAGATGTAATATATATATATAGAGATAGAGAGAGAGAGAGAGAGAGAGTAAATATAATAGGTGTGCGTCGGGAATGCGAGGGACCTCGCATTTTCAACCCTCGCTTTTTATTTTTTATTCTCTATTTTTGACTTTAAAAGATAGTTAGCATTTCCTTTATCTGTTTACGCATTTGTAAACCTTTGCTAAGTTTGTAATAACTGCCCTTTATTTATAGTAGAAATAAAAATAAAGTGTAACATCCTCATAAAAGTAGTTTTTTGTAGATTATTAATTCTTTGATAAGCCTCCTCCCTTAAAATTTCCAAAGTTTATTTTTATTATATGGCTAGACTTCTTTCTATACGCATCAGATCTCCAGAGCTTCCGGGGCCTTTGCTTCCTGGGCCCCCACTAGGGTTTTGTCCTGAATATAATGGGAACCTTAAGGCGGCTTCCACACCTCAACCTCTTTCATATATATATTCTTGGCTGTATCCTCTTTCAACTAAAAAATCCGTGGCAATTCTATGCTACTACCATCACCACGATTACTCTCCGCCATTGTTCGGCGCATTGATCAAACACCCGGATAACAAAGTTATCAATAGCAATTCGTCCGAACAAAAACTTTTTCGATAGGACAAAATGATATATGCTGAATTTCAGGGATATTTTCATCTTGTCTTTATAGAGAGTTCTGTAGATACATGTTGGTATACATATATATACAGATATATATAAGCTTGTAACGAGGGTTGGCAGCTGATACTCATCAGGGACGTAGCAACGGGGAGGGAGGGGGGAGGAAGGGCCTGGTCCCCTCTCCACTTTTTTAAATCTTCCCTTTTTCCTTTTGTTACATGTTAAAATTCTTTTTGGTCCGGCTGCCCCCCCCCCCTTTTGGCTGGCCCCCAGCTTCCCCGTTTCAAAAACGATGCTACGCGCCTGTTCGTTTCCCCTTAACACTTTCAAAAGTAGGAGATGGGGACAAACGTATGTTTCTGCTCCCTCCTTACACTTCTGGGATCCCAAACGAGATCCTTATCTCTATAATAAATGGTGCTTGATAACCCCCCCCCCTAATTCTAGAGTTAGAAATTTCTGTTCTAATATTTTTATTTGCTATAAAGAAAGGTAGGCCTACTAATATACCATAAAATTGCTATAAAATTTGGATATCCAGATTTGCGTTGACAAAACTTTGATAGGCTCTGATTTGCGCATAATTGCATTATTGTCGTCCTATACAAAAAAATATATCCCTATTGAATGTGTTACCTCAAATTTTTGAGACTGAGCAATGTGTAGGGATTCCCACCATTTCTAGCTTGTTATTTCAGGGGTTGGGAGTTGTGTGTGTGTGTGGGTGGGGGGGGGGGGGGTATGTAGTTTTGTAGTTTGCCGTATTTACCGTCGCCATCTTCATGATGTTCATATGGAAAATTTTGGAATTGAATCCCATTTTAGCATGTATCCCATTTTAAGTTTTGTGCTCCCCTACCTATACTTTACGATGTTGAACTACGGCATTGACGTTAACTTATATCTAATAACAAATTCGTCCGAACAAATTGCTAACTCGTTCGAACAAATTACTAATTTGCCCGAACTTTACTTATTTGTTCGAACGAATTTTTACTTCGTCCGAACAAATTGCTAATTCGTCCGAACGAATTTCTATTTCGTCCGAACAAGTTGTTAATTCGTCCGAACGAATTACTAATTTGTCCGAACAAATAGCTAATTCGTCCGAACGATTGCTAATTTGTCCGAACGAATTTCTATTCCGTCCGAACGAATTACTAATTTGTCCGAACAAATAGCTGATTCGTCCGAACGAATTGTTAATTCGGCCAAACGAAATATTATTTCGTCCGAACAAGTTGCTAATTCGTTCGAACGAATAATATGTTGTGTTTTTTTTTTTTTACATGGCCACCGTAGTTTTACAATAAAAAAAATGAAAAGTTTTTTTTTTTGATGTTTCAAAAATGTTTTTAAAGATTATAATGATTAATAAACAATGTAAAGATATATTCTAAATATGTTTCTGGAACCACATATAACAAACTCATTTGAATGACATTACTCCAACATTTGTATTACGCTTATATAATAGCGCTGCCTTTACAGTACTGTGAAAATCTGAAAGTGTCGCATGACTGTCATTGCCACAATTTTGACAATAACTATAACCCGACCATGGTCAACTATTAAAGGTGAGAAACTGAGAAAAACACCCGTGGAGTACATCTCTTCGTGTTTCACGTGAAAAGAAGAAAAAGTGCTAAAATGTTGGATACTTCTGCAAATATATTAATCAAAACAAAAACACGATGTGTATTGGATTTCAGACTGCTTCCCTCTTACGCAACAACTTTGATATGCAATTTTTTGACTATGTTTTCAATTTCATAGAAACAATTCGCATCATGTTGAGTTTGTGTCACACTTATTCAGCGTTGCACGGGATTTGTCATTATTTTCAATAAAGGCGCCAAAATACCTGTTTATGGTAATGTTTACTTTCTCGCTAAAGAGGGATAATCGCATTTTTGCGAGAATATATCGCTATAGGGCAAGAGTTCCCAAACTGTTCAATATTGAACAGAATTTTAATCAAATTATTATTGTGATGAATAGATGCATACTAGTTTTGCTTTCCCCCTTGGGCCCCCACCAGGGATTTGCCCTTGACCCACCGGGGGCCTCAAAGCGGCCTCCAGACCCCCTGCCTCATAAAGCGGTGCACCCCCCCCCCTGTAATAGCAATTTTTGGATCTGTCCCTGTCTTGAACCAGAAAATAGTGATGTTGAGATATATATTACAACAAGGACAAATGGTCTTTGACATTTCAGTATTTTAAAAACAAATTAAGAACGATATTTTAGATGCAATGTAACATGTAAACTAACATTTATAATTACTTAAAACAATTACGGGTATTTTTTTTAAAATTAAATGACTTTCACAACTCAAACATGTCTGGTTAACTATAATGTAAGTCAATTATGCATGAAACTGAGATACATTGATATTGATTTGAACCAATTTCTTTGATTTATGAACATGTTGAAGGAAGACTGGAAGTTGATAAGGAAAGAGAGGGCTTAAATTGAAGCTAACTTTTTATGTCACCAGTCCAGTCGGACTGATGGGGTATAATTTCAACCAGTCCGCAGACAATTTTACCAGTCCAACAGAGTTTTCCAGAAATAATTAAACATATTTCGTTAATGTTATTAAAATGAAATTAAACTCAATACGCCTCAGACAATATTGTAACACTTAAATGTGGGATTCATATTTATGAATCAGATTCGTCTGATATCTACAGACCGAAGCATGCCAAATGTGTGTATAAAAATTCATAAGTATATTTTCCAAAATGATGCTTTAGAAAATTAACCAGTCCCATTGGACGGACTAGAACAAATGTCAGACGTTTACCAAGTTCAAGTTCAAGTTCATTTTATTCACTCAAACCACATTATACATGGTACATGAGGTGCATTAAGTAAACATACATTTGAGTAAGAATAAGGTCAGAATATGTACAAATATACAATATACATGTATTGAAAAAATATTTGCAAAATATATTAAGGAGGACAGACTAACTCATAGATTTTTGAGATAAACATACAGAGTTTTTTAAGTGTTTTAACCTTACTGGTTGACATAATTTCATGAAATTTAATAACATTAGGTCTTGTGTAATACCTACTGTGTAGGTATTCTTTTCTAATATTTGACATTATATGGAATACCAATCCATTTACCAGTCTCTATAGGGAGGCGGTGATTTGTGGTGCGAAATTTAAGAAAAATAGTTCTGAATTTTTTTGACAATTTTTCTAAATATTTTTCTGGTCCAAAGTCTATTTTAAAAGTTCTGTATATTTTACCTTTAGATGAATTTAACATATCGCTCGACCATGTTTGAGTGAATTGATTCTTAAGTCTTTGTTTGACAGTATTTGTTATCCATTTTCCATTTATGTTCTTTTGTTGATTCCATATATTTGAAAGACCACACATGTTTAAAATTCGATGAATACATTCAAACCAGGGGTTCTTAACTGTACCATTAAGATATTGTGTATGCAAAAATTTATAAAGTACATTAACAATTTTAAAGTCACAATCTTGCAATAATGTAGCCCAGTATGAAATCATTCTGCTATACACATTAATATAGATTGGGAAACGACCTGTTTCGCCATATACCATAAATGAGGGCGTAGAGCTTTTCAGCTGAAAAATGTGTTTCAGAAATTTTAAGTGAATGCGCTCTACAACTTGTAAATTTTCATACCCCCATATTTCACATCCATAAATTAAAACTGGTAAAAATACTTTGTCAAACAGGTCAAATTGACAACTAATTGGTAAATCAAACAATCTAATTTTCCTTATAATTCCATACATAGCTTTCTGGGCTTGTTCACATAAATGTTTCTTAGCTCTACAAAAAGACCCTGATCTAGAAAATATAATACTGAGATATTTGAATTCTTTTACATTCTCTATAACACCCTCATTATAGTAAAATTGCCTTTTCATCAATGAACCCTTTGAGAATATCAAAATTTTTGTTTTATCGACATTAACATTCAATTTCCACTGAGTACAGTATATAAAAAATTCATTCAACACACATTGTAAATCATCAGCAGATTCAGCCATTATAACTGTATCATCTGCATATAGCAGAATTAAAAGTTTCAAGTACAACATACGTTCTTCTTCAATTGAATTAGTAACACTTTGTAGGCCAATAATGCCTTTATCTTGTAGAAAATATTCAAGATCGTTAATATACAAAGCAAACAAAAATGGGGATAAATTTTCGCCCTGTCTTACCCCAACATCACATGTGAAAAAGTCAGTTGACATGCCATTTATCTTAATCATTGATTTAATTCCCATATACATATTTCTGATATAAGTAAAACATTTTCCCTTGATACCGTTTGTAGTTAACTTGTTCCACAACCATTTCTCCACACAGTGTCAAATGCTTGTTTAAAATTAATAAATGCGCAAAATAATTTCTTTTTTTTACTCACTAGAGTGTGTGACAAAAACTGCAAAGAAAGAATATGGTCTAATGTTGAATGGTTTTTCCTAAACCCAGCTTGATTTTCATTAATCAAATTAACTTCATCGGCGTATGCCTCCAGTCGACTATTTAAAATGCATGTGAAAAGTTTACCAAGACAACTTAACAAAGTAATAGGGCGGTAATTTTCCGGTGATGTTGGATCACCCTTATTTTTGTATATAGGTTTAACAACTCCAAGTAACCACTCATCTGAAACAAAGCCACTGTCAAAAATCATATTAAAAAGTTTCTTATACACAGGTAAAAATATTGACAAAGTTGATGAGATATGTTCATTTAATACATTATCATAACCAGGTGCTTTATCGTGCTTAAGTTTTCTAGCAGCCTTTTCTATTTCGTCGTCAGTAATAACAGTGTTAAGGAACTCATCAGAGGTATCTCCATCGTTTGGAACAAAATCAAAATTATCAAAATTCCCCTTTAAATCGTCATTAGAATCATCTAAATTAAGATTCCTCATAAACTGGAACATTTCGTTAATATCGACGGCGCATTTCTATTTTTTTTTTTTTTTGATGAATTTAAGATCTTCCAATATTCTTTAGAGTTTGTAGAGTGCAGTTCAGACTGACGAGCAGATGTTAATCTCGAGCCCTGAAAGATATGTTAAATTCATTCGAATTTTTAAAACATTTTGTGATAGTAGCGTAGCGGACATTTTGAAAATATTGGAAAATTTCCCTTCTTAGAAAGTCAAACCAATGGAAATTCTTTACAAATACACATTTCCATCAGGGTTCCAACTTCGACTATAAATACCTCGGGGAGCCAAGTGGGCCCCTGAATAAGAAATCATTTTATCCCACATGAAATTTTAGTAGCCCCTACATAAATAATTGAATAACTTGTTTATTTTACAAGAACCCCCCCCCCCCCAAAAAAAAAAAAAAAACATCAGGTCACATTGCGATTTATTTGAAAAATTGAAATATCAATATTCAAAGTCTGTTTCCATTTCCTTATTGTTTCAAATCTCTCTCTCTCTCTCTCTCTCTCTCTCTCTCTCTCTCTCTCTCTCTCTCTCTCTCTCATTTCGTTAACGTAACAAAAATATCATGGACTTAATGATCCCCGTGGCATCTGACTGCAAAACTTGCTTCATCAGACTTTTTATGCGATTTCAAAAGTTCTCAGCTTTACAATGCTGTTAAGTTTATAACTCGGGCAAGCTGTCATAACGATTGGACCTTTCGTGTCATGTTTTGTACACACAGCACATGCCAACCCCCTTTCGCCGTCGTCGAGCCATATTCTCCCCTTCTTTCCACTTTGGTAAAAACAGACACTTTCTTTTTGTTTGAAGTAACCCTTGCATTGTTCAACTTCTGGTTTAATTACGTTTTGTAATTTGATACGGTTACCTCAGGAATGTTTTGCAAAGTGGCAAAATCTCAACCGGAAATTAAACTTTGTTTATACAGTAAAATATCTCTATCTCGAAGTCCGAGGGACCTCGAACAAATTTCGAGATATCCGGGGTTCAAGATATCCAAAATCGATCTCGGATATTTTTTGAAGGAGAGATTTGAGGCATAGTATGGGATTTGCATTATAAACAACAACCCCGATGATGTTTCATATAATTTGATACAAGTTGATAAATTAATATTGCAGAATTTCAAAGGCAAATATATATATATATATATTTAATATATATAAACACCCAATTGAATTCACAATGTGTTTCAAAATTAAGACGACCGTGTCTGTATGCTTACTTTAAGGTATCACACCGGTAATTGTCCAATCAAAATGAACTTAGTCAATTGTAGTTCCATATATTTAAGAAATATTTTTTTCCTTGCGCGATTTTTCTCATTTCCTCTTCTTTTTTTCTCTTAATTTTTGTACTCCTGATTAGGAAATGTTGTGTAATTTGCAGAAATAACCAAGTGTATACAAAGGAACTATTTGCTGTTGGTAGCTGAGGCTACTTCCTGAGGTGCACTCCGGCTGTTTACACACATGTGAAAAACACGTGGATTTGAGGGTAGTCTTGTTTGTGGGTAAATTTTTTTTTCGAAAATGCCGCGTAGGGTGTTGTTTTTCTCGTGTCGGCAGACAAGATAGGTAACATAGAATGTGTCTGACTGCGTTATTCGGCATCAATTTTGTAAACTGATTTTTAATTATTTTTTTTCCCTCTATAGTAATATATAGTGAAAATAATTACCGGTGTGATACCTTTAAGATTACTGATGTCCAGGCTCGACTGGGATGTAGTTATTGCGTTGTAATGAAAGAACCTATCACGTAAGAAACAAAAAAGACGGATTAAAAAAAAAACAACTTTTAAATGTTTATTAAATAAAGAACCAGAGCCACGAATAGCCAAAAAATGGCCCTTAGTCAGAACATGATATTATTCTGGTGGACAGAAGCCAAGATTATCTATTTTTCAAATATGTTATCCCTTTTCCGATATCTTTTCAATTCTTTTAGTTATTGATGTTCAAAGTACCCATTGTTTTGGCCAGATTGTTATTGACGTCGCAATTTTGCAACGTAACATCACAATTTTACAACGTTTCATGTACTTTTACGTAAAAATCCTCTAGGTATAAAAGTGAAACAAAAACATTACTCAGTGCAATTTAATTATAATATTGTAAATATTTAAATCTGTCTATGTTAATATAGTATACTCGTACATCTCTTTCTCCTATCTCTGTTTGTCTCCTTCCCTCTCTTTATATTTTTGAATTTTATTTATATGCAACCATTCAACAGTTTTAAAGTAATATTAATTCAGTACCTCTTTACTTAGCTTTGTTATTTAAGTATGACCTGAAGATAAACCCAATCCCAATATTTTAACTGTATAACCATTTATTGCACATACCGATAGTTTTCGGGGAGGGGAATCTTAAAATGTGCACGAAAACACGTTGGATCCAACCGTTGACTTACGGATAAGATCTACACTCTAAAAATGGTGTTTAGATCCTAAACACAAAGTTAAGCACATTTCTTCTGTACTTTTATGAAACTTTTATTGCTACTTATCCAAATGTAAAAATTAACTTCTTGGAATATGCAAGCATTATTCATGCTATAAAAACTTGGATTAAGCAGTCAGGTACAGACACTAACTTTAAAAGATTACCAAATCCTTTTATTAGAAAAAACATTTACAATGCACTGAAGTGTAAAAAGTCAAAGTTTTTTTTATGAATTTTTAAACAAAAACTCTTCAGTGACTGCAAGTACAATAAAATGGAGTCAGCTTTTGGATATTGATAACAGAGAATGGAAAATTTTCAATATACTACCTTTTAAAATAACTAAAAAATGTAAACTCCAATGGTTTCAATACAGAATAAATAACAGGATTTTAGCAACATATTCCTTTCTATTCAAAATTTAAAAAAGTAAATTGTAACATGTGTACGTTTTGTCACAGAGAGGAAGAGACAATAGAACATATACTGTGGGAATGTGATTGTGTTCAAGCATTCCTAGATGAGTTTCAACTTTACATAGAGAATAAAACAAACTTTCATATAGTTTTTACCAAAAAATATTTTTTATTTTAGGTACTCCTGGTAAAAAGTTTTGTATGCAAAATACTCTTATCCTTTGGTTGAAATACTATATTTATACAGCAAGATGTACTAAAAAATCATTGAACATTCGTTTTGCAATATCCTACTTAAAACTCTTTTATGAAACACAAAAATTCCTATTTTACAAAAATGGTGATAGTGAAAAATTTGATACCCAGTGGAACAGATGGAGCCTGATCTTTACTTAACTCTCTCTCTCGCTCTCTTTCTCTCTCTCTTTCTCTTCCTCTATCTGTGTGTGTGTCTCGCATATAAAAAAAACTTGTCTGTATTCCTACATGATCCTTGGTATGCATATATTGAACATATATTATGATATATACAGATTGTTTACAAAAAATAAAAATAAAGAAAAAAATTCTTATGTACAGTTTTGAACGCGTTCTAAATCTAAACATGTTTAACACTTTTTGTGTTTAGGTTTTAAACATGTTTAACACTTTTTACGCTTAGGTTTTGAACATGTTCAATCCAATGTGTTTAGGTTTTAACATGTTTAAATCTCTTTGTGTTTAGGTTTGGAACATGTCTAACTAATTGTGTTTAGGTTTTGAACATGTTTAATTCTTTTTATGTTTAGGTGTAGAACATGTTTAACCCTTATTATGTTTAGGTTTTGAACATGTTTACCCTTATTGTGTTTAGGTTTTGAACACGTTTACCTCTTTTGTGTTTAGGTTTTGAACATGTTTAGTTCTCCTTGTATTTAGGTTTTGACTTTGTCTCAATTACAAAATGATTTGCTAACCTTCTATTTAAAACTCAATCCACAGCATTAAAGAGTCTTAAATAGTAGCTTTCTCTTCTATTATAGGAGAATAACATTGCAAAATCTAGCAAGAATATCCCTTGTGTTACAAACTGTGTCTATGGGATCCATGATGTTTCAAATCGAACAATGCGGGTTTGCGTGGTTCTTCTCAAATTACATTGCAAGTCTGATAACTCTATTTCTATATTCTAATTGCCGAAACAACACGGTTGACATTTCCGCGATACATGTTAAAGACAAAAGCATTAAAAATCACTGATGCACATATAAGAAGTAAACTATACATGGTTAAATATCACCCCGCAAGTACAATTTCAACAATTTTTTGGTCTTTGATATGCTAGTTTTCGCAAAACAGGCACTGTCACATGTTGAATTTAAAAAAAAAGGGGGGGGGGCATCAATTGCAACTGATGTTCTCTTTCACAAGATTTAAATGAATTTTGCTCCAATGCAAAATAAGAGTGATGCATTGGTTTAAATTTACACTAAAGGCACGTCTAATACCAGAGACAATGAATTACACTTTTTTAAAAAAAATTCAATATGTATGTGTCCAGACCTGTTCAAGTTGAAATGGAATTCCAGATCAAAATTTTCTGGATACTCCTATAAACTCTGCTCATTTCCAACAGGAAAGGGTTGAAGCCCATAGACGGCTCTTCTAATGGTTCCATCAATTTTGGATATCGACCTCGACAGTGTATACTTGCAATACGGCGTATGGTGTACACTATGGTCACTATAGGGGCCTGGTACACTATAGCAGTTTGAAGTATGGCAATTCTGACATGCAATTTTTTCTGCAATTCGAATTTCATTTACAGAAGACAGGAATAGTTTACATGAAGACTGTAAAACTAATGTCAACAATGTTACTAAGCTTATCATGTTCAAAACCTAAACGGATAGACGTTTAGAATTGTGTTTAGACGTTTAGGATTGTGTTTAGCATGTTATTTTGTGTTTAGATACTGTATTTTTGCATAGCTAAACATGTTTTCAGTCTGAACATGTTTAGGGTAGAACATGTTTATTACACTTTGCGTTTAGGATATAAGCACAATCCTAAACACGTTTAAAAAGTGTTCCAAACCTAAACATTGTTTTTAGAGTGTATTGACCTATGTATGTGCGTTTCAATATTACATGTTGTTTATGTTGCATATTGATCACTTCTTTTAACAATCCTTTATAAGTTTGCGGATTTTTAGGGTCTTCCGTCTTCAGCGGAAGACCCTTATATTATTCTATTGTTGATTTTTCACTTTTCTTATTATTATTATGTTCCCCAAACAAAGTTTGGGAACATATTGTTTTTACTCTGTTTCTTCTTATTATTATTATGTTCCCCAAACAAAGTTTGGGAACATATTGTTTTTACTCTGTTTCTTCTTCTTCTTATTATTATTATTAAGGTCTTCCGTCTCCAACGGAAGACCTTCTAGTGATTCTACTGTTTATTATTATGTTCCCCAAACAAAGTTTGGGAACATATTGTTTTTACTCTGTTTCTTCTTCTTCTTCTTATTATGTTCCCCAAACAAAGTTTGGGAACATATTGTTTTTACTCTGTTTCTTATTATTATTATTATTATTATTATTATTAAGGTATTCCGTCTCCTGCAAGGAAGACCTTACTATTATTGTTCGCGTTCTTCTTCTTCATTATTAAGGTCTTCCGTCTCCTGCGGAAGACCTTACTATTATTGTTCGCGTTCTTCTTCTTCATTATTATTAAGGTCTTCCGTCTCCTGCGGAAGACCTTACTATTATTGTTCGCGTTCTTCTTCTTCATTATTATTATTATTATTATTATTTTCCTTGGTAGTACACGCGTTTTTCTCAGCCATTTCTCGATCGATTTTCACGAAATTTTCAGGAAAGATGTCTTTTGGTGACGAGACTTTGCTTGCAAAATTTCGTGCTTGACGTCACTTCCGGTCAGGATTTATCTCTCTTTTAGTGACTTTTTGAAGGGCCTTGTTGTCCACGCATCTCCTCCGTTAGTTTTGAAGCTAGAGTCTTGAAATTTCTACACAAGATAGAGTAAACATTTTAGAAGATTTGTGGGGGATTCGATTTTACCGGAGGCGATTTGCCTAAACGCTCGCCTGGACCTGAAAAAATGGATGCCAACATTTTTCGCCGATTTCGGCGATTTTTTGACCTTTGATCTCCAATATCTTTTTTCTTGCAAATATTTTGTTAAGACATGTAGAACAAAAGTTGTGCACATTTACGAGATCTTTTCGAAAATATCAAGATTTAGGGGCTAGCCCCTTCAATTAGGGATCTAGAAGGGCTCAAAGTCTAGATCAAATATCTCAAAAATCGTTAATATTTTGGTACAAGTCAAAGACACAAAATGTTCATCTCAACAATCCAAATCTATTCATATAAAAATTTAGGTCATATGTTACGTAATAAGGGATTTTAAGGGCCAAAACCATAAAAATGTTTACCCCTTGTATCTCGAAAACGACAAATATTTTGAAAAGGAATAAAGAACAAAAGTTGTTCAGAATGATGATCTGAACAATATGCATATTTCGTTTTTACCCTATGTGGCCCCGTTAGGGAGCTACAGTTTGGCCCCTAAAAATTACTTCTAGAAATAACTCGAGAACGGTAAAGAATTTCTAAATACTTGTTGAGCAAAAAATGTTTAAAATGACAAGGTCTTTCTTACGATATCAAGCAAAACTTTAAATTAGGGGTTCAGAAAGGTCCAAATGTTTTTGAGAATATCTCAGAAACTATTAATATTTTATAATAAGTTGTAGAAGCGGAAATGTTCATCTCAACGAGCTTGATCTTATCAAATCAAAAAGTAGGTCATATGTTACGTAATTAGAGATTTTAAGGGCCAAAATCGTCAATATTTGACGCCTCATATCTTTAAAACGACATATTTTTGGAAAAGCATTATTGAACAATAGTTGTTCAATGTGTCATAACCTATCGATCAATATCAAAAAATGGGTCTGTGGGCCTCATGGCTCGCCTGTAGAGTCGATTTTTGTCGATATCAGTCGATTTCAAAAACTTGTAACTGGTAAATATTTTGTAAGGAGATATTGAACAAAAGTTGTTCAGTTTATCGAGATCTATCGATTGATATCAAGAAATAGGCCTATGGTCCTAATGGCTCGCCTGTAGAGTCTATTTTTTGTCAATATCGGTCGATCTCAATAACTTTTTACAGGTAAATATTTTGTAAAGACATTTAGAACTAAAGTTGTTGAGTCTATAGAGGGCTAACAAATGACATCAAGAAATAAGCCCGCGGGCCTTATGGCTCGCCTGGAGAGTTGAATTTCAAACGAATTTCACCGCAACTTTGCTTCAGAAGCTTATGATATGAAAAATTGATTATATCTAAAGTGTCTTAAAGTCGGAAACTAAATTGGGACTCATTTGTCTTTTTTTTTTTTTTTTAACTCCGAGTGCATCAACAAATCGGACGGAAGACCTACTCGTTGCTCGCAACGAGATCGTGTCTAGTTATTATTTTTTTTTTTCCCTTTCGTCTCCGAGACCGCTGGATGGATTTTCCTGAAACTTTCACAGATTGAAGAGAACGAGTGTACCTCAAGGCGTTTTTTTTCATTTTTTCAAAATTCACTTCCGTTCGTGAGATTCGTACGATTTTCCGGTTTTTGTCAGCAACTTTGTCCGGGGGTGAACTTGAAAACGATTAAAGGTAATCAAATGAAACTTTCAGGGATGATAGATCTACTTTCTCTATGGTGCATGCACGTAATATTTTTTGTCGCCGTCACTTCCGGTCGTCACCGGAAGTGATTAAATGAATCATCAATTTCAAACTTTTTTCTTCCAAATTTAAACCTATTTCGCTTTACTATATCTTGTTCTAATTCTCAAAAAATGTTGACCCCACCGGAAGTTGAATCTCCAACTTCCGGTTATGTCAAAGAAAGACTATTCATTCTCTCATTTTTCAGTGCCATAAATCTCGGTCATGAAACTAGTTAATTAGTTGAGTTTTACATATATTATAGTCACTATAAATGTCTAGAGTAAGGTCAAATATTTTTATAAAATTCACTTCCGGTCGGCAAATACAGCTTATTAGCTGTTTTCGTTGTCCAGCGTTCTTCTCAGAAACGGTAAAAGATAGAGTCATCAAATTTTCAGAGTTAATAGATCTCACTTTGTAGGCGTGCAGTAGGGAGTTAAGAATGTCAGCCGTCACTTCCGGTCGTCACTGGAAGTGATTCATGAATGATAAATTTCAAACTTTTTTCTTTCAAATTGAAACCTATATCGATTTATTAGGTCTCGTTCTAATTCTCAAAAACTATTGACCCCACCGGAAGTTGAATCTCCAACTTCCGGTTATATCAAAGAAAGCCTATTCATTCTCTCATTTTTCAGTGCCATAAATCTCGGTCATAAAACAAGTTAATGATTCGAATTTTACATATGTTATAGACACTATAAATGTCTAGAGCGATTTTAAATATTTTTGTAAAATTCACTTCCGGTTGTGAGATATGGGGTGGACATATTCAAACCTTGTTTTTTCAGTTTCTCAATAATGAATATAGATAGACGCTTGAAACTTGTAGAGTTGATCAACTAACATTAGTCCATTGTACACATACATTCAATTTTTTCGTCCGTCACTTCCGGTCTATACCTGAAGTATTTGAAAAAAATATCGATTTTCCGATTTCTTCGAGTGATTTCTCAGAGATGGCTGGATATATTTTCTTAAAATTTTCAGGAATAATGTCTTATGAAATGACCTTGCTATAATTATTTTTGTTTTTACAAATTTCACTTCTGGTCGGAAAACATGGCAGATTTTCTAATTCTCATGAGGAATTTTGTCCAGCCTTTTTCTTGGAAAATGTAAAACATAGGTTCATCAAATATTCAGGAATGATCAATCTCCGTTTGTAAACGTGCAGTAGGGGGTTGAACATGTCGACCGTCACTTCCTGTCGTCACCGGAAGTGATGGAAAGAATCGCAAATTTCAAACTTTTTCTTTTAAATTGAAACCTATACTAGTTTATTAACTCTCTTTCAAAGTGTCAAAAGAATATTGACTCTGTCGGTAGTCAAAACGACTACTTCCGGTTTCTTGATAAAATACCTTTTTACTTTTCGTCTCTTTCTTCCCATAAATCTCGCTTATATTTGAAGTCTTTCATATGATTTTCACATGTCTTAATAAAAGTATCAACTTCTAAAGTTTTGATCATTTTGTTTTTCAAAATTGACTTCCGGTCGGTAGTAACCTACTCTTTTCTCTTTCTTTAGTCTACTTCTTTTTGTTGAGAACTCTTTGAGATAGAGACGTGAAATTTTCAGGGAATATAGACAGTAAAGAGTCGCTGTCATTTATAGAAAAACGCATCTGAATAGTACTTCCGGTCGTCACCGGAAGTTACGAGAAAGGAGTAAAAAATTCGATAATACATTTCTCATTCATTGTTAAGGCACATTTTCTGATACATTTTAAAAATGGTTTTCGTAGAAATAGAAAGCTCTTTACCGGAAGTGGTCTAACGGAAGACCTACTCATTACTAGTAATGAGTGTCTAGTTATTATTATTTTTTTTCCCCTTTCGTCTCCGAGACCGTTGGATGGATTTTCCTGAAACTTTCACAGGTTATAGGGAACGATGGTACCTCGAGGCATTTTTTTCATTTTTTCAAAATTCACTTCCGTTCGTCAGATACGTCCGATTTTCCGGTTTTTGAAAGAAACTTTGTCCGGGGGTAAACTTGAAAACCACTAAAGATAATCGAATGAAACTTTCAGGGATGATAGATCTATTTTCTCTATGGTGCATGCACGTAATATTTTTTGTCGCCGTCACTTCCGGTCGTCACCGGAAGTGATCAAATAAATCATCAATTTCAAACTTTTTTCTTTCAAATTGAAACCTACTTTGTTTTACTATATCTCGTTCTAATTCTCAAAAAATGTTGACCCCACCGGAAGTTATATCAAAGAAAGACTATTCATTCTCTCATTTTTCAGTGCCATAAATCTCGGTCATGAAACTAGTTATTGAGTTGAGTTTTACATATATTATAGTCACTATAAATGTCTAGAGTAAATTCAAATATTTTTGTAAAATTCACTTCCGGTCGGCAAATACGGCTTATGAGCTGTTTTCGTTGTCAATCGTTTTTCTCAGAAACGGTAAAAGATAGAGTCACCAAAATTTCAGAGTTAATATATCTCACTTTGTAGGGGTGCAGTAGGGGGTAAGAATGTCAGCCGTCACTTCCGGTCGTCACCGGAAGTGATTAATAAATCATAAATTTCAAACTTTTTTCTTTCAAATTGAAACCTATATCGGTTTATTAGGTCTCGTTCTAATTCTCAAAAACTATTGACCCCACCGGAAGTTGAATCTCCAACTTCCGGTTATATGAAAGAAAAACTATTCATTCTCTCATTTTTCAGTGCCATAAATCTCGGTCATAAAACAAGTTAATGATTTGAATTTTACATATGTTATAGACATTATAAATGTCTAGTGTAAATTTAAATATTTTTGTAAAATTCACTTCCGGTCGTGAGATATGAGGTGGACATATTCAAACCTTGTTTTTTCAGTTTCTCAATAATGAATATAGATAGACGCTTGAAACTTGTAGAGTTGATCAACTAACATTAGTCCATTGTACATATACATTCAATTTTTTCGTCCGTCACTTCCGGTCTATACCGGAAGTATTTAAAAAATGTCGATTTTCCGATTTCTTCGAGTGATTTCTCGGAGATGGTGGATAGATTTTCTTGAAATTTTCAGGAATAATGTCTTATGAAAGGACCTTCCTATAACTATTTTTGTTTTTACAAAATTCACTTCCGGTCGGAAAATATGGCCGATTTTCTGTTTCTCAAAAGGAATTTTGTCCAGCATTTTTCTTGGAAAAGGTAAAATATAGGTTCATCAATTATTCAGGAATTATAAATCTCCGTTTGCAGTCGTGCAGTAGAGGGTTGAACATGTCGACCGTCACTTCCTGTCGTCACCGGAAGTGATGGAAATAATCGCAAATTTCAAACTTTTTCTTGTAAATTGAAACCTATACTAGTTTATTAAGTCTCTTTGAAAGTGTCAAAAGAATATTGACTCCGTTGGTAGTCAAAACAACTACTTCCGGTTTCTTGATAAAATACATTTTTACTTTTCATCTCTTTGTCACCATAAATCTCGCGTATATTTGAAGTCTTTCATATGATTTTCACATGTCATAATAAAAGTATCAACTTCTAGAGTTTGGATCATTTTGTTTTTCAAAATTGACTTCCGGTCGGTAGTAACCTACTACTTTTTCTTTCTTTGGTCTACTTCTTTTTGTTGAGAACTCTTTCAGATAGAGACATGAAATTTTCAGGGAATATAGACAGTAAAGAGTCGCTGTCATTTATAGGAAAACGCATCTGAATAGTACTTCCTGTCGTCACCGGAAGTTACGAGAAAGGAATAAAAAATTCGACAATACATTTCTCATTCATTGTTAAGGCACATTTTCTGATACATTTTAAAAATGGTTTTCGTAGGAATAGAAAGCTCTTTGCCGGAAGTGGTCTAACGGAAGACCTACTCATTACTAGTAATGAGTGTCTAGTTATTATTCTTTTTCTCCGGTACTTTTTTGTCCGGTAGTGTTCTCAGAAACTACAAAAGCGATCGATATGAAACTTTCCAGGATGATAGTATAGCGTTTGTAGATGTGCATAGTGATAGTCATTTTGTCTCCACGTGCAGGCACGCGCGTGCACGTGCATTGCAATTTTGGTACAAAAAATGGAAAATCGGAATATTGAAGGAAGCGATATAAAACCTAAATAGGATGATAGTATATCATTTGTACATATGAAAAATAATAGTTTTTTTGTCAGCACGCGCACTCATGCGCGTGCACGCGCATTACAAAATTTGTACACTAACTTTGGAATCAGTCTAACTTTTTTGTTGTTCATTGAAATGGCTTGAAATTCATATCATAGGTAGATATTGAGACCCTTAACTGATCTGCATGGTCAAAATTACCAATTTGGACGCGCATGCACGTGCGCTTCAATTTGATTGGATAATACTAAAACGTTTGTAACTATCTTATTTATGAAGCGAATGAGATGATATTCACAGTATACGTAGACAATATGTGTATCTATATATTGGTGTAACAAAAAATGCCAACGCACACGTGCATGCGCGTGAAACGTTTTTTAAAAGTTCAATTTTTAAAGGACGATAACGTTTTTGTTTGTCATCAAATTCTATTGATATATATGGTTTAGATGTGTCTTGGTACTCCTTACAAATTGCTGTGGTTAGAATTACTGCTCAGCACGTGCATGCACGTGTGCTGAATTCTGATTGGACGATTTTAAAATCGCTATAACTTCCTTATATTTGACGGAAACGTTATGAAATTCACACTGTGGGTATATGATACAAATGCCTGTTGAACGACATCAACAAAAATTCGGAATCATACACGCGTGCGCGTGTATACGCGTGCAACGCTTTCTTTCATTTTTTGGTACTGAAATGACCATATTGAACGTACTACATGTAATTAAAGGCTAAAATAAAATGATTTTTTGCTATAGATTCAAAAGGACATCACTTTTTAATTGGGGGAGGTTTGGGGAACATATGTAACGGTCCCCGTTACAATTAGAACTAGTTCTCATTAGTGTGTGTGTGTGTGTGTGTGTGTGTGTGTGTGTGTGTGTGTGTGTGTGTGTGTGTGTGTGTGTGTGTGTGTGTGTGTGTGTGTGTGTGTGTGTGTGTTTGTAAACGCTCTCAACTGAGAACCAACGTCAGGTTACACAGCAACAACTGAGGACATAAAAATCAAGTGAGAACCAAAATCCGGTCCTCACTTGAATTTCTCTTCAGAATTGCTCAAAACCATGCCATAAACCATATATAAAAAAATTAATGCATGGACCAGTTGGAGATGTTTTGTAGTTTTGTGTATGTGGTGTGTATAAAATTTCCAGTCAGCCAGCATGGCCGTATACACACCACGAGGCGTAATACGCATGCGCGTGTTAAAACGGAAGTTTACATGCCTTCTTGGTCATAAAAGCGCTTCAAAACATACAGATCAAGGACAATCAATGTCACCCAAACAGATGAAGGTATGTGTTATTTATTTTTCATTTTATTGCTTATTAGGCAACATATCATAGATTCAGGATCTTCTTTTACAAACATAATGTTACATACATACTATAAACTCGTAAAATGTATTTCATGTTATATCCAACGCACGAAGTCAATTAATTTTACTAAACAAACGTAAACATCATAGACTTTCATACAAGTATGACCAACAGAAGACACGTTACAGCCAAAAAAAAATAAAATAAAATAGAATACTGAAAGCATTTTCATGTGTACATCATCATACGATAACCTTCATACTCGAACGTACGTCATTTCGATAAATTATCTCTGCAACGATGGAAATCGCAAAATTAACACATACATACTATCAACTGAGGACATGTGACAACAAAACATGAACAGTAATTTAAAGGCATTTTCACTTGATTTTGTCGTGTGATGACCTTCTCATTCAAACGATATGTTTCAAATACATAGTAGGCAAATTTCCACAGCGATTTGCCGATGAAATATCCGTGTAGATGTATAAATGACAAAATTTCCCATACATACGATCAACCGAAGACATGTTGGCAGAAACATGCATTGAAGACTCTAGATTGAAGACATTTCTATTTGAATTTTATTAAATTATGTCAATTTTCTTCCAACGATCGGTTAGAAATGCACAATCAATATACCATGCTTATAACATGAGGTTTTAAGAATTTCCACTGTAAACATGGAATCCAAAAATGTCCATACACACTGTCAAACCGGAGACAACATATACAGTAAAATAAAATAAAATTTGATCAAACTGCAGCTAGAGCTTACACAAATCACAGGGCTGGCCAATTTATAAAATCACGGACTATTCAATTCTTTCCATCCGACTCTTTTAAACATTCAAGTTGTGTAGCACTAAAACTGACAAAATTACTTTGTACATATGCACACGTTTGATTGATTGAATATTGTTTAACGTCCCTCTCGAGAATATTTCACTCATATGGAGACGTCACAACTGCCGATGAAGGGCTGCAAAATTTAGGCCTATAGATACTCGGCGATTATGGCCATTGAGCAGGGAGAGATCTTTATCGTGCCACTCCTGCTGTGACACGGGACCTCGGTTTTTGCGGTCTCATCCGAAGGACCGCCCCATTTAGTCGCCTCTTACAACAAGCAAGAGCGGTACTGAGGACCTATTTTAACCCGGATCCCTACGGGACGTACAGGAGGAGAAGCATTTTCAAGATTTGGTCTGCCACATTAAAAATCATAGCAAATTTGGCGGTTTTCTTCTACCATGCCATGCAATTAATTCATTCACACCAGGCGCTGATCCAGGATTTTTTTCTGGGAAGGGATGAAGGGTTGCACCTTTACCCACCCACCCACCCCCCTGCAAAATTTTAATTTCAATTTGATGCCGGAGAGGGCGGGGGGGGGGCTCTGCGCATTACACTTACCCTCAACCCAACCCCGACAAAAAAAAATTCAACTAAATTTATTTTTTTTGACAATTAGCAAAAATAAATAAATAAATTCATTCTCGAATCGCAAAATTCCTAATCTATAGGGGGAGGGGGTGATACAATGTTTTATGTTTTTCAGTGTGTCTTTTTGCAACCAGGTATTTACAATTGTTACTTTACTTACAAGAATTAATGTATTTTGAATTATTTAAGATGTTCTATAATTAGAATTTTGTTTGCATCAGTGATCATGTGCCTATAAGCTAGACTACTACTGGGAGCATCTTGAATAGTTCCATATAACATATGATTGTTATACCTTTAAAATTTATTAGTCCCCTACCGATGAAACCAGGGGGACTATAGTCTTTATCTCTGTCTTTCCGTGAAACTACAGATCAAGTTTGACTTTCGTTACTTTTGATCAACAGATATATATATATATATATATATATATATATGGACTTGTCTTCGGTCGGGTTAGTGCTACGCTCGATCAGTGTTCAGGTGAGAAAACAGAAGACGGGAATTATCCTGCAGATCCAACACAGCAATTATTACTTATCAAATTCGACTTTCGTTACTTTTTATCAACAGGTGTTAAAGTTAATATTTTTTAAACGTCTCTCATATTTATGATCGGGTTAGTGCCCCAATATATTGAAATCGAGGTGGGGGGAAAGGAGAAGACGGTGTTGTAAGTAATGCTGCAGATCAAATTGTAACATTCTATCCAACAAAGCGTTTATTCTTAGTATTGAAGATATAATATGCATGATTTCTCAAAATAATTCCATATGAAAAATAAATTAACATATCTATGTCCGTATTTTCTCGAAACGTATTTAGCACATTAAATAATATCCCTTAATGGAATTTTGGGTGCCGGTAGGGAACATGTGTTGCTTGTACAATACTCTCAGAATGCTTGTTTCCCATGTGAATCTTTCCTATTCAATGTCAAACATTTCCAAATGCAATGTTTTTACAGAGCAGCAATAGTTTACATTTGTTTAAATGTTAGACAGTTACTGTACAGAACTATCCAAGATAATTTCACATTGTAGTTAACTGGCATCAAAATTTTGTCACATTGAAAAATAAAAGGTATATAACAAATTATTCTTTGAGTGGACTCGAGGGCAAAATGCATTTTGCTGAACCAAAGTGTTGCCTTCAGTCTAACTGCCTTGGGCAATAGTTTTGTTCTCGGGTCCAACAATGTGTGTTGCCCTCCAACTCAGTAAATTAATGTACATGTATGTATACTGTTTAGCTGCAATAATGTAGCCCTATCCAATTTTTTTTTATTCTGACGTTTTCAGGATAGGGTTACAATTCCATAGGATCTCCGTAATGGTGCAAAATAATTTTATGAATAACCGATAATAAGCTCCATGTATTAGTCCAAAATGTTGTTTACACCAAAAGGAGTACATACTTTGTGCTTGGGTATGTCTAGTAAAGGTGTTTTTGAGTAAACATCATGTACAGCTTGCAAAATTCTTTGTCTGCTCCGCCATGCTTGTTATTGCGAGATATCGTAGGTGAATCTACTGAAAAACCTAAACATTGAAAATCTGCGCGTAAATGTAGTTATTCGAGCCACTCCAACAAAGAAAGGAAAATCATATAGTTGCAGAAAGAATTTACACTCTGCTGTTCGCTTTTTAACTTGATATTAAATCTAATCCTTTTTAATACCGACGAAATAGCTTTTTCCTCCGTACTTGTCCATTGATGTAAATACTACCTTATATGGCATATGCAAATAACTTGACAATCAGAATTAGAAACTTCAGTACATCAAACATATTGCACAAATATGAATTGAGAAATTGGAATGTATCGAAATTGTTGAAAACGGTAGAGTAGAGCCTCACAAATCTTAAGCTGCAGGTTCTAAATATATATCTTGACTAAGAAACATAGAATATCATTTTATTTACGTAAAGAAAGTCAGCGAATGTTGAGAATGATCGAAAATGTTGCGGGAGTGATCACTCCTCCATTTGCACCATTACGGAGATCCTAAGGAGTTGTAGCTCTCTCCCCCCAAAAGAAATTGGAGAGGGCTACATTATTGCAGCTAGTATACTTTTACACCCTTATATAGATATTCATCTTTATATTTTTTACAAACGAAATATCCAACAAAATGAATTTTTGTTTGACTGGACTAACAATTTAAATGCTAACCAGTCTGCTAGTCAAACGTAAAAATTGTTGGACCGCACCATCTCAACTGATTAAAGACCCAATTTTAAGCCACCTTCCCTCAAATTTATTTGCACAGATATCAATAACATACCGATTGTCAATCAACGAAGAAACAATTGCTCAGGCCCTGGTTGACAAATTCGGCCAAGCGTGTCAACTGGGCATCCCAAACTGAGTGTGTTGATAGTAAGAGTATCTACCCTGTCATCTACTGACAAGTTAATTTCGTAGTATTTTTTTAATGTGAGACCATATCCAGAGATGAACTGCAGTGTTGTAAAATACTATTATATGGCTAGAGAAATTCGTAATCTTCCAATGGCTAACATCTTCAAACTAATTATATATAAGTGAATTCAATAAAGATAAATAATCATAAACGATTCAATGCAATGAATATTTTTTTTATTTGAATTTCTAAAACGATGGCTAGATAGATTTTCAATTTATTTTACGTTCCATCTATGATCCCGTGGGGATCCGGGTTAGAATAGGTCCTCAGTACTCCCTTGCTTGTTGTAAGAGGCGACTAAATGGGGCAGTCCTTCGGATGAGACCGAAAAAACCGAGGTCCCGTGTCACAGCAGGTGTGGCACGATAAAGATACCTCCCTGCTCAAAGGCCATAAGCGCCAAGCATAGGCCTAGATTTTGCAGCCCTTCACTGGCAGTCTCCATATGAGTGAAATATTCTCAAGAGGGATGTTAAACAATATACAATCAATCAATCAATCAATATTTCTCTGTGAATAGCATTTAGCACCTTAATAGACTTGTCACTCCAGTTAAATAACAGCTGTTTTGTTTAGGTCCTGCCTACTTATGGCCATGAAATGGGTCTTTACCACTCATCCAATCTCAGGAGAAGTCAGAAATGACGGAAGTGCAGTTTGACATAAATGGCTGTTTACTACACGAAAATATACTCATATTTGAATGAAGGGTATAACAAAACAGTTATTGGCTAGGATTTAGTAAAGTTATTTTTTGGATCTTCAGACAGAAATGTCAGCCTCGGCCTTTGAATTTCAGGGCTCGAAATTAACATATGCCCGTCAGTCTGTGACTTGTTAAAAGTCTGGCGGACTGACTGACATTTGTTTTAGTCAGTCCGATGGGACTGGTTAATTTTCTAAAGCATCATTTTGGAAAATATAAAGTTTATGAAATTTTATTTACACATTTGGCATGCTTCGATCTGTAGATATATGAAGACGTAATATATAAATCCCACATTTAATTGAACATTGAAATATTGTCCGAGGCATATCGAGCTAAATTTCATTTTAATAACATTAACGAAATATGTTTAATTATTTCTGGAAAACTCTGTTGGACTGGTAAATTTTTCTGTGGACTGGTTGAAATTATACCCTATCAGTCCGGCTGGACTGGTGACATAAAAAGTTAGCTTCAAGCCCTGAATTTGGGCAACATTTCTGTTTTGAAGGTCCAGCAAATCATGTTTCCCTTATATCAAGTCTATAACTGTATACTATAATAACTGTATAATATGATATAATTGACCTTAATCAGTAATAATCTTTTGTTCTATTGTTGTCAAATTTTAATTTTATTCATAACAGAGACATTAATGAAGAGAAGAACTATTATATGATTATGGACTAAAGTCTTATCCATGGAATTCTCAGGTACATTGATAATTTACATTTAAAGTCATTTTTGGATTGTATACTTTTAAAAAGAAAGATGTGCCCTCCACACAAATGTGGGGAGCTGTTTTAAAGTGCAAATTTTAAGATTTTGAATCATCCATTGAATGCACACTTATTCAGGATAAAATCAAATCTAGTAAGTCTGGTTTAAATTATTATATTACGATGGTCTTTTGTTACAGAAGACCTTGCATTTTTCTTTTTACTTTTTAGCCGAGTTGCATAACAAATCTCGGCTTTTAAATTGGCGAATGATGGGCGTCCAGTCGGGCGGGCGGCGTCCACAATTAGCTTGTCCGGTCTCTAACTTTCATACTTTTTGGTGCATCTTTGTGAGACTTATATAACATGATCACATCCAAAAGAGGAAGGTTCCTATTTATTTTTATGTCCAAAGGTCAAGGTCACATTGTCACTAAATGCCATAGATTTGAGCTTGTCCGGTCTTTAACTTTCATCCTACTAGGGGCATCTTTGTGAAACTTACATAACATGATCACATCCAAAAGAGGAAGGTTCCTATTTATTTTGATGTCCAAAGGTCAAGGTCACTTTGTCACTAAATGCCATAGATTTGAGCTTGTCCGGTCTCTAACTTTCATACTACTAGGGGCATCCAGGCAACGAAATTAAGGGGAAATACTCGTTAAATGAGAGTTAAAAATTGAATTTGCGAGTAAAAAATCACAAGTGATCGCAACGTTTTGCGAGTGAAAAAACCCCGATCTTTTTCCCGGATTTCCTCGGTTTATTGGCTGTACTTTGAAGTTTACAATAATTTTGTCTTGTGCATAGAAACGCTTTACAGAATGAATATACAAGTATTGAAAAAGTAAACGTGGATCGAATAAATAACTAAGGCCAAGGTCATCTCAGTCAGTGATGCCGAAGATGGCCTACTTCATACACACTTCGGACATCTCAGAGACGTCTGATTTAAATAGCAAGCATATTGATCTCGTCCGTGTCTATATGAAACAACACATGACAGTGTGTCACCGTTTACGCGGTGTCCTTCTGTACTCTATAGTCAAACACTTCGAGCTTGCGGGGTTTTCTTTTCAACTAGAATTTTTTTAGATGAAATTTCCAAAAGTTTTGAACATAAAGTTTGAATTGGCGCAAACAGTCTTCAAGATTTCAATCCAAATGATGCTGTAAATAGGTGGTAGATCTCTGAACAGCGAGTACGCCGCACAAGTGTACCCTATGACCCACACCATGTATGTTGTCTGATAATTCATTGAATTTTAAATGAAAGAATTCGCAATCTTATTTTTATCATTGCACTTTCAAGGATATTTTAAAAGATTTTCCCAAAATTTTGATAAAGAGACATGCTTGTTTTCTTAAATTCATGTAAAACAGTAATCGATTGAAAAATGCTAGTAAAAGCTCAATTTTGCTAGTTGGAAAATAATCCACTAGCTAAAATTTGCTAGTGGTGAAAAAGTTAATTTCGATCCCTGGCATCTTTATCAGATTTGCATATTTCGATCACATCCAAAAGAGGATGGTTCCTATTTATTTTGAGGTCAAAAGACCAAAGGTCAAGGTCTCTTTTTCACTATATACTGTAGATTTGAGCTTACCTCTAACTTTTATACATGTACTTGCTGTTGCATGTTTATCAGACTTCAAATCCTGATGACATTCAAGATTCATGTTGCTTTTGAAATCCAAAGGTCAAGGTCATTATCACACTAAATACCTATTGTGGCCATTCAAAGCTTCATACTTATAAACTATATTAAATACGTGCATGTTTTTACTTTGTGAATAATTTTCCAAACTGCAACCTGGCTATATGCATCTTTGATGCGTTTTAGCAGGGTTTTTTTTTAGGTCACCTGAGTAAACTCAGAAATGAAGCATAAATGGGACAAGGGGGACATAAATTGTAAATTTCAGGACTCCAGCACCCCTGAGGCCCTAGGGGCAGGGCAAAAGCTGTCTAAAATTGACCAAAAGCTTTATTTTTGGTCATTATGTCATTTTCTGCTATAATTTAAGATTAAATTTCCTAGCTTATTTGTGTATGCTTTTTTTTAATTCATAGAGTATTTTGAACTTGGGGATTCTTAAAAAGATATATATGTGGTTATTGGTTACTCAGACTTGTCTCAATCTATATTAATAAAAAATTAAACAAAAATTTGAAGTTCTTAATTTTTAAAATAATTTATTTCATTAATTTCAGGTAGTTCAATTATGTTGTTAAAATTCTCAACCAATATAGCCCAGATCTATGGTAGAGTAAAAACTATACCTAGTACCTGTTGAAGAAAAATAGTGATGAGTTCAGTTACTGCAGCAAGGCAATATTTTCAAGGATGGCCTTGTGAAATTTTTGTTTTGCTAATATACATTTATTATTATTAATTATAATCTTCATTATGATGTAAAGATGTCATTAAGTACAGTCGAACCTAGGTATCTCAAACTCATTGGGGCTGAGGAAATACAAAGGTAATGCGAGGATTCAAGACATTGATATTGAGGTTAAAATACATAAAGAGACAGTGATTGATATTCCAAACTCACTTCCATATATGCATACATCATGGTATTTGAGATATTGATATTTGAGATATCAAAGTTCAACTTTATTTTAGTAAATGCTATTGCTTATTTATCTAAAATGTCACTCAGTGCTTATGATATACCTTTGGACTTTAAGGAGCTTGAAATATACTTGCAGGAGGCAGCATGAAGGAGACCCAGGTGATGATACCTGTTGATGTATATGCAGCTGATGATGTCGACATAGAAATTAATTCTGTTGATCCAAATGACAAGGTACAAAAATTCAGACTTGTTTTATTTTCTAGCGAATAGTTTTATAGGTCAATATGATGTAACCTTAACCCCATGTATATAGAAAATATAAATACATTGGGTACTTTCATTAGTGTTATGTCAAATTTTTACCATAGCCTACATATATTTGGCAGATTGAATATTCATGGGATTAGCATAGCAACTAAATCAACTGAGTCATGTCCAAATTTCTAATTTTAGAGAAGTTTTGACTAAATCTACCTAGCTTTTAGATTTATTACTAGTTCTGTATCTAATATGTTTTGAAATTCTACAGGAAAGAGATGGCCTACCTGTTGTCTTGGTACTTACAGGCTTTAATGTAAAATAAAAGGTTAGTGGCATATATTTGTGTTGATCTAGTGATGGGTAAAAGTAACAAAGGTTGAGGTTTTGCTATAATCATTAGGAATTCTACTCTTTACAGTTTAACTTCTAAACTCTTTTGGGTTCATTGATTGAATATCTAAAAGTTATTTCTGTTTTGTGTAACAAGGTCAAAATTTGAACAATATTGTCCATCCTGTAACTTTTCATCAACGTACCTGGAAATTCATGCATTTTTAAAAGGAATAATCGATTTTGTACGGAAGCCGATAGGTGCCAGGGTATAGAATTAATATTTATTTAACTGGCGGCCACCACTTAATTTAACTGGCGGCTGCCACTTATTATCTGGCGGCCGCCACTTTAACTGGCAGCCGCCATATAAATTAACTGGCGGCCGCCATATACATTAACTGGTGGCCACCAGTTATTTTATCTGGTGGCCGCCACTTAATTTATATATGGCGGCTGCCAATTGCAAAACCAATGTAATTCGTATCATTGAGTGATTATTTTGGAAAGATTTAGAATAGTAAGCAAACACACAGAATCGTTTTTCAAAGTGTTTAGGGACAGTCGGAGGAGAATTGTCTTCTACAATTGTTGACAAGTAGAAAAGGAACCTAAATTGTCTCTTTTGTCCAAACTTCGTACTCCTAAATTGGAGGGAGGGGGCTCCGCTCATCCTTAATAGGGGATCAAAGTTTTAAATACAAATATATAGGGAAAATCTTGAAAAATCTTCTTCTCAAGAACCACTGAGCCAGAAAAGCGACGATTTACATGAAAGCTTCCTGACATAGTGCAGATTCAAGTTTGTTAAACTCATGACCCCCTGCGGCTAGGATGGGGCCACAATAGGGGATCAAAGTTTTACATAACTAATAAATAGATAAAAATATTTTTTAAAAAATTTCCTTAAGAACCATTAGATGAAAGAAGTTTACATTTGCACGAAAGCTTCCTGACATAGTGCAGATTCAAGTTTGTAAAAATCATGGTCCCGGGGGTAAGCACAGTAGGGGATCAAAGTTTTACATACAAATGTACATTGTATGGGGAAAATCATTAAAAATCTTCTTCTGAAAAATCACTCAGCCAGAAAAAATTACAATTACATGAAAGCTTCCTGACATAGTGCAGATTCAAGTTTGTAAAAATCATGGCCCCTGGGAGTAGGTTCGGGCCAAAGTAGGGATCAAAGTTTTACATGCGAATATATAGGAAAAATCTTTAAATATGAGCCAAGGTGACTTAGGTGGGCAATGTGGCCCATAGGCTCTTTTTACACGCCCGTCTTAAGACGGGACGTATTATGGTATGGCGTTCATGTCCGTCCGTCTGTTAGCTTTTTCGTGTCCGACCCGTAACTTAAATACTACAAGGCCTAGAATCATCAAACTTTGTCTGTAGATACATCTTGGGTAGAAGGTGTGTCGCACATTAAAACCAGGTCACTGTGACTTTTCATTAAGAAGATATGGCCATATCCGTCCGTCTGTTAGCTTTTTCGTGTCCGACCCGTAACTTAAATACTACAAGGCCTAGAATCATCAAACTTTGTCTGTAGATACATCTTGGGTAGAAGGTGTGTCGCACATTAAAACCAGGTCACTGTGACTTTTCATTAAGAAGATATGGCCATATATGGCAAAAACTTGTCCGGCTCATAACTTGAAAACTATTAGACCTAGAATCACCAAAATTGGTCAACTAATGCATCTTAGGTAGAAGGTGTGTCGCATCCTACTTTAAGGTCACTGTGACATTTAATTAAGGTGATATAAAAAAATGTTTTAATGGGTACAATCTATACTGTTAACAATATGTGACGGATGTATCATGTGCCGTGGCGGTGCACTTTATTTAACTTTTCTGAAACTAACTGGCCAATCTTTGTCATTCAAACTATTTTGTTCATAGACTGTTGTATTAGCCTATCAATTTTCATAAGAAATGAAGAAAAAAACTTAGTGGATGTAAATATGATTTGATTAGGATGTAAAATCATTGGTGGGGTACCCATGAATTCCACAAAAATTGAGGTACAACAAATTCTAATGTTTGCACAGTATTTATTTGAATAAAAGCAATTTAGGCTGTATTTTTCAGGACCAATACGAGATAAATAGTAACTATTTATCTGGAGTTGTGCACAATGAGCCAAAATTATCCAGATTAGCAAGAAATGGCAGTTTATTAGAAGGAATTAATGAACTTCCTACTAGTTGGATTTCCTTCAACTTAGGTAGGTTGTTAATTTATATTGTTATATTCAGTAATATATTCTCACTGTATTGACGAATAGTCAACAATTGAAATGGTAGCCCATCCAAAAGATATTGACCAGTCAATATTTTTTTAATACTGACCGGATAGGAATAATATGGAGATAATATTCTGATAATTTCAATGTATTGCATCCAATTTATAGATTCGTTGACTGACGTAAATAAACCTTCGCGAATCAAAAACAATGTGACATCATAATAGGTAATTAGTCAAGACACATAAACAATCGATGCACAGTGCAACGGTTTGCTCGCAGAATTAACAGATACAAGGATTTGTAAATGATTGATGAGTAAAAAACCCAGTTAGTATGTCTGTAATATAATTCCTGTGAGTGAAGGAGTATTATCAGAGTCTGTTTGGGTGACAAGGATAATTTTAGAATGTGGATGACATTGATAATGTGAGACCCCTAATCAGTGTTGCCCTCAATTTCAGTCAAGATTTGTATAATATGTTTCTCCCAATTTTTCCTTTAATTCTTGCAGTTCTTCCAGGTATATTTGATTGACAGTAATTTTTAAAATAAAAAATTTACATATAAACTAAAATATCATTTATTTTGCAATTGGTGACATATTTTAAAACAGATGTAATTCATCCATAACTAATGAGCTAGTGATACTACAATAACAAGAAATTTTTTTTTTACAGGATTGTTTTTCTCATTGTGCAACTGGTCCCATAATTAGTACCATACCCAACACCAAAAATATTGATATCCCCCCTTCCCCCCAATTTTGAGACAGAAAATAACCAATTTAATCGCCATAAGCAGACTACAGTAATAGTGAAGTGTCAGGGACAAACAATTTATTTTGATTCGTTATAAACAGAATTTATTATATATCTGATGAATTTATAATGCTTTTCAAGACTAGACAGAATGAAACTTACTGAGCTGTAAGCATAGATTCACCAGAAGTTTGTAACTATGAAACATTGTATGAATTGATTTAATACTAGTTACTTATTTAAGGGATAAACTGGAATAATACAATCTAGACTGCCATAACTCTCTGTATTACATGCCTCTGTCTTATGTGATCATATTTAATCCCATCCAATGTAATATTCTACATAAAAACACTATTAAGTGACCTTCTGCCTTAGGATATGAGCAATTGTGATTTTTAGTACCAAAACGACATCTAAACTGTTTTAAGTGACTTTGAGACAAACCTATTTGTTTACTCCATTGTTCGTAATTGAAAAATGCTGTCCCAAGTTGACTAAAACATTATATTGTTTTGTTTTGTTAATTACATGTATATAAAGTCTTTACTCTTTTTCTCATAAAGGTCATTATCACTTATCCCTTAACTAGGTGTTTGATGACTCGGCAATCCAGGTACTCGTACCATGTCCTTACAATGACTTTTGTTAAACCCTGTATATACAGCAACTAATTTGACCTCTAAACAGCAATTTTTTTTTGCATAAATTTCTGGACATTTGAAAAAGCACTTTTCAATTTATGCATTTATATAAAGAAATCATGTAATCAATCTGTGTTTGAAGGATATATTGGGGGATAGCCTATCTTAGTCAATAAATATAAATGGCAAATTGCAAGTCGGACACCTGGAACATTGTTCGAGATATTTTTTTTATGCAGTTAATGTTCAGAATTATCTTGATTTATTAGTGATGAAATTTCCTGTGAAACACTTTGTAAAAGTGTACAACAATTTGCATGGTTACAGATAACATAACCAAGGTGTGCATTACCTGCCAGCCAAAAATACATTAACATACTTTTATATCCCATTTGTTTCAAGAATTTTATTAATATAGTTGATGAATCAACTCCCCTTATACCATTTTGTAAGTAATTTTTTACAGCATAAAATCATCTAAAATTTAAAAAATTAGTCACATGTGCATTAATTAAAAACTAGTTTTTAGATATAGATAACATTTCTGGAGTTAGTATAGTTTCAGGAATGAGGAAGCCCTGGAGACTAGTCTTGGACTGTTTAAAAGGGACTCCCTGTCTTGTGTGACTTTTTTCTTCTTAGCTTCTTGAATGGTCACATAAGACTGTGAGTCTAGACTGTAGTTGTTAATATTTAATATAGAATAAATGCTATTTGTTCATATGATATAAAATCCTCAATATCTTTCTGTTTTTACATTATTTTTTCCATTTGAATGGCTATGGGTACCATTTCCAATTGTTTGAAAATAAATCATGTTTTATAGCATTTCGTTTAACAAATATTGCTAAAATTTGTTTCATATTATTTCTTCATCAGAGGTTAAGGATTTGATTACTATTCAGTCCAAGGAGATGTCAATCAGCAGTGAGTCCATCATCATCATTCCAGATGGAACGAATGAGGAAGTTAAGGCATGTCTCTTGCAAGTCCAAAAACTGAGTAAGTTTTAAATCATAGATATATGCTAATTATGTCCTATTTTTATCATTAGGTATTGTTATTATGTTCAATTTTGATTGTCTGAGCTTTGTCAGATTCAAACACAGGGGCTAAGCCCGTTTTGGGCCCAAACTTTGTGATACCATGATAAATATAGAGAGGGGTCTAACTCTGACCCAGATAAAAAAAACTAACCACTTGGTCCAAATGCCAAAAAAATCTTAAACTAGGTACGCTATGCGTAATTTGTAGTTTTACTTGCATAGATTAATGTTTAACTACTTGCATACCAAATTTCAAGCCACAGGTTCTTATAATAACAAAAATATACATCATTGTTCTCTTGATTTCACTTGTTTATTTTTACTAGGATATTTACCAGTCCAGGTCACGGAGTCGTTTCTCGCCTATGACAGCAGCATTCATTGAAAAGGGAACACGGACTATCGTACCAAAGTACAGACCGAGAAAAAATTAAGAAAAAGAAAAGTACCTGCCATGTGCACACTGTTTGGCCGTTGTTGTAGCTACAGACTTATAGAAGCACCAAAAGTCATGTCCAGCAAACAAATCTCAACAAAATTTAAAATATCCTGTGTGTGAAGGACGTTTGCTCTTACCCTGTGACTCTGAATTTTCAAAAAAACTACATCAAATTGTTTAAAAGATTTCTTGTTATCTCCTTTGTATTTTAATACATATCTAACATGTAATGATAATAAATTATCATAGAAAGGTTAATTTATCTTCGTAAATGCACAGTTTATAGAAAGACCTTATCTTGTCGATTAAAGTTTTTAAAGTTGCTTTCATAATGAATTTTTCGATTAAATGTTAACATTAAAAAATAACCCTTATATTCATTATTTGAAGTAATAAATATTAAATCTATTTATCTTATACATTACAAACTGATATTTATATCCCCCAAACGAAGTTCAGGGGGGGTATATAGGAATCACTTTCTGTCCGTCCGTCTGTCTGTCTGTGCAGATTCGTGTCCGGGCCATAACTTCTTTGTTCTTTGACATAGGCATACCATATTTGACACATGAGTGTATCACCATGATACGATGTGTCATGTACCTTCATGACCTCCATATGACCTTGACCTCAAGGTCAAAATTAAAGGTTTTTACAATGGATATGTGTCAGGGCCATGACTTCTTTGTTCTTTGACATAAGCATACCATATTTGACACATGAGTGTATGACCAGGAGACGATGTGTCGGGTACCTTCATGACCTCTATATGACCTTGAACTTTGACCTCAAGGTCAAAATTGATTATAGGGTTTTGACATAGTCATACCATAAGATATGGGTGTATCACCATGAGACGATGTGTCATGTACATTCATGACCTCTTTCTGACCTTAACCTTTGATCTCGAGCTCAAAATTATAGGTTTATACCATGTATTTATGTTCGGACTATACCTTCCATTTTCTTCTACAAAGGCATACCATATTTTTACACCCAGGAAAGTGGTAATTTATACCTATTAACAACACCCTTTCGGAGATTGGGGTAAGGGGGGGGGGTATTCTTAATGAGCATTGCTCACAGTACCTCTTGTTATTTTTGTACCCTAGAAAATGCTAATCCCGGAATCATTAATTTATATCTTTAAACATGTGTAAAAGTATGGAAGACAAACTTAATTTTTGCTCGAATTGTCCTAGCTTAGCATGCATCTAGTCTAAGAATGTACTTAAGTCCTACATAAGCACGGTCTTCGACTTAAGTACCCTTTATGTTATGAGCCCCAGTTCATGAAAAATCATGGTTGGCAATTTGATTATCTTGTTATTGGACGTAAGTCATATATATTTACAAGTATCGATACTTTAACAGATGTACCCCATTGTTGTTTTAAAATTATGACGAAGATTAGGAAGTCTCCAAAGTTAGGATAGCTTTGTTAGCCGCACTTATGACTAAGATATGTTGTAAGTTCGTCTTAAAACACATCTTAACTCTAGCATGCCTGATGATCGAGACAGTGACAAGAGTATCAAATACGTTTACAAATAATTAGTACTTCACAAAATCGGTAAACTGCAATTTAAAAGCTATTGTATATGATTCCTAAATAATAAATATCATGATAACTAGAACGACGTACCGTATTAGTTTATGATCTTTGATTTAAACCCCTATCAAATCTGCCTTGGGATGATTGTAAAATTTCTTTCAAAAAATCGAAGGAAATATTGGTAGAAATATCTACGGGGCTTATTCCATTGCGCAGGTTAGGATCAGTTTGAGCTCAGTAGACTTGTGTACAAATGTATCAAAGCCTTCACTTGACGGTGTATATTTAAACAAAAAATGCTTATTTTGGTGGTTCATGCGGATATGAAGGTAGCGGGCGTTTCAAGAAAATAGTACATCATATAGAAGGCAGCCAATTCTTCCATATATGAAAGGTTACTACAACTACATTTGAAAGTATGACGTCAGTCTATGTACATGTAGTCCGTTCAGTCCGCGCTCTCAATGTACATGTAGGTAAAGTTTCGATCGATCACCAAGTAATCCACGCAAAGTCAACCTCAAAAGTATAAAATACGACACCATTTAACAATATAAACCATATTCATTATAATTATTTGAAAAAAATAACATTCTCACCAAATGAACAAAATAATGCGTTTGAGGACAATTTTAAAAAAAGTTTAAGGAATGCGTATATATCTATACGCGGACAAATAGGTTTAAACTAGTTAAATCTTGACTCGCTTTTATCAGTAGCTGTATGAACACAATCGGATTTCTTTAAAAAAAAAAAAAGAGGGGAGAAAATTCTCGGTAAATGTACATATTGAATTGATCTCGGTTCGCTGTATGTACATATAGAATTGATCTCGGTTCGCTGTATGTACATATAGAATTGATCTCGGTTCGCTGTATGTTCATATAGAATTGATCTCGGTTCGCTGTATGTACATAGAGAATTGATCTCGGTTCGCTGTGTGTACATATAGAATTGATCTCGGTTCGCTGTATGTTCATATAGAATTGATCTCGGTTCGCTGAATGTACGAGTGGTTATCAAGTTCATGAACTAATGACATATAACAAAAAGTACTCGATCGATTGCAATGAATTTTATTGTAATTTTTATTACACATATTTTCTGTAAGTGTGGAAAGTTTCAATGTAATGCATTCTTGTAAAAGCTTAGTATACACTTTTATATATTTCACGATCAGTTACTTCGGCGCAAACTCCAAGCTTCGGTTAATGTCATGCGACGCTATTGTGCAAAGTTGTAACGTAAGACTATTATCCATTGCTTTTTAATCCATTTATTGCTATGTCGTACGTACGAGATACTAAGTCGTACGAACAAGATACCAAGTCGTACGTACGAGTCGAGATAATAAGTCATTATTACGAGATAATATATCGTACATACGAGATACTAAGTCGTATGAACGACATACTAAGTCGTAATTACGAGATAATAAGTCGTATAAACGACATATACTAAGTCTTACGTACGACATAATAAGTCGTCATAACGAGATAATTTGTATTTACGAGATAATAAGGAGATCATAAGTTGTAATTTCGAGATGATGAGTCGTACGAACGATATAATAAGTCGTAATAACGAGATAATAACTCGTACGTACGAGAAACAGAAAGTCGTACAAACGACATAAGTTGTTATAACGAGATAATCTGTCGTAATAATGAGATACTATGTCGTAATAACGAGATACTAAGTTGTAATAACGGGATAATAAGTCGTAGTAACGAGATACTAAATCATACGAAATGAATAATAAGTCGCACGGATGAGATAATAAGTCGTACGAACGAGATGGTAAGTCGTAATAACGAGATAATAAGTTGTACTTACGATATAATAAGTCGTAATACCGAGATACTAAGTCGTTATAACGAGATAATAAGTCGTACAAACGATATACAGTGAGTCGTACGGACGAGATATTTTAAAAGTGGTCTTAGCGAGATAATAAGCATCAAAAATACACTCATGAACACTTTAGTCTCTTACATTTACTAAAAGCTACATATTCAAAGAGTAGGGTTTTTGACTATACCAGCACAGAGCAAGAATTTAGCATTGTCCTGACCTCCATTCCCTATGTCTCCAAAGGAAAACCGAATACTTTTGACACTATAATTTAAAGCTTTTGTAATTTCTCCAAACTTTGATGGAGAGTATGTTCATTAGAATTTTTATACCGTGCATAGACATATAACGAAGAGGCAGTAGTAACTCTTACTTTTCATGAAAGCTTGTATGATACTTAATGATTTACTATGAACTATTTACCAATTCTAATTCTTATCAAGGTCAAGGTCCTAGAATTTGATTACAGTCATATTTTAGATTGAAAACTTTTACAATGACAGAAAACATCAAGCTTATACTTGGTATGCTTGTGATCTTGCACCTGGGTCTTTATCAAGATTTTAAAACTTTCTCAAGAGATATTCCTGAAACTGTGACACTATGCTTGACACAAAGAACGTTTATGTTCTGACAGAGTATTATGAATCTCAAGGTGTCTAGGTCAAGGTCATGTAATTCAAATTACAGATTGTACTCATGGGAGTTGATCAAAGAAAACTAGAGCAATGCTTCTTGCTGAACAGAACTAGGTCTTCATTAGTTTTGAGCTCATTTGAAGCTAAAAGTTTTCTGGTGTCCATTTATTTATATCTATCTGTCCATCTGTAAACTTTATGATTTTAAACTTATTTAGAACCGAAGGGCCAACTTTCAACCAAACCTGGCACAAAACATTCATACATGTAGGTTGAGTGAAATATAATTTGTTCAACTGAAGTGTCACACTTCTGTCAAAGGAAAAATGTGCAGAGAACAGTAAAAATAGATTGCTTCTCAAGAACAATTTCATAATTTACAAGACATGCAGTATCTTCATTATACCGTATCATAAAATATTAAGTTATATAAACCACGATATCTGGGTCCTCTAGCCCTACGTAGGAATAACAAGCGTTAATTCATACAGTGCGTTTAATAGATCTAGATATCTAGCCTAGCAACTAGGCTAGCCGCTACGATCTTGAACGCAGCCCTGACATTAATGTGTAACTTCTTTAATGTCTTGATAACAACTGAAAGAAACTATCAGATTTTGCGTCTTTCATACCTTTCCTTAATCGTAAAGTTTAAGTATGTACTCGTAAAGTAATCGTGTCTGTACGTAAAGCGTTTGTAATGACTCTGAAAAAGCGTAAAAGCGATTGTAACCCGACGTGAATGCAATCGTAAATATCACTTAGGCATTCGTAATAATCCGTAAACAACTCGTAAACTATCCGTAACATATCGTAAACTAGCCGCAAAGATTCGTTAAAAAAACTTTTTACGAGTGTTTTACGGATTCTTACGAGCAGTTTACGTGTTCTTGCGACCAGTTTACGATAATAAAGTCTTCCGGATTGTTACAAGTTATTTACGGGTTATTTACGGAAAATGAAATCCGTGGACAATCGTGAATTTTTTTGACATGTCAAAAAATTTGCCCCTACTTTCACGGATCCTTACGAGTGTGAGCGAGTTGTGACGAGTTATTAACGGATACCGACGAGTGATTTACGAATGCTTGCGATTGACTACGAGTCTGAGATCCGTAAGGACTCGTAAGAAAAATCCGCGAGTGTGAAGGTGGTATTATGCAAAATCCGCATGGCTTCAATTTACAAAATCTGGTCCACTGCCTAAGTATTTTCACCTCTGAAATATGTTTCGCTGTCTTGTTTCAACGCCCGTTGGATCAATAACTTGAAGCAACAATCGAACACTCTCCTGATTCACAACAAAGCCATTCTTGTTATACTTTAAGTGTAACAGTTTATATCCTTGTAACTGACCTGATTTATCAACTTGTTCCGTTATAAACATAGCCACAGCAAGAATATTCGAATAACCCTTGCGGCGAAACAAACCCATATTTGCCAAAAGACTCTCAAGCTTCTAATACTAATCACGATCCCATTATAAAAAGTTAGCGATTACAAAATTTCTTTGTGGTTAGATCCTAACTTGAAATAAAACTTCACAAGCTTGTCAACTGTTTCTACGCCGTCCATATTTGTTGTTTGGTGAAAGTATGTCATTCATGCGGCTTAATTATGTCGTAATAACGACTTATTATCTCGTTCGTATGATTTAGTATCTCGTTATTATGACTTAGTATCTCGTTATTACGACTTAGTATCGAGTTATTACGACTTAGTATCTCGTAATAACGACTTATTATGTCGTTCGAACGACTTAGTGTTTCTCGTACGTACAAGTTATTATCTCGTTCGTACGAGTTATTACATGTATCTCGTTATTACGACTTATTATGTCGTTCGTACGACTTATTATCCCGTAACTACAACTTATATCTCGTTATAACGACTTATTATGTCGTACGTACGACTAAGTATGTGTCGTTTATACGACTTGTTATCTCGTAATTACGACTTATTACATATGTATGTCGTTCGTACAACTTAGTATCTCGTTCGTACGACTTAGTATCTCGTACCTACGACATAGCAAAAAATTATATCAATTGGCAGCAATACCCTTACGTACGAAAGAAACTGGATGAAACTTCTCCTAATCATAAGAAACAAAAAGCGCTATTTCTTTTGTCTTGAAATTATTGCGAAGTCGCAAAGAAATTAGTCAATCAGTATTGATCGTGCTGATATATACCCATAAGACCTATAGCTATGGACATCCTATTTTTTCGTCGTCATTAATACTTTCTCTTTTTAGCTCACCTGAGCTGAAAGCTCAAGTGAGCTGTTCTGATCGCCTGTTGTCCGTCGTTTGTCCGTCTGTCTGTAAACTTTTTTCGACTTCTTCTCCAGAACTATTGGGCCAATTTCAACCGAACTTGGCCATAAGCATCCATGGGTGAAGGGCTTTCAGGTTTGTTCAAATGAAGGGCCATTTCCCTTTCAAAGGGGAGATAATCACAAAAATGCAAAAATAGGGTGGGCTCATTTCAAAATCTTCTCAAGAACCACTGAACCAGAAAAGCTGAAATTTATATGAAAACTTCCTGACATAGTGCAGATTCACGTTTGTTGAAATCATGGCCCCCGGGGGTTGAAATGGGGCCACAATAGGGGATCAAAGTTTTACATACAAATATATAGGAAAAATCTTTTAAAATCTTCTAAAGAAAGAGGGCCTCCGTGGCCGAGTTGTTGAGCATAGTGCTCAAAATCACACGGCCTCTCACCTCTGGTCGGCGCGGGTTCGAATCCCGCTCGCGCCGGTAAGTGAGAACGTTTCCCATATTACTTTTGCAAGGTCGGTGGTTTCTTCCCAGGTATATTAATTGTATCCGGGTTCTCTCTTCCACCAAAAAAACCCCCCGAAAAACTGGGCGCCACCAAATAACTGAAAAATTGTTGAGGGTGGCGGAAAACATCAATCAATCAATCAATTTTCTCAAGAACCAATGAGCCAGAAAAGCTGAGATTTACATGAAAGCTTAAATTTCTGACATAGTGCAGATTCAAGTTTGTTAAAATCATGGCCCCCGGGGGTTGGATGGGGCCACAATAGGGGATCAAAGTTTTACATACAAATATATAGGGAAAATCTTTAAAACATCTTCTTCTCAAGAACCACTGAACCAGAAAAGCTGATATTTACATGAAAGCTTCCTGACATAGTGCAGATTCAGGTTTGTTCAAATCATGGCCCCAGGAGGGAGGATGGGGCCACAAGTAGGGGTCAAAGTTTTACATAGGGAAAATCTTTATAAATCTTCTTCTCAAAAACTACCGGGCCGGAAAAGTTGAAATTTACAGAAAAGCTTTCTGACATAGCGCAGATTTCAGTTCATTAAAACCATGGTCGCCGAGGGCAGGATGGGGCCACAATAGGGGATCAAAGATTTACATACAAATATATATGAAGGGTCTTTTAAAATCTTCTTTTCAAGAACCACTGAGCCAGAAAAGCTGAGCTTTACATGAAAGCTTCCTGATATAGTGCAGATTCACGTTTGTTAAAATCATGGCTCCATGGGGTTGGATGGGGCCACAATAAGGATCAAAGTTCTGCATGTGAATATATAGGAAAAATCTTTAAATATGAGACAAGGTGACTCAGGTGAGTGATGTGACCCAATGACCTCTTGTTTCCTTAAAGTGTTTAAGCCTTCTAATAATTACAGTTTGGAACACTTGATATGATACATCAGATTCGCAAAACTGATAAACAGTTTCTGTTGGTCAATTTCCAAATTTAAGACAAATGTTAATTACGCTGCGGAAAAATACACTGTCCGCCATCGTCATTTTTTGTATACAATGTTTAGAACTTCATTCACGCAATCGACCAAAAATCCTTAGAAACGGTAGAAATAACGTTAAAATTTGCAGCAGTATGTATAATTGTACTACATTATATCTCTAGAGATTCACGAACCTTTATCAATAGATATAAATATCATTCCTTGATCCTTATAAAAATCAGAGTACAAGTATCTTATATAATTTTAGGGTTGTGCCGTGTCGACGTATTGCCCGGTGTTTTATCATCAATAATACTTAATTAATGAATGAATATCGTATATATAAGTGAAACTTGTGTATATCTATAAGTATGCCAAATTTCATTCTTGTAGCTTTGCCGATGATGATTTTATAGCATCAGTCCACGAACATTTTGATTATCATAACCCCTCATAAACTGATTTTCAAAGTCTTCATTTGATGGTGTGTGTATCATTTTGACCTCAGTTGACTGTGTGTATATCAAAGTCCTCATCTGATGGTGTGTATATCAATTTGACCTCAGTTGACTGTGTGTGTATCAAAGTCCTCATTTGCAGGTGTGTGTATCAATTTGACATCAGTTGACTGTGTGTATATCAAAGTCCTCATTTGACGGTGTGTGTATCAATTTGACCCCAGTTGATTGTGTGTATATGAAAGTCCTCATTTGACGGTGTGTGTATCATTTTGACCTCAGTTGACTGTGTCTATATCAAAGTCCTCATTTGTAGGTGTGTGTATCAATTTGACCTCAGTTGACTGTGTGTATATCAAAGTCCTCAATTGCAGGTGTGTGTGTATCAATTTGACCTCAGTTGACTGTGTGTATATCAAAGTCCTCATTTGCAGGTGTGTGTGTATCAATTTGACCTCAGTTGACTGTGTGTAGATCAAAGTCCTCATTTGCAGGTGTGTGTATCAAGTTAACCTCAGTTGACTGTGTGTATATTACAGTCTTCATTTGACGGTGTGTATGAATTGATCTCAGTTGAGTGTATGTATATATTGAATTGTTTTGCCTCGGACTAGAATGACGTTCTGTCATTAATTAAAATGCGTCACGTGATTGACGTCTAAATTTTTGTAGTAACTGTTGGCGAGTGGCGAAATTTAGCAACTTTCTTATATACAATAACATGAAAAGGTTTTGGTCATCAACAAAACAAAACTCTTATTAAGTATGTTATTCTCTATGAAAAAATGTCAGTAACAAACCTAAAAAGTAATAGTCTTCATTTGATGGTGTGTGTATCGATTTGACTTCAATAGACTAAGGTGATCAAATCCTCTTACACGGTGTCATCAATCAAATGTTTGGATTGTTTCAAAATGAATATATACTTATTTGACACTCTCTCTACTAAAGTTGTCTGTTAATGTCATATCTATATCGGATCATTGTTAAAATCCTTCTGATGTTTCTGTCAGGAGAATGCCGACAGATATCATGATGAACTAAAAACATTTCTGAAGTATATTAACAATATTTCAGGAAATACTCATTAAATGACATTCGACATTTGAAATTTCACAAATGTATATTGTGATTTTAAAAATCGTTCCAATATTCAAAAGAAATGAACATTAAATTTTAGAAAAATATATACATTATGCTTTCGACAAACTAAAACTGGATATGCAACATCAGCGGAAACCTCCGACGTATTTCGCATGCGCTATTCGTATAATTTATGCATGTGCAAGACTGGCCGTGGAGATGCAGCGTGAAGGGAATGTCGACATCTACTTGAATTTTCAAGTTTAATGCAACTATTCTGTGTTGCAAAAATCCTTTCATTGTCTATTCGTTGTCCTGACAACTTCATGATTTTTCTCTAAAAGGAAAATACTGCAGCATTGCTAAATACCTATGCTTAAGTTTCCGCATATAAATTTCTCAAACTTTTAAATTTCCTCGGGGAGAGACCGGGCAATAAAGTCAATAGTTATTTTCATTTTGCTCTTTATGATGAATATAAGTACGTTCGGTTTAAGATTTTCGTAGTGAGCTCGAAAATGTAATAGGAAAATATTCTCACTTTTATGTAAAAACTGCAAGAATGTTTTGATACAAAAGAATTAGCTATTGCTATTCTGTAACGGTTTCAGTTGTCAGTATGTATATGGTGTCCTCAGTTGATTGTGTGTGTATCGTTGTCCCAAGTTGGCAGGGTGTATCTGTACCGGAAGTCCTCACTTGAAGGTGCTAGGTCATATTGTGAAATACTTGTCAAATCAAAATTTGAAATATCAAAATCAATATGTAGCCAAAAAACCATTACAAAATACCAGCTAGAAAAGGGGGTTCCCATTTGCCCGTGCTGAGTTAGAGGACCCAACTTGAAGGTGCTTACGCGTATGTGTGTGTGTGTGTGTGTGTGTGTGTGTGTGCGAATGTGCGCGTGACCACGTGTGTGTATATGTATGAAAGCATGTGTGTATATATATGCATGTGCGTGTGTGTATGTGTGTGTTTGTATGTGTGTACGTATGTATGTGTGTTTGTATGTGTGTACGTATGTATGTGGGTGTATCTATAAATTTATTAATATATTTAATCTATCAGACGTTTATTTATAAGGAGCTCAGTGGTATTATACAAGAAAGTACGTGTCACATAATCAATAGAGATTGTTACCTGAGATAGGTGTTCTCCATGTGCTGTACTCTCCAATGTGATGCTTTACCAAGTCTGACTCTGAAAAAAAAAGAATCTCTTAAAGTTTTCGCCATGAGAGCTACAATTTGGAAATCACATTTATTTGGATAACAAATTTTTAAAGCTGTTGAACAGACCATTTCTGTCGGATGTAGACATTTTGTGCATTTCTTAGAAGCACGATCTACCAACAACTCACACATTTTCATTCTATAATAAGTAGGTTGGAAACATTAGGTCTAATTAATAAGATGTATTTGATTGACTAGAACATACTTTTTTTACTTGAGGAGAGTTTTCGACAAATGTAGGTATGGATTTCACATTGTCACTGAATGCGCGATATGATTTACTCCATAACACACACATTGTCCTCGTTCCTTATTTTCCGTTCCAAATCAACTTCACCAACACAGTGCGAAATAAATTATTTCTTCATTCATATTCTAACATTGTTATATAACCAGCGTGTCAAAAGTTTAAACAAGTGATAAGTCATTACAGAATGTGGTTGTTTACTAGTAGGACTTAATACGAAAACAAGTTAAAGAAATATAACGGCATTTTATGCTGATGTGGACTACCGTAATCACCAAAACATAGGAAGGGGGGGGGGCTATTCTAAATTAATAGCTACAACAATTTTTGTTTTATTTGAATTTTAATTTTTTCCGAGTACTTGTAAGTTGTACCTTTTAAGTGAATTATGCGGTGTAGCTGGAATAAACGTGGATCGGATCATCTAACTTATTTTAAGTTTAACACAAAAGGTGAGTAATGATTATCAACTGTATGTGCGTTATATTTTGAAACGCTATATTTCATCCCTTACAGAATCTGATGGTTTATTTCTGTGTGTAATTTGTAGAAATGTCTCATTAAAGGCATATTGTAAAACGTGGATTAGATCAGAAATACTTTTGAAGCTCTACATTTTATAATTGGCATTGGGACCAGAGATGCAGTCAATTTTGTGAATAATAGCATATTGTAATTAGCTAGAATTTAATTTAATTAGTCTGGTTAAGTTCAAATGTTCAACTCCCTTTTACGACAATGCCATATTTAATTGATTGTAATGCCTGTACAGTTTCTTACCGTAAACGAGGAGGCAAAGGGTATTTGAAAACCTTTATGTACATTATATTTTGAAACGCTATATTTCATCCTTAACAGAATCCGATAGCGTATTTCTGTGTGTAATTCATAGAAATCAGATTTTGTGATTTTCACATTAAAGGCATATTGTAAAATGTGGAATAGACCAGAACTACTTGTGAAGCTCTACATTATATAATTGACACTGGGACCAGAAATGCAGTCAATTTTGTGAAAAACAGTAAGTTGTAAAAAGAGTACAAATTATTTAAGTAGTCTGGTTAAGGTGTTCAACTTCCTTTTACGCAGTGTTATGTTTTACTGCATTGTGATGTATGTACAGTCTCTTACTTGTACCGTAAACGAGGAGCCAAACCTTGTTTTGTTTTTTTTGCACAGTAAGATATTTAATGACGAAACTCGAGAACCAGTTTTACGTATAGTCCCCAAAGCCTCAGAACCCAACAACCCCGGCACAAGGAGGGTAGAGAAAGATCGATCAGATTTACCATCATCTCATCTCATTCCCCTGACCAATGGTCGTAGAGGAGACATGGTGGACGATCTATATGTCATGGAACCTCATCCGCATCTGTCTCCTTCCACTCTAATCAGGGTGGGGCTGTCAATTCGAGTCCACTCTTTTATGTTGTCCATCCAGCTCTTCGCCTGTTGTCCACCTCTGCGGCCATCTTGAAAAGTCCTCTGTAAAACTGTCATGGGTAGGCTGTTGTGGCAAGTGATGTGTACAAACCGAGTCAGATGATTCCTTTTCACAAGCACTAGAAGGGGTTCTTGCGGACCTGTCTGTGATGTTCTCTCTAGGAGATTCCCAGCAGTTATCTGAAGCACTTGGTCTCATACACTAGAACTCGTCGGGTCCAAAGACCATAAACTGAAAACAGACTTCAGTCAAAAGTTTGATTACTTACATCTTAAGATTTATCTCGCACAGATGTTTTAAAAATTTTAGGTTTGTAAAAAAAAATCAAATTCAAACGTACTAAAAAAATTATTTGTTTATAACAATTAATTCGAAAGTTAACTGGATTTGAAATTGAAGAATATTCTCAGTTTATGGTCTTCAGGCCTGGTTGCCTCAACAGTCAGGGTCCAGCTCTCATAGCAGTAGAGAGGAAGGGGGGGGGGGGCAAAACAAGGGCTTTGTAAAACTTACACGGTTCCAATTTTGATCCACCAGATGCGCATTTCTAACAGTCAACCAGCAGAGGCCTTGACCCAGGGGGGCATAATGTAAAACTTATACTTTGTACAGTGTAATGTTTGTTGGAAGGTGATGTCTTTACTTCTCAAGATCTTGCCGACTTTTGCCATACTGAATGTTGCAAAAGCGAATCTAGTTTTGATTACAGTGGTAGAGCGGCCGTCGTTTGTGATTGTGACGCCAGGTCATTTGAAAGCGTCTATCTCCTGGAACTGCTGAACGTTTATTGTGATTTGATTGATTGATTGATTGATTGATTGCTGTTTTACTTCCCGTCGAGAATTCCTCACTCAGAGAAATCATAAGCTGTAGGTGAGGTACCACAAAAATAGACCGATGCTTAGCGCTCAGTACCGTGAAAGTGAATGTTCTTTATCGTGCCAACGCCTGCGGCGACACGGGACTTCCGTTTTAAGGTCATATCCGAAAGAACCGCGATTATCACTTCTAAATGTCAAGTGTTTGACAAAGAAGAAATCACTGCCTATTTCAACTTCTTAGGTTTAACGCAGCCATGGTTCAAGCTGTGCTCGAACTCATTACCTCCTGGTTATAACACGAACTCTCTATCACTGAGCTATCGTGATCGGGTCAATGGTGATTTGTGATTTGTTCAGAGGTACTGTTTGCGCTATTGACTATAACCTTGCTCTTTTCACCGTTGACCTTTATGTCATAAGCCCTTATCTGCTTATCAGTCTGTTGGTGAGGTCTTGCATTTCAATATTGCTGCTCTCCCCCTGATGTTGTAGGCAAAACGTAAGTTGTTGATCGTTCGACCACTGATGGATATTCTGGACTCAAAGTCATGTGGCGTCTCTCTCATTATGCTTTTCAGGAAGAACTTACACAGGGCTAGAGAGAGTAGGTTCCTAGACGAACTCCGACCGTTGTCTTAAAATACTCGCCGATGTTACTGTTGAAGAAAACTGCGCTGTTGAAAGATTTGTACAGTGACTGGGTGGCTTGGATCAGTTTCTCCTCGATGTCAAAGACTCCCAAAGTGTGCCCAAGTCCTTTGTACCACACTCTATCGAAGGATTTTTAAGTCTATGAAATTGTGGTACAACTCGTTTTGATGGTGTAGGTGTTTTCCCATCATAATGCGACAGCTGAAAATGGGTTCGACAATGCTTCGAGTTGCGATAAAACCCGCTTGTTCTTCTGCCAGATGTTCAGGCTTCTTTCCTGAATCTGGTGAAAATAACTCTTAATATGATATTACTGGTGTGGCTAATGAGGCTGATTGTCCTATAGTTTTAGCATTGTCTAAGGTTTCCTTTCTTCCATAAAAACAACTCCAAAGAAGACACTGATCAAGCCAAGAAGCAGCTCAAATAGATAACAGCAACCACAACTCAAATAGATAACATTAACTCCGACCCAAATAGATAACATCAATCACGACTCCAATAGATTACATCAATAAAGACTCAAATAGATAACAACAACCACGACTCAAATAGATAACATCAATCATGACCCAAATAGATATCATCAATCACGACCCAAACGCCCCGAGATCAGTTAAAGACCAAATTTAAGCTATCTCCCTTAAAATATACTTTGACTAAAGTAGAAACATACCACTTGTCAATCAAATAGGATACAGTAGTTCAGAAGCTGATTTACTGATTCTGCTAAGCGCGTTAACAGGGTATCCGAGATTGAATGTTCTGATAACAATTTTAAACTGCAAGCTTAGCAATCCCATCGATACATCGCAAAATTATTTTTGTATTGTCTTTATTGATGAATTGATGATTACCTGAACTAAATATCTGATCATTAGAATTAAATCAGTCATAGCCAAATCGTTTAACGGAGAAAATATTTTCGCCTTAAGTTACCATATAACTTTCCTAAGAAAAATTAGCTGCGGTTCTAGCTTTATCTGCTTATCATGATTTGGATTGAGATCCAGAAAACGAAGACAAGTACAAATAGTAGCAACACCAGTTTTAATGCCTACCGTCCTCAAGCATCACTAATAGAATGTCCAGATTGTCTCTGTCAACTATGTATTGACACTGTGAAGATCGTCCTAGTGACCCGATAAAAAGGACAAGACGTGTTGGCTAATGTTATGAAACAAATTACAGATCAAATCAATAAATCAAAGAAATGAATTTATACATATTCATTTCTACTGTTGGAACGAGGAATTGGTAAAATACTAATGTATTTCAGTTTCCGTGTATTTCCTTGTATATAGCAAGTATTATAATTGAAGCAAAGTTGTTTTTTTCATTGACGTTTTGCTACAGCAGATTTTAGCAAAATGATCATTGATTATGAAACACGATATATATGGGAATGATGTACGAAACGCCGTGCTTTTTAACATATTTTGTAAAAAAAAAAAATATCGGACAATTGGTCAGCATTATTCTCCCTTTCGAGAAATTTAAGAGCCGGTTCCTGAAACTGTATATTCTATTTCTGTTGAAAACTGAAAACAATTTGTTAAATGTAGAAACTAATTTGCAGATAATAAGAAAGTATTTTTGACAGTATAACATTGTAATGCCATGCCCCTTCAATATGGGACAAAGAGGTGTGAAATCATATTCTGAATATATAAAATATGTTTGCTTGATGAATTAGGACTAGAATTGATATCTACATTGTATTTATTGTTATGCAGGAAAACAAAATCAAACGGAAGACCTCCTCGTGTATAGTCATTGTCATTATTAGCCGTGCAAAACCCCTTACAAATCCAAGTTTTGAAATATGCAACAAAATCAAATAGCTTCGGATGTTATGTTAATTGATATATCAGATTTCAAGCAGCATTGTCCACTTATGTAAATTACTAAGAATACGTAGAACAACAAAGGGTAGTTTGGGAGAAACAGTACAATGAAACATACATCAGTACATTTTACACATGAAAGGTGAAGATAACGAACAGTGATCAATCTCATAACTCCTATAAGCAATACAAAAAAACAGAGTTTTTGGCAAACACGGACCCCTGGATATACCAGAGGTGGGATCAAGTGCCTAGGAAGAGTAATTATCCCTTGTCGACCGGCAACACCCGCCGTGAGCCCTATATCTTCATCAGATAAACAGAGTTATTCGTAGTCAAAATCAGTGTGCCAAGAACGGCCTAAAAATCGGTATGAAATACGTCAGACAGCATTTGTCCCATTTAAAGGTTGTATTGGCAAACTAGATATTTATAACGACCATAACATTTGCGAAATGCTGAGTTAAACGAGACTGTTGGACTCCTGTACCATCAACTTGTTTGTCAGTAGCCTGCTTTGATTTACAAACTGACCATAAGCAGAACAAGCACTTGTATATCGAATCAGTTACATATTAATGCCGTAAACTTCCTCAAAACCAGGACTCCACTTTTTAACCTACAAAAATGATTTCCAAATAAATTGTTCATATACCTGATATGAAATGCATTTAAGTTACTAATGGTGGTATATGCCTTGTTACATGGATGTAATGCGAATATCGTCATCCATCACATTACTTCAGTACCTGCAACGTTATTCTTGACACGATAAACGATAGAACACGATACATACACGATACGATACACCTGATAAACGCAATACCTGATAAACGATCTTCACGATAGACCTGATAAACGCAAATCACGATAGATAAACGATCCTCACGATAAACGGAAAACCTGATAGAAATGTTGTAAATTTGAAAGCAATTTAGGTAGAACGAAAATTTAATACCTACAACATAATTGCATTATGTTGATAATAATACTGAAGGATTTTAATATTCATTATATACTGAAAACGTATAATTTCTTTAATACACGGTCGTACTTTAAAAAAATTGAATTCAATGTTTACGCCATCACAACTAAAATCAGAAGACTAAAGTATATACGGTTTCTAAATCATTATTTGATATCTATATGTATTTTCTCAGCCAATGATTCTTAAACTTATATTGTCACCCAATGTTTAATATATAAATTATACAGGGAATTAACTAGATGCAATATAATGTAGTGATATCATGCTTCAGTAGCTCTCTTATTTAAATGTCTATTATCTTGAATGTGAAATAAAACCAAGTAATATTTTGTGTGTAGCAAGGACGGGCTATTTTTCATCAGCTCTAAGTTCACCGGTCATTCAACAATTACAATAATTTTCATAATGACTGCTTTATAAAAAATCCACTGCACTACACCATATTTTCATACGTTAGATATACATGTATCTACACTATGAGTGATAATTGATAGTCATAAGTAATTGGAACATATTTATTTCAATTGATATCTTAATAACAAACAATAAATAAACCATGGGGGAAAATAAACAAAACCCGGCCTTTTTTAATTCGCAATTTTGAAACGCTTAAAAATATGTGTGTTTAGTATGTACAAAATTCAAATAATCATCAAAAACGGCATGAATTCCCAGTATCTACCCGTACGGCTATTGGTAATGGTACAAGTGTACATGTACAAATATAAAAAAGACAACGATGACAGCTGAGTCGTACCCAGTTGAGCAGAATGTTGGGAAATGCAACACCATTACAATCCCGATAGTTTCGGAAGCTACACGATAAACGATTTTCACGATAAACGGAAATCTGATACACGCAAAACACGATACACTATTGACCTGATAAACGCAAACCCCGACAGAAAACGGAAAACCTGATAAACGCAATACACGATACGATAGGATATATGCACTATACGAAAGGTTACACGCACGATACGATAGGATGCACGCACGATAGAACACGATAGGAATGTCAAGAATAACGCTGCAGGTACTGTATATACATGAATATTAAATGATATACGAAGAAAAACTTAAAAGGACCATATATTATGATGCTGTATTTTTCAACTGAAGTCTGTACCATGGCTTTGAATTTGAATTTAATTTGCGCAAGAATTTAAATGCAAAATGGTTGCTATTTTCAATTTGTTTGTAATTTGAATCGAATTGACATGATATGTCTTGACCTTTACTGTATTTTGATATAAAATGGCTATTTCTACAATCTTCGTTTTCTAGGGGAAACACTGAGCGCAGAATTGAGTGATCATGTGTAATAAAAAGAAATGATGTCCTTACAAAACTGCGCTCTAAAAATGCCAACATTTATTTTTCTGGTTCAAAAAGGCTGCTATCATACATAGTCTTAGCTGGAGAACTGCAGCTCTCTGAAACAATATTGGGAAAGATCAGAGAATTATAGATCCATCCCATATAAAAACGTTTGATTTACGGCGAATGAAACAATGCGCACGGTTCAGACCGGAAATTAAATATTGGACGGCATTTCGCAGTCCACTATTCGCAATTCAATAGTGAACTGCATTCTAGAACGTAGTTCGCAATTCAAATTTCTATATCCATAAACAGAACACCAGACTGGAATTATAAGGATGGGTTGCCAGTTACCAACCCCAAACACTGTGAAGAAATGACATAATACTATCCCTAGTCACGGAGACTGATATAACGCATTACACATAGTGAATAAAAATCGGGCTCGGAATCATAGGAGACACTTACCCTAAGACCTGCAATTTTAAGGGTAGGATATTAGTGGTCCTCTCCCATCACTTTAAAGAGATGGTGATGGTACTCTTTCTACTTACGGAGATCCACCCTTCCAATTTATATGCATAACGCATTACACTAAGTGAATAAACATCAGGATCGGAATCATCAAAGACCCCTACCCCGGGCACTGAAATTTTGGCGGTAGAGTATTAGTGGTCCACTCCCACCACTGTGAAGAAATGGTGATGGTACTTTGTCTAGTTACGAAAATCCTTCCCTCTAATTTTTATGCATAACACATTACACCAAGGGAATAAACATTGAGCTCGGAATCATCAAAGACTCCTACTCCGGAGACTGAAATTTGGGGGTAGGGTATTAGTGATCAACTCCTACCACTGTGAAGAAATGGTGATGGTACTCTCTCTAGTTACGAAAATCTACATCTCTAATTTTTAAACGTAATGCATTACATTTAGTGAATAAACATCGGGCTCGGAATCATTGAAGACCCCTACCCCGGGGACTGAAATTTTGGGATATAATATTGGTGGTCCACTTCCAACACTTTAAAGGTAAGGTGGTGGTACTTTTTCTAGTTACGGAGATCCGCCACTCTAAATTCCAAAACATAACGCATTATACTGAGTGAATAATCACTGGGCTGGAAATCATTGAAGACCCCTACCCCAGTAACTGAAAGTTTGGGGTTAGGGTAGTAGTGGTCCTCTCCCACCGCTCTGAAGAGATGGTGATGGTACTTCCTCTAGTTACGAAGATCCGCCCTCCAACTTTTATGCATAATGCATTACACTTATTGCAATAAAACATCGGGATCGAAATCATCCAAGACTCGAACCCGGGGACTGAAAGTTCGGGGGTAGAATATTAATGGTCCACTCCCACCATTGTAAAGAAATAGTGATAGTAGTCGATCTAGTTAGGGAGACACGCCCCTCCGATTTTTAAACATAACGCGTTACAATTAGTGAATAAAGATCGGGCTCGGAATCATCGAAGACCCCTACCCCGGGGACTGAAATTTTGGGGGTAAATTATAAGTTTGAAGATATGGTGATGGTTTTCCCTCTAATTACGGAGATCCACCCCTATAATTTTTAAACATAACGCATTACGATGAGTGAATAAACATCGGAATGGGAATCATGGAACACACCCGGGGACTGAAATGTTTGGGTTAGGGTATTAGTGGTACTCTCCCATCACTGTTACAGAGATCCGATCCTCTAATTTTTATGCGTTACGCTTTATATTTAGTGAATGAATATTGGGTTCGAAATCATTGAACACCCGTTTTCTTGGGATTGAAGATTTGAGGGTAGGGTATTAGTTGTCCACTCCCACTACTGTGAAGAAATAGTGATGGTACTTTCTCTAGTTAAGGAGATCCGCCCCGCCCCCTATTTTATAAATACTGTATTACACTCAGTGAATAAACATCGGGATTGGAATCACCTAATAAACCTACCCCGGTGACTGAAAATTTTGGGGGTAAGGTATAATTCTCACGACTGTGAAGAAGTGTCTATAGGAGACCCAAACCCTGGGGCCTGAAATTTTGGGGGCAAGGTATTAGTGGTGCACTGTCACTACTGTGAAAAAATGGTGATGGTACTCTCTCTAGTTACGAAGATCCGCCCTTCCATTTTTTATGAATAACGCATTACACGTAGTGAATAAACATCGGCTAGAATCATCGCTCGCCCCTACCCCGGGGGTTGAAATGTTTGGGGTAGAGTATTGGTCATCATAATGATAAAATACATGGTTTTAAAAAGAAAGGTATGAACTGTGAAGTAAAAACATAACAACATATTGACGATAGTACATTAACTTTGCGGCGGTTGTGACCGAATGCTTATTCCTCCTAGGCACGTTACCCCACCCCTGGTGTGTCCAGGGGTCCGTGTTTGCCCAACTATCTATTTTGCATTGCTTATAGTAGTTATGGAATTGATCACTGTTCGTTATCTTCGCGTTTTCTTTGAAATATATTACTTCTGTAAAATCGGCGATTAATGATACTTTTACTTTTAGCAAGTGAAACCATTTGAAATCATAGTGTATTAGAACCACTGAAAGGTCAATATGCAGATATAGATGGTATTACAGTGATCGATACATGTGTAAGGGTATTAGGTATACATATTGAACATGACAAAGATTTGTGTTATAAAAATAACTGGAACAAAAAGGTAGATGATGTAGAAAAGCCTTTTGAATCGTGAGGAAAAAAAGAAATTGACTATTTTTGGAAAGGTGTGTCTAATCAATGCTCTTGCTATATCAAAATTCATATATACAGCATCTATACTCGATTGTCCAAAAGATGAAACAATCAACGTTCTTAATATTTTTTTATTTCATTTGGAACAAAAAGGACAGATTTAAAAGATATACCATAATTGGGAAAATATCTAAAGGTGGTGTCAATCTAGTTGATATTGATACCAAAATAAAGTCATTAAAGGCAGCATGGGTGGAGAACATATATTCCTCCAATGCAAGTTTAAAAGATTTTTTGAATAGTTTTTGTATTGAAAGAAATATCGATATCGACTATACACTGAAATCATATGCTACAGTTGTGAATGATTTTGAACTAATTAGCAATTTTACCACGTTCTATATAGAATTATTCATATTTTGCAGTTCATGCAAACGATGCCAATACATTAATGATATAAAATTGCATGAAGTTCTATGTCAACCATTGTCCAGTTAAAAACTTTTTCCATATAAAGGAAACTGTGTATATTTTGAAAATTGGATACAAAGTGCTTTAAGATATGTGGTTGATATTGTTGATGAAAATGGTATTAAACCCATTGAATGGTTTTACGATAATCCTCAGAGAAAAAGAAACATTTTATGCAAATACAAAACATAAGTAATACTTATAGAAAGCTAAGAAATTTAAATTTTCAATATTTGCCCGATTAAAACCTGCGCTTGAAACCCATTTTTGATATTACATCAATGAAAATACCTCTTAAAATAACTGATATTTCATTGAAAAAGATGTACACCATTTTCGTTCAAAAGAAATGTTATACCCCCCCCCTGTATCAATCCTACTATAGTAGAACTTTGTATATTAATAAACCCTCCTGGAGTCTCATTTACAAAAAAGGTAACATAATTTAATTTTAAACTTCTAAAGAATCTTCTTTGCAACAAATATTTTCTCATGGAAATGAAGAAAACCCAATCAAACATGTGTGAATTATGTAAAGAAAATGAAGACAATTAACACTTGGTTTATTTTTTTGTGAAAATGTAAAGCAGATATGAAAAATAATGTCAAAGGTTGTCATTTTTGACATCAAATGGAAATACATTCTTATTGGATTTGATTTTGAAAACAACCACAAAATTGCCATTTTGAATAACGTAATTTCTACTATAGCAACTGTTATTTACAAATACAAGATATATTACAGAATCAAAGAAATTGAAGAAAGTACCGAAAATATATACATGGATGTTAAAGCTTCTTTACTTACAGGGGTCGCATATACATTTATGGGAATTGCGCTCACCTGAAAGTTCCTTATCTTAGATAATATATGGTCATAACGAAAGCAAATAGCAACTTGGCATCTGAAACCTGGACTGTTTTGGCCACAAAGAATTGGGTCTCTTGTTTCTCCTCAGCCCGAACGTCACAGGAATTGTCTTCTCACCCATGAGTACGATATTCTAAATTCAGGCGAGCTTTATGCTGATGCAAGAACTCTATTCCCACATAATATGATCCTCTAGGGGAGCTACATAGGCATGGACACTATATTCCACATTTCCTACGCGTATATACACGGGACCAGTGATAAATCCTCCCATCATTGCAATTTCGCCTACACAAGGATGACAGTCATGCTGCTTTTCGAGCGACTTGGGATCAAGTTCTTCATAGAACATGGTGAAAATAACACTGACCTTAATACCTGTGTTCACTACTACTTACATTTTTACTCCCTAGATTGTCATTTCTACAATGAATCATGTGGTCGAGCATAAATGCTTATTGGAGGCAAAGAAGTCTCTGTGAGGCCCAGAAGCCTGCTAACAGGGCATGTCATCCGTCTCCTCCGCTGCTTAGCCAAAAACCATCTTTAGCCATTTTTCTCCTCTGGCTGAGAAACTTCCTGCGTCGCTGCTTCCAAGCATTTCTCAAGTGTCTCATTATCCACATCCTCCTCCTGAACAGATGAGTCCTCCTGATGTGGTTAATACTCTAGGCTCCGGGATCATGAAACTATCTTAAAGTTAAGTCAAAATTTTGACTTTAAATTAAGATTTGGACTTAGCTAAGATTGCTGACTTAAATGGATCACAAAACGAACTTAACCAAATCTTAACTAAGATTGTCTTAACTTAAGTGTAAGTCTAGAATCTTAAATTGCTATGACAACAAGGAACTCTTCTGCGTAGAGGTAACAATAGGATACTTTCATCCATTACTAAATTTAAAATGAGGGAGGCAACGTGGTTAATACATCAAACTTTGTATGTACATATATGTAACAGCGAAAAAAGGGGTGTTGTTGCTAAATGTATGTGCCTGCATCAGCATTAATGATCATACATAAATTAGACAAAGTTTGATGCATTTACCACGTTGCTTTCCTCATTTTAAAAGCAGTAATGAATGAAAGTGGAAATCTAAGAGTGATTGAAGCGATCATTATATTAAATTTGATGCCTTTATTTATTTTGTTGACTGCGTGCGTAGCAAAGAAGGATAACTCTAATTAATTTCAAATTCGGGCTCGGACTGCACATTATTCGTGTGCAAATGCAGACTGCTAGTAATGATTGCTTTCTTCTTCCACATTGTCAACAAACTCAGTCAGGTAAATACATTTACTTTTGTACTCGTAACTTTTTAGTGAAACGGTCGTACATGTACGTGTACGTGTACTTTCACGTACGAACTACGATCAGGTAGTGAAACGGACAATCGGGCGACCAATCCTGCGATATTTTGATCACATATTAAAGAAGTCATATCTATGCCTATATATTTGAAGATGCCCGCTCTCAATTTTTCCGGGCTAGCGGTGTTGCTTTTCTATGACAGTGATTTTACTTCTTTTCCTGTAAACAAACTTTTTACGTGAATACTTTGCTTATAGAAAAACATTTTTTTTTCATTATATGATTTTCAACGTCAAGATCCTGTGATTTCGATCTACCGACGGTCTATTTTTTCTTAAACAAATGATTTGTCCGCTTCTTGGTCGGGGCAGACGTCTTCAACAACGGATATCACGCTCATTTTCTCTTACTCGCCTCGAAAATGCTACCAGCGCGGCCATTTTGAACGAACTTAGTGACAGTCTTAGAAAGTTAAGACAGCTCTAAGGCAGTCTTAAAATTTAAGACAAAATACCAATCTCAAGTCTAAGTGATTTTTTGTGATCCACTTTAAGACCAGTCTTAAGATTTAAGTGCAACTTTATTGATTTAAGACAATCTCAAAGTTTAAGACAGTTTCATGATCCCGGAGCCTGGTCTCTTGTACCAAACCCTTTCAGCTCTGGCACTACAATATCCTATGGAAATTCGAACCTGTCTGGGACACTCGACTCATCCATGGATAAGGCTTCAAACTTGTCGTCTTCCCACCCGATGATTCAGTACCCAGATTCCTCTTCCTCCTCTGGTTCCCCCAGGAACCGGACTTTGATCATGTTCTTTAAACGACGTGCACAATTGAGTGTATGGTTGTCCCTTTTTCAAAATGACTCGTCCAACGAGCTTTTTATTTGCTTTGCCAGTGTTCGATAGCAAAATCGCGGGCCTTTGCGGAGAGCGCTTCGGTCTCAGAATTCATACATCCCGTGGCTATACCCCTTTTTAGCCAACGGTAGATGGATTATTGCTCCCTGTCCTTGAGGCTCAAGTGTCCCTTGATCGGCCTTGGAATCTACTTAGGCTTCACCGTTGCCTCTTGCCTTCTGGGTGCATACTTCCAGTTGAGCTATGGACAGTCCCTCTTGAAATAGACAGCAGCCCCACACTTGAAGCACCCGAAGGTTTCTGTTCATGTCCCTGCTTTGATGAAAGGTACATCTGGGAGAAGGATTCTGCCACGCATTTCCTTACCTAGTTCCTTTTTTCTCAGATATGTCCCTTAAATCTTTCAATGCGTTCTTACCACCGGTTACTGGACCTCCTCCTGGCCCACCATCCTCATTTTCTTCATGGACTTAAATTGACTTGATTTATCGGGAATGTTGGTACATGTAGTACTGCATCCTGTCCAAACATGTAGCTTCCTTCACTGTCAACAATCCAGGGCGTACAAACCTGCGTGTCGATCCTCGACTATAAAACAGCCGATCATTGAAATGTGAATGCACATCATGCACATATGAAAAAGCATGTATCGCTAAAGTGAGGACCCGGTCCGCCCACTTGTTAAACGATTATCCCACAGTGAGGAACTGATTGGAGATTCATATGGTGTATGCACTGACGATTTGAAGCGCTTCTCGAATCGTCTCAAGATCTCAGCCAATGAGAAGTTATCGGTCATCTCCATCAAAAAGGTGTAATGGTTGCTCGAAGTGTCATTTAAGGACAAATATAATAAGTTGTGATGCTCAATCTATTTTAATTGTTGATTGAAATTCAGCCGAACAGTATTGTGGAAGAGGGATTTCCAAGTAGATTTTCCATCATACCGCAGATCCGTGTACCTAGGGGAGTTTCTACCCATGCCAATCGGGTGTTCCCCTGCATAAGAGTACAGGGAACCTGGAAGGGGTGTGGGGCACTTGGGCTAACCCCCGGGGTGAATGCCCAGATAATGGCGTATATGATTTTGGTCCACCTTAATGTATCTGGGCGAAAAGTTGGCTACTCTAACCCATCTCCCTCTCCCTACAAACAGTGGTACCAGGCTGGGCCTGAAAATGAGTAGATGACCCTTGTTAATGATATAGGACGGTCATGGCAACGACGTGGTGCATATATGTGTCCGAATATCCACAAACCACGGGGGATACCAAGGGGTAGGCGTACCTGGCACTTATCCTGACCTAAAGTCAAGGAAATGGTTGTTTGGTTGAATATTGTTTAATGTCCCTCTCGAGAATATTTCACTCATATGGAGACGTCACCACTGCCGGTGAAGGGCTGCAAAATTTAGGCCTATGCTCGGCGCTTAAGGCCTTTGAGCAGGGAGGGATCTTTATCGTGCCACACCTGCTGTGACAAGGGACCTCGGTTTTAGCGGTCTCATCCGAAGGACCGCCCCATTTAGTCGCCTCTTACGACAAGCAAGGGGTACTGAGGACCTATTCTAACCCGGATCCCCACGGGGTTCAAGGAAATGGAATACGTAGCTTATATGATGTTGTACTGTATGGTAAATGACCATACGATCCTGTGAATTCAGGACAATGGAGGGACTTCAGGACCTGGTGAGTTCCAAGAATGATCCTGGCTCCAACAATAGGGCAACTAGGGGATACGGCTTCGGTGTAAGGATATGCTGGCAATGACAAGAACCCTTGGTACAAAATGTGACCGTGCTGGCTAGGGGTGTGGTCATCAACCTATCGGTGAGGGGATGGGACTGATCTTTCAAACACTGGAATAAGTGGAAGCGAAACTAATCAAGTTCTCCAGGGAGCCGCAACTACACTATGGATCCCCATCTAAAATCTAAACTGTCAATCCCCTGAAAACTGAACTGGGGACCAGTAAACCTTACCCCTACAATTGACACCCCTAAATATTCCACATCCTCTTTCAAACAAAAAAGCAAGGGCGGGGTGAAATAATCACCATCCAGTTCCCTGAGAAAACAAATCTCACTTAGGGCCTAACATACCGTAATGGGCACTTTCACTCCGTCGGTTGTCTAAACTAAATCCTACATTGCCTCTCAACCCACTTATGTGAAAATACGGGGATACGGGGTTATGCCGCGCTACCGCTGGGGTATCCGGGGCGGACCACAAGCCCAACAAAGAAAACACTTCATCCCTAGACAAATGCATCATCTTTATACACAAAAATATACAAAGCTATTAAATTGTTATTACAAAATGTCTAAATAATTGATTCTATCTATCTAAAACAACTACTAAACCTCAATTTAATTCAAATTGAATAGCATAAACTAAATGGAAAGACTCCGACAAAATGGCGGCAGACTAGCGCACTACAGAGAAACAAATACTTTGCAATCACCCATGGATATAGCTTCGTAACCTGGAGTTAGGCGCCGATAAAGCACCCCATAATTAATCATTAAAGAGGTCTGAAAAATGGACCGAGACTCGGAAGGCCCAAGGTGGGACCCCAGCAATAGCAAATTCATGGCGAAAAATGATAGTCCTAGGGTTTCCCCTTCATACCTCCATACTCTTTTTGTGGACACTTCAAAACTTAAGTTGTTATTGATCATCATTATGATCCTACATGAAATCATCACCCTACATGTCAATTCATGATTTTTCAGGTGACCTAAATATTGCCCTTTAAGCCCTGTGTCACCATTTTTAAGGTTATATATGTTTGACTTCATTGTTTTCTAGTGTTTTATCAGTTTTGTTTTTATTCCAATACCCTATAGACATTTATAAGAGAGGTCTGAAAGGAGACCCCACCCTTGGAAGACCCCACGTACATGTAGCACCCATACGACATCAAACTGAAGGCGGTAAATGATAGTACTAGGCACCAGGGAAGCCGTCTTCAATTATTCCGAACCAAATGTTTATTCACTAAGTGTAATGTGTTTTGAATAAATATTAGAGGGGCGGATCTCCGTAACTTACGAGAGTACCATCATCATTTCTTCAGTGCTGAGAAAGGACAAGTAATACACTACTAATGCACTTAGTTTATTCACTAAGTTTAATATATTATGCATAGAAAATGGAGGAAAAGACCTACGTAACTAGAGAGAGTACCATCACCATTTCTTCAGAGTGCTGGGAGTGTACCACTAATACTCTACCCCCAAATTTCAGTCCCTGGGTAGAGGTCTTCGATGATTCCGAGCCCAATGTTTATTCAGTAAGTGTAATGCATGACAGACGAAGATAACGAACAGTGATCAATCTCATAACTCCCATAAGCAATACAAAATATATAGTTTGGCAAACACGTACCCATGGCTACACCAGAGGTGGATCGGGTACCTAGGAGGAGTAAGCATCCCCTGTAGACTGGTCATACCTGCCGTGAGCCCTATATCCTGATCAGTTAAACGGAGTTTTCCGTAGTCAAAATCATGGTGCCAAGAACAGTCTAACAATCAGTATGAAACACGTCAGACAGAATTTGACCCAATGATAGGTTGTATTGACGAACTAGATCGTTATAACGACCATAGAATTTGCGAAATGCTGACATCAATCGAGATTGCTGAAACCCCTGTACCATCAACTTGTTTGTTAGTAGCTTGTCTTGATTTGAAAACTGACTATACGCAGAACAAGCTGTTGCGTATCGAATCAGTTGAAATAGAAAACACCATATGCAGGTGATAATGGAATATTGCTACATAAATATGGGAAGTTGACGATGGAGAAGCTGAAACCATCCCGTTTGTCATACACTTGAATTGTCAGTTTGCTGTCAATGTCTATTTTCGATAAAATATCCAAGTATGAAGCAGAATCGGATGACTCTGTTGTGTCTTTTAATTCGAGCTCACGTGGATATATCAAATCGACATATGAATGAAAGTTATTATTGTTAATAGACGAAACGTCGTCGATTTATCTAAATGTCGAATTGAAGGCCACAGCAAGATATTTCTTCTTCTCACGTAGAAGTTTTTTTTTTGATAAATTCTGCTTCATGTGAATATAAAAACATATACGCTAAGAAAGGATCACAATTCGTGCCCATGGGTATTCCAACAGACTGTTGGAAGACCTGATCACCAAATACCACGAAGATATTGCCATTGATGAACTCTAACATATTTTTATTTCAACTTCAGAGCAATTCCGCTGGTTTAAAGAGCCTGTGATAGGCAACATCCATAATCATAGAGTTCAGTCTATATTCAGGTGTTGTAAACTCCAAGTATAGATTAAGTGTAGCTTCTTCAAATGTAAAACTCTGAATTGAACATAGTAAAGTTTTGTACGAATATGATGTGGACCTAATTGTCGGTTGACGTAAGGCAAAAGTGAATCAAACGTAACGTCATTTATACTTGATCTTTTATATGAAATATGTCCATGACTGCGCTTCCGTTTTTGAGTATTGGGAAAGAGTCCCATCACTTCACATCATTTCCCTGTAGACTAGTCACATTTCCCACATCATATACATTGTCATTGCATCCATATGAAAATGCAGTGCCTAGGGTTCTGATCCAGTGATATTCTCGTTATCTACGATAAGGGGTGCTTAATGTTGGATTGTTTGTGTTATGGTATTTTATCTTCAAAATCATATCTCTCATGGATAAGATGGAGTGGTCCGGTGCATTGCAATGTTTGTAAAGAAGTTGGTTACCACCATTATTCATTTGAAATCTGTGCCCCGATATTCTTTTATTAAGTGAACTCTTGGTTTCTCTAACATGAATTAAGCCACACAGGTTATACTTAATGTCGTAGACAACGTTAGAACATTTAAAACTCAAATTATCAAAAGCTTTGGTACAGAAATTACGTCCAGTGAGATTGCTAGTAAATGAATTTCTAGTGATCAGTATATCACAAGTTATGCATTTTTTACAGAACATTTTGAGATTAAGCACATGGGGTCAGAAAAGGATATATCAAAAATATATAAAAACCGGAGGGGCGCATCTCCGTAATTAGAAAAAGTACCATAACATTTTCTTCACAGTGATCGTCAAGGACCACTAACACACTGCCCTTAAAGTTTCAGTCCCTGGTGTAGGGGTCTTCGATGATTCCGAGCCCGATGTTTATTCACTAAATGTAATTCGTTATGCATGAAAATCGGAAGGGCGGATCTCCGTAACTAGAGATAGTACCATCACAATTTCTTTACAGCGATGGAACTGGACTATTAATACCTTACCCCTAACATTGCAGTCCCGGGGGGGGGGGGGTAGGGATCTTCAATGGTTCCAAGGCGAATGTTTATTCACTAACTGTTATGCGATAGATGTATGGATAAAATTTGGAGCAGGGTCTCCGTAACTAGGGAGAATACCATCACCATTTCTTCACAGTGGTGGGAAAGGGCCACTAATACCTTACCCCTAAAATTTCAGTCCCCTGGGTAGGGGTCTTCGATGTTTCTGTGCCCGATGTTTATTGGCTAAGTGCAATGCGTTTTGCATAAAACATGGATGGGCGGATCTCTGTAACTATAGGGAGTGTCATCCCTATCTCTTCACAGTGATGGGAGAGGACAACTAATTCCCTATTCCCAAAATTCTAGTTCCTGGTGTAGGGGTATTTCATGATTCCGAGCCCGATGTTTATTCACTAAGTGTAATGCGTTATGCATAAAAATCGGAGGGCAGATCTCAGCAACTAGAGCGAGTACCATCACAATTTTTCACAGTGGTGGGGGTGGACTACTAATACATTACCCACAAAAGAACCTGATTCACAAACCCCATATTATGGCCCTTAAAATATATAAAAAATGAAAGTAAATGTTGAACAGGAGTATTGGTGTTTAAAATATGTATCAGAATCCGGGGTTTAAAAAAACATGTTAGATTTTAAAAATAGGAGCACAACTAAAGCTGTATACATACTAGAACCGGATATGATACCGTATTTTTGTCATTTTTCACCAAAAACTGGTTATTTTGTAAAGATTTTAGCATACTGGTTCCATCTCGCCCAAAATATGTAACGTATTTTTATAATATACACCTTTTCAATTGAACATACATGCAAAAATATTTTAGGGGGAGCTAGGAGCACTATTTTTATTTTTCCGGATTGCTTAAAAATATCACGGTTACAATGCGCTGTTTGTGGTAAACTTGAATTTTACAGATAATATGGCTGATTTAAGTATCTTATGGAGAAAGAAACTAGGTTTTTTATTTCTTGTCATGTATAGGTCATTTTAGTTCGGTGTTTATTTTTAAAGCAAGGGAAATTCCCTCACCTAATAATAGTTTTCGGTTGCAGCTTGTTTTGCCCTTTTACTAGGTTATAGTTGTTCATTTTCAATACCAAGTTGTTTTCATCTTTTAAAGTCGTTCACAAAGCATTTTCATTGCATCGTGGCTTAAAAACTGTGTACAATGTTGGTAGTTTTACATTATTATCATAAACATTATCATTGAACGAAACGAGTTACCGAAACTGTTAGGCCTAGTGACTGAAATGTTCATGGCGTCTTCTGTCACTTTGGGATATATCAGAAAATATTCAGGCTTCACGCAAGCATTTTTGTATGGTACTGATATCATATCGAATAGTTTTTGCTTTATTTATTTTACAAAATTGTTACTACGCAGCTTTAGACTGTCAACATTCGAAATAACTGTTTTATTTAACCTAACTTCACGTACATTGGTAGCGAGTCCTTCTTTGACCTACAGTACATCCAATTTTCGGGCTGAATATTAGCATGACCTGGTCAGGCAAAAAGGAATTCAAAATAATAGATTTAAACTACAATATGACTTACCATAACATGCAGCATTGCCGCCAGTTAAATCCGACACAGTAAATATTATGTAAGCAATTCATAGATAGCAATACATATGTTATCGATGGGACATGCCGTCATCTGTTGTAAGACACTCATGACGCATTTTATGCTTCGATAGGTGGATCAAGTAACCCCCATATGAAAATACTCGATATACCGGTTTTGTTTTTAAATTTCACATATGATATCGTCGTACATGTCAAGAGTTTTTTAATTTTTTAATTTTTTTTAATTTTAGACTGTGCGTTTTGTTTTTTGTTTTGTTTTTGTTTTGTTTTTTTAGGGGGAGGGGGTAAGACAATACAGTATTTATTGTGCATGTTTAATTTCGTTGATTATCTATTTCATAGACCTAGTTCAAGGCCTATCAACGCATCAGTGTTCCATTGTCCAATGTAAAATTAGAAAAGGAAAAGTAGTGCCGTCTTAGTTGTCAAGGAGGTATGTCCCCATACCAAGTTACATTTATACAATATAAACAAATATTTTTTTCGGCGTGCTCAACAAGTTAAATTGCGTGATACAAGTAAAATTAAATTATGACATACGGGCTGAATGCTATATTATATATGTTTTGCCAATTAATAAACTGGACATATGTTTTGCAAATAAATATATCTTAATTCAATAATCCAGCCTACAATAGCAACAGGAAATTGTGCTTGAATTGACTAATCTTCAAAACCTTAAATTGTGTACATGTGTGTGGTGGCGGTGGTGGTCTTCATCCACTCAATTTGTCCCAATCCCCTTCCCGAATTCAATTTCTTTAAGTGTGCAGTGTCGACCCATCCAAGTCTGCTGCTTTGAAATCTCGGTGTCAAATGCAACTAGTTTACACACAAAAAATATAGACAAAATGATTTGACGATTTGCATTTTAGTTGCTTCTATTCATACACGCTATACAACAGAACTGAATCTATAACTGAGAGAGAGAGAGAGAGAGAGAGAGAGAGAGAGAGAGAGAGAGAGAGAGAGAGAGCATCCGTAATTGTATACAGGTACGGGAAGTTTAATCAAATCTTGAAATGAACAATATTATTCTTATTAATTAACCATTCTACTTCATTCTGATATATTTAATTTCCCTTTTTTTCCTTGTTAAATTATTCGGCTGGTGCAAGTTAGGACTGCCCCCTCTCTTTTTAAAACCGATGTTACGTGCCTAGCTATCTAACACCCTCTCAGTCAAAAATAAAATATATAATCTATATTACAACAACTTCATTGGATTTATTAGATTTTTTACCACCGTAATACATGTTAATGCAAGCGGACAATCTAGGCATTTTTAAAATAATTTTTTCCATCTTCGATAACAAAATGTATTCAGTTCACGAAGAGCAGAATGGACCCCAAGACTCAATGCTTTTATTTGTCATTTTATGGTCCACATTTCTTTGAGCTGGTATAACTCATGCTATTTATCAAATTGAAATCATTGCCAATTTATATCATGTGATATTCGTTTGTTCATTTTTAAAGTCAAATGATCCTAAAAGTCTCTTATTTGGCGAACTCGTTCTGCTCGTGCTGTGAAACAATGTGCCGACTAACACGTACAGGTGTTTGTATACGGGGTGTCGAGAATTTAGGTGTGAACGTCTGCGGGGAAGTCTGCATACGGATATGTATCAATATCTTGATATATCTATATACAAGAAATAATCCCGATTTACAAACATGTTGAGGTTTCTACTTAGAGATAATTAAAATCCATTTAGCGACACTGTCCACTCTATTTCTGGGGTTTTTAAAAACAATTTATCTGCTTCAAACATATAAACGTGAAAAACTAATATATAACGAACGTCATAAGTTAAGAGTAATTAAGATGAATTGTTTCGAATAGCAAACTCCAACATGTAAATCGTATAGGGTACCAATTTTGATGCACCAGATGCGCATTTCGACAAATAATGTCTCTTCAGTGATGCTCAACCGAAATGTTTGAAATCCGAAATAACTATGAAGTTTTAGAGCTAAATATAGCCAAAAACAGCGTGCCAAAAAAGTGGAGCCAAATTCGTCCAAGGATAAGAGCTATGCATGAGGGAGATATTCCTTAATTTTGAAATGAATTTCTAAATTTTATAACAGCAATTAAATATACATCCTTATTTTCAAGCTAGTAACGAAGTACTTAGCTACTGGGCTGTAGAGACCCTCGGGGACTAACAGTCCACCAGCAGAAGCCTCGACCCAGGGGTCATAATGTAAAACTTATAGGGTACCAATTTTGATGCACCAGATGCGCATTTCGATAAATAATGTCTCTTCAGTGATGCTCAACATGTAAACAATTTAAGTAAGTTATCAAATCAGTATGATAATTCTTTAAAGATAGACAGTGAAGGTGCATTTTTAAAAATTAAATTACTATTTCAAATTTACAATAACATATATCAGTAAATGATATGAATATATACAAGTCGCCGTTTTATACGTTTTAATTTTCACCCACTAATAATTCGCTTAGTATTTATTATCTTTTTTATCACACGAAGGTGCACGGTGGCACAGAGGAGGCACAGATGTCATATATCCACTTAGATCCTCCGTGGACTTAAAGGTCTACGTCGATCAGAAAATTAAGACTTCAGAGGTGCTGACAATTTTAAAGGTCCACCGTGTTTTATTTTAAAAATTTTAGTTTACGAGGTGGATATTCAAAAAATCCATTTTCTAATTAGTTACTGTAATCATTACTCAAGTTTATCCAAAATTATACAGTTGTCCCACTTTTTTATCGTCAATTAATATAAATTTTAATGGAAATTGATACGAATAGATATAAATGCAACTTGAAAATATAAACTCGTCTTTGAGATAGACGGTAAAGCAATACTATTTACTGTGGTCCTTGCACTGCAAGGAATTTTAATTTTTGATCACGGTTTTTCATTTATGTCCAATGCAGAGGGAAAAAATTGTAAAGTGTTATGTAGTGGGGAGGGGGGATATATCACAAATTTAAACATCGTGATAGAAAATATATAAGTTCTTAGTATTTTATTAGTTGTGATTTACAACCACAATAAGCCCAAAGAATATACATTAACCTATGCGTCCATTTTTGTGTATTATGCTGTAATTCTCATAACGTCAACATCATGACGTTATATAGCTTTTCTGCTGAAAAACAACACAAAGTTTAAACGATTGTAAAACGAAAACTAGAAAAGATATAGTTGTAAAATAAATTGTTCTATAACCTATAAATCCTAGAGCATTAACTGTGAAAGTCTCATTTATTTTGGCGAAAGGGCCAATTTTAGTACTTCCTGGCTCTGGTTCTTTCCGTCCCCGGGGTAGGGATCTTCGATGATTCGAAGCCCGATGTTTATTCACTGAGTATAATGCATTACATGTATTTGTAAAATTTCAGGGGCGGATCTCCATAACTAGATAGAGTACCATCACTATTTCTTCACAGTGGTGGGAGAGGACCTCTAATACCCTATCCCCAAAATTAGTCCCCAGGGTAGGGGTCTTCGATGATTCCGAGCCCGATGTATATTCACTAACTGTGATGCATTATTCATAAAAAAAAATGGAGGGGCGGATTTCTGTAAATAGAGAGTACCATCGATACTTCTTCACAGTGGTAGGAGTGAACCACTAAAACTTTATCCCAAAATTTCAGCCCCCGGGGTAGGCGTCTTTGATGATTACAAGCCCAATGTTTATTCACTAAGTGTAATGCGTTATGCATAAAAATCAGCGGGCGGATCTCTGTAACTAGAGAGAATAGCATCGCTATATCTTCATCTTATTGTTATTCCCAAGCCCGATATTTACTCACCGAGTGTAATGCGTTAGATGTATTCATAAAATTTGAGGGGCGTTACTCCGTAACTAGGGAGATTACCATGAGCATTTCTTCACAGTGGTGGGAGAGGGCTACTAATACCCTATCCCCGAAATTTCAGTTCCCGGGGTATGGGTCTTCGATGATTTTTAGCCCGATTCGTAACCAGAAAAGGTACCATCACCATCCCTTCACAGTGGTGGGAGCAGATCATTCATACCCTATCCCTAAAATTTAAGTCCCCGGGGTAGGTGTCTTTCATGATTGCAAGCCCGATGTTTATTCACTAAGTGTAATGCGTTATGCATAAAAATCGGAGGGGCGGATCTCCGTAACTAGAGAGAATAGCATCACCATCTCTTCACAGTGGTGGGAGAGGATGATTCCCAAGCCCGATACCATTAATACCCTATCCCTAAAATTTAAGCCCCCCGGGTAAGTGTCTTCGATAATTCCGAGTCCGATGTTTTGTTTCACTAATTGTAATCTATTATGCATAAAAATTGGAGAGCGAATCTTCATAACTAAAAAGTACCATCATCATCTCTTCACAGTGGTGGGAGTGGACAACTAATACCCTACCGCCAAAATTTAAGTCCTCGGGGTAGGGTGTCTTTGGTGATGCCGTGTCCGATCTTTGTTCACTAAGTGTAATGAGTTATGTATAAAAATTGGAGCAGCAGATCTCCGTAACTAGAGCGAGTACCATCACCATATCTCCACAGTAATGTGAATATATGACTAATACCCTATCCCGGGGTAGGGGAGTTTGATGATTTCCAGGCCGGTGCTCATTCACTAAGCTTAATGCGTTATACATGAAATTTTGAGGAGCAGATATCCGTAACTAGAGAGAGTACCATCAACATTTCTTCACAGTTGTGGGGGTGGACCACCAATATTTAACCCCCAAATTTCACCTAATGGAGTAGGCGTCTTCGATGATTCCGAATTTTTTTCAATTGCTGTAATCCGTTATTTAAAAAAAAAAGTTGGAGGAGCAGTTCTCCGTAACTAAAAAAGATTATCATTACCATTTCTTCACAGTAGTGGGAGTGGACCGCTAATACTCTACCCCCAAAATTCAGACACCGGGGTAGGGGTCTTTGATGATTTCCAGCCCGATGTTTATTCACTAAGTCTAATGCATTATTAAAAAAAAGATTGAGGAACAGATGTCCGTAACTAGAGCAAGTACAATCACTATATTTTCACAGTGGTGGGAGACGACCACTGATACTCGAACCCTTAAAAAATTCAGTCTCCGGGGTTAGGCTCTTCGATGATAGCGAACCCGATGTTTATTCACTAAATGTTTCACTAATACCTTACCCCTAAAATTTCAGTCCCCGCCGTAGGGGGGTCTTCGATGATTCCGTCTCCGATATTTATTCACTAAGTGTAATGCGTTATGCATAAAAATTGGAGGAGCGGATCTCCGTAACTAGCGAAAATACCATCACCATTTCTCCACAGTGTTTGAGGTTGGTAACTGGCACCCTCTCCTTATAATTCCAGTCTTGTGTTCTTTTTATGCATATAGAAATTTGAATTGCGAACTGCGTTCTAGAATGCATTTCACTATTGAATTGCGAATAGTGAACTGTGAACTGCGTTCCAAAATCTAACTGCTGTGGTTTGTTGGAGATATTACGATGAAATATACACCAGAACATTCTACACGTGACATATCAATGTCCTACACCTCCTCAAAACCAAGACTCCACTTTTTAACCTACCAAAACGATTTCCAAATAAGGTGTTTAATATACGTGATATGAAATGCATTTTAGTTACTGACGGTGGCAAATGCATTTTTACATGTATATAATACGAATATCGCCATTCATCACATTACCATATAGATTAAATGATAGACAAAGAGGAACTTAAAAGACCAACTGAAGTCCATACCATGGCTTTGAATTCGAGTATAATTTCCGCAAGCATTTCCGCAAGAATTCAAATGCAAGTTGAATACTATTCTCGATTTGTTTGTAATTTTAATCTAATTTAGGTAGTGATTACATGGGTCATTGAAAATTAACGAATCTATGTTTTTTTTTTTCTTTCATTTTTTTTCCTTCATATTTTGTAGTTGATAGTATTTGAAAGTATCATATATTGTCTTCACGGGAATTGTGACGTTACCGTGGTCATAGTAACCTCTCTTGTAGACTTTCCGTAATAAATGATACAGGTGTTTCAGATGCTGTTTAAATTTAATACAAAAAAAAAAAATAAGTGATACAAATTTTATATGAAAATCTCTCGCTGTGACCTTCAATTCGACTTTTAGATATATCGATGACGTTTTGTCTATTAACAATGATAGCTTTCATTCATATGTCGATTTGATATATCCCTGTGACCTCGAAATAAAGGACACCACAGAGTCGTCCACTTCTGCTTTATACTTAGATATTTTATTGATAGTAGACATTAACGGCAAACTAACAACTCAACTGTATGACAAACGGGATGATTTCAGCTTCTCCATCGTCAACTTCCCACATTTATGTAGCAATATTCCATTATCACCTGCATATGGTGTTTATATATCTCAACTGATTCGATATGCAATAGCTTGTTCTGGGTATAGTCAGTTTTTAAATCGGGGTAAGCTACTGACAAACAAGTTGATGGTGCAGGGATTTCAACAGTCTCGATTGAAGTCAGCATTTCGCAAATTCTATGGTCGTTATAACGATCTAGTTCGTCAATACAACCTCGCAATGGGTCAAATGCTGTCTGACGTGTTTCATACCGATTGTTAAGCCGTTCTTGGCACACTGATTTTGACTGCGGATAACTCCGTTTACCTGATCAGGATATGGGGCTCACGGCGGGTGTGACCGATCAACAGGGGATGCTTACTCCTCCTAGGCACCTGATCCCACCTCTGGTGTGTCCAGGGGTCTGTGTTTGCCCAACTATCTATTTTGTATTGCTTGTAGGAATTATGAGATTGATCACTGTTCGTTATCTTCACCTTTCATTGAAGTTAAACTTTAATTAAGATATAATTTGCATTAAGATATCAATTTACTTTCATATGAAATAAAAGCAAGGCTGCTTACAAACAGTTTTGCTATTTTTAGATGGCAATAATTTCCCACAGCAGGTATATTTTCACCCCTTGAAAAACAAATAACCAATGAATTATTATTTTTTTTTTTTACATATGTTCTAATAAATGTTAGTAGAAATGCTTCATGGAAGTATCAATATTAGTTTGCAAGTTTACTATGGGACTATGAGCACTACAGTTACACCTCCTCCTTATATAAATGCTGCATGTGATGTTATAGATACCTATGCATCTTACATGTATTCGTTTTAACTCGTATTGAAACTATAAAAAGAATGTGTTGATGGTTATTATTGAATTTTTTTCACATAGAATGGTAGTACGTTTGCTTTAAAGATGTATGTATTACTTTCTGTTGGAAATTACTTCTAAATTCATGCTTTCTAAATGTATGTTAAAAATGTGGGACATATAATGCAGCCGGTGCAAATTGTGCATTGTGACGTTGTATTACCTGTGATTTTTTTCTCCCCTTTCAAACCAAGCGATTATCAACAACAATAAAACAGTGTTAGTTTTGATACAGCATGTATTATCAGAATTAACTGAACTTAGAAAACGATAGCAACAGCAAGTGCTAAGAATTATTGAATATTTATTGCTCAAAATGACGTGTTTACGAACCCGCGTTTCCGCAGCCTATGGCACCAGATGGATATTAGGCCTATATATCTTGCATTTTAGATTATGTTTACTTACACCGTATACATGGTATGCAATTTATAGCAGTACATATTATGATTTTTATAGGCCTAGGGATTTGATAATTATATTTACGTTTTGTAAGACTGAAAATTAACAGGGGAGAGGGTTACTTGAAGACTTAAACCATGACTATCATTTAGAAGATGATAAATATGTAAGGGATGTTTTCATTTCTAGTTTAGTTTTACATATATATTTCTAAAGATAGTTTCACTTTACTCTGTTTGGTCGTATCTGACAAGTCTCTGTTTACAGTCTGCCTGTCATTACTGACGCCCAAACGGGTGATGTATTCCGGAATCAGAAACAAAAATAATCTCTCTTTAGATACTACATGAATAAGCCAAGTGATGTCTTGCAATCACTACCTTATCATGTATATCCTGCCATTTACTGCATTCGGATATAAAATAGCTATTTTTACAATTTTCGTTTTCTTGGAAACACCGAGCGCAGAATTGATTCATCATGTGTAATGAAAATAATGTGTATACAAACCTGCGCTCTGTGTTTCCCAATCGAAAAATGCTGACAAAAAATATGGGGCCCAAAAGGACTTCTATCATACATATCCTGTACTACTATTTCCTATAAATTAATTTTGAATAATCTTACTCAATTGATCCCATTCTGGGTCCTCACCTACGAAGAAAAAGGTAAACGTTAAATTATTAAAGGATTGCAACAATATAAAACAAACGTAACTGTATTCATATCAAATGCATGTATTTCATTTGCCAAATGTTTTTAATTCAACATACAGGGTACACATGAATAGTTTCTCCTTCTCCAGAGTTCTATTGCTATAGGTAGTAAAATGCAGAGTACAACGACGACAGACACGACACTTCCAATGATCACTCCTACATCGGCGGATCCTTGTTCTACAGTCGTGGTAAGTGTACTCGTTATATTTGTTGTTGTATTGAAGACGTTCATCAATGTTGTGGGAATCGTTCCATCCTCAGTAGTGATGGTTCTCGTTCTATATGTAAATAAAAAGAAAACAGTGAAGCTGTCCGTTCTTAATGAAAAAATAAACAGAGTTTTCATATAAATTTCCAATTATTAATAAGTCAAGTTATAGAGATAAGAGAGGGGGGGGGCAATTTTGAAGTCTTCCAGGGATCCGGAATCTGAATTTAGGGGTCGCCATTTTAAAATTATTAGACTGGGGTCTGGAAATCACACCATGAGGGCACAATGGTTCTAGAGCGAAGTCCTTCGTGATAGGGTCCCGTGGATGAAGCCCCAGCATAGCATTAGTCTTCTATTTACAGTGTAGATCTTTCACTATTGTCATCGTCATTACCAATCATCAGAATTAATAAAATGACGGTACCCGTATAGTATGTGGAACAATGTCACAGATCTTCCTGCCTTGCAACAGTAGAACTAACGCCCTAATTACATCCCTTTAAATTGTTGTACATTTGAAGGTGTTTGGAATAGACAAAAATCTAACAAAGACGGCGGAAACCAGCCAGCAATATGAGACACATTTTATTCTTTATCTACTAATACTTTTTGTTTTTTTATTATTCAATATATAAAATAAGAAGAAGCGCATGATTACACGTTTGATGTTCAGATCGCCTCAAAATCTAAAGAAGAGATATTGATATGATAATGATAATGAAATTTATATAGCGCCTTACATAAAACAAAATAGTCTAAGGCGCATTACAGCGGTAAGAAGAGGATTGCAACGATAAAACACAGTTAAATTAATGAATATTGTTTAAAGTCCCTCTCGATAATATTTCACTCATATGGAGACGTCATCATTGCCGATGAAGGTCTGTAAAATTTAGGCATATGCTCGGCGCCTACGGCCTTTGAGCAGAGAGGGATCTTCATTGTGTCACACCTGCTGTGACACGGGACTTCAGTTTTTGCGTTCTCATCCGAAGGACCGCCCCATTTAGTCACCCTTTATGATAAGCTAGGAGTACTGGGGAATTATTCTAACCCGGATCCCAACGGGAAATGAAATGAAATGACAGTATGACATAAGATCTTATATATCTGTAAAATTATCAAAATAAACACTATAATTAAGATCAATATGTAAAATCTTTTTTGATTTTTGGGGGGTTATTTAATGATTAAAAACTGCCACAGTTTCACATGTTAGGTAAGCTAAATCTACTTCATAAACATGAGTTTTAAGATTTGTTTTTGTTGAAAATTTCAAGAGATGTTGACTTCTAGATGTCCTCTGAAATGTTATTCCAGAGATGCACTGCTGCCCGGCTGAGCTGACGTTGTCCGTACCTTTATATTCTGATCTTTGACACCCCAAGTCGCGACTTCGATTATGACGGTAATGGTCGACTTTACCTGTATTTGTGTAATGGACGGCGCAGACCCATGGGAGGAACAATATGTATAGGTCAAAAATTTTAATTGAGGTCAGTAATAGATGGGAAGCGGGGGTTGCTAAAATGCGGAACGGAAAAGGAAACGGAAAATGGAAAATAGTGTGTGGAATAAGGTTATGAGGGGGTCAGTATTTTGTAAAAATAAAAGATTTATCATGAACAAGGGAAGCAGAAATTACAGAGAAAGCGGGAAGTCATCCACAGAATTCACCATTTGATATATATTTTAAAATCATTATTCTACCATGAAAAATACTAATAAAGATAAAAATATTATAATAATGAATAATAATATTCTGACAGTAACACGAATTGAATTTTCAAATTCTATCTCCAATGAATACCCCCCCCCCCCCTTCACCGAAAACAACATTGTACAACATTAAATATTTTTCACAAAAATGTCCCCAAACACAGCCTTCTTAAATCGAACTAGCTTTTATTCGTTATTCAGTTCTACATCTGGTGCAATACATATTTGTATTTATGCAACACATCAAATTTGATGGGGACATGATTTGACGATTGATGACACTTATTTTTCGATTATAAGATGTTGGTACACTGAAATTCTTCACGCATGTTGAAGTCTTGATAATATGGCCTCCCACCTTGGGATGTAGCGTAGGGGCGCAGTCATAAGTTTTGTTTCAAATAAAAATAAAATCAAGTCATATACACATGTGTATCTCTATTTATATGACACCTGTCATGAGATTCAGAGGACATGTATTCCAATTCTGATATGAACCGACCGTTCAAGAAAACAACATACTGATAAGGGACAATCTCACATTAGATGGGAGAATGAATGCGGCAGTCACTCTACACCAATTAGAGTCCACTTACATGTATGATTTAAATAGGCTATTATATTAACTCGCGCAATTTTTCTGATGTTTTGGCGCAATGTTGATACATTACGTTGCCTTTCAGATGTATGTACATTGTGACGTCAATATACGTTGTTCATCGTTAGATGATAGGCATTTTAATAAACACGACTGATTAAGGCTGGTAAAACGGGTGAAATATTTCGAAAGGTGTTTTAATGTTTATTTTATTATTCTTACAAAAGAGAGACTTTGGATATATATATATATATATATATATATATATATATATATATATAAGTTGAAACACAAAATATGCTGGAGTTCTGCATAGACAATACATTTGTGGACTGTGGTGATCAAGTCTTCCAACAGTCTGTTGAAATCCCAATGTCACGAATTGTGCTTCTTTGTTAGCTGACCTGTTTTTGCTATATTCCTATGAAGCAGAATGTTTTCAAAAACATTTACTCTGACCTTTAATTCGACATTTAGATATTACGACGACGTATTATCTATTAATAATAACAATTTTCATTCATATTTCGATTCGATCTATTCCAGTGAACCCGAAATGAAAGACACCACACATACATCCACTTCTGCTTCACATTTGGGTATTGTATTGAAAGTTGATATTAACGGCAAGCTAACAACTCAACTTTATGACAAACTAGATGATTTCAGCTTCTCCATCGTCAATTTCTTATTACTATGTAGCAATATTCCATTATCACCTGCATGTGATGTTTATATATCTCAACTGATTCGATAATCAAGACCTCGTTCTGCTTATGGTCAGTTTTTAAATCAAGGACGGCTACTGACAAACAAGTTTATGGTGCAGGGGTTCCAACAGTATTGTTTAAAATCAGCATTTCGCAAATTCCATGGTCGTTATAACAATCTAGTTTGCCGATACAACCTATCAATGGGTTAAATTCTCTGTGACGTGTTTTATGCCGATTGTTAGGTCGTTCTTGGCACAATGATTTTGACTATGGATAACTCCGTTTACCTGATCAGGATATAGGGCTCACAGTGAGTGTGACCGGTCAACAGTGAATGCTTACTCGTCCTAGGAACCTGATCCTACCTCTGGGATATCCAGGGGCCCGTCTTTGCCCAACTCTCTATTTTGTATCCCTTATTAGAGTTATGGGATTGATCACCGTTCGTTATATTCTCCTTTCGTGGTTGCAAATTCGCTGTTTCATAATTTTATATATACACAGAATATAACATAATACTACACTGGGTGCATTCATTAGATATCATGTGAAGTAGCATAATTTCAGTCATATAAGGACTAAATACAAACTATTTTCCGGTGTTGTATATGAAAAAAATACTGCACCGATTTCCTTCATGATCGAGAAAACGGCGGTGGTGGTCTAGGGGTAGAACGGTGGACTCGCATGCGGAAGATCGAGGTACGAATCCCGGCCGCGACAGACTGAAGTTTTTAAAATATGTAGCGATAGTTCCATCGCTAAACGCTCGATAGCAGGAGTGAATATATCGGGACCTCGGAGATTACCTTAAAAAAAACCGGATGTCTTTTGTCACAGTAGGTGTGACACGTTAATTAACCCTGGCTGCTCAATGAGCGTAAGCACCGAACATTAGCCTTCACTGGAATTGGGGATGTCTCCATATGAGTGAAACATTTTCGCGAAGGACGTTAAACAAGCTACAATCACAATTACAATCATGATCGGAAACGCTAAAAGAATAATAAACAATTATGCAGAACCCAATCGCACCACGCTCGTCCTTTTCCGTAATCGAATATAGGATCCTAATGCGGATCGGAACAAAGTTTGCATGAAATATATGCATCATATTGGTTATTCACTTATGAATACTATACATGCTGGACACTGGTATACACTGTACATACTGAATACTGATATACACTGTACATACTTGACGCTGAAACACACTGCATATACTATACACTGTATAATATATGGTCACTCACTGATATGCACTGTATAATATACTGGTCACTCGCTGATATGCACTTTATGATATACTGGTCAATTGCTGATACACACTGTACATACTGGATACTGATATACATTGTATATACTTGACGCTGAAACACACTGCATATACTATACACTGTATAATATATGGTCACTCACTGATATGCACTGTATAATATACTAGTCACTCACTGATATGCACTGTATAATATACTGGTCACTTGCTGATATGCACTGTATAATATACTAGTCACTCGCTGATATGCACTTTATAATATACTGGTCAATTGCTGATACACACTACATACTGGATACTGATATACATTGTATGCTATGCTGGTCACTCACTGATATACAATGTATACTATACTTGTCACTTGTTGATATGAACTGTATAATATACTGGTCACTCAGTGATATACACTGTACATACTGGACACTGATATACACTATACATACTGGATACTCATATACAATGAACATGCTAGATACTGATATACACTGTACATATTGGACACTGATATGCACTGTACATATTGGACACTGATATACATACGTTTTTCAAAATTCACAGGATATTCATTAAACCACACAATTCTAAAATTCGCATCATTTGACACAGTATAATTAATGATTAATAACTGCGCAAATATCAAATATGATTATCTCTTTTTTAGGCAAAATCCAAATAACATTTATTTAAGGACATATCACATGTTTCCAAAGTATACAAAATTATATGCGTTTTGTCTTTCTTATGCTTATAATAATCAATTCTAATAGTTTAGTCACCGAAATATTGCGATGATAACCCACAATACGGATTGAAATCTAAGCCACGATTTCAAAAAGTTTCTTTGATTATGTTGGTTGTCAAGTGGTACAGCGGCGTCACATGTGCCCTGCTTCTATCAATGTAGTGTAAGATATTTTTAAAAACTAATAAAAAGATGTTTAGACCAGTGCACACAAATAACAATGCAAATGCCCAAATATAGCAGAGGAACCGAGTATGAATTCGGCAATATTGCTAGTAAATAGATGTTTATGTGGCTCGCTGTCTACACATTATTTGGTAATGTCATTTCTATATATACACTTGTAATTGGAGATGTTTACTAAAATAAACGTTGCTACTATTATTATTATTTGGATTGTAAAAATTATAATACGTTACATCATTGACAATCACGCCTAGATACTTCACGAGTGCATTTCGAGAGAAAAAAACCCACACCAAACAATCACGGATGAATAAAGATAATCAAATTTGAAAAAAAAGAAGTCATATTACTTTATTGTAATAAAACAATCTTATGATTATTTTTAAATCGTGATCTACACGTCGTTAGGAAGTGGGAACACAGTGTTTTACTGATGCACCAAATTTTATAAACATAAAAGGAAGCATAGTTTTGTAATCTGATTTAAAGTTAGGAAATAGAACATTTTGTTATTCATAATTAAAAGTTCAATTATTTTGTATCTTTAATTTTTTTTCCTAAATTTATCAGTTGGTAGAAACTGGAAGCACAAGCTACATATCTGTTGTTACAAGGTGAAGGTTAATTGATCCGAGTATATATTGAATTTGAAAATCAGTGCTAAACTTAGATATACTTATTTTCTCGCAGTTTATCTGGGTCTCTGTCTAAGCGGTTTTTGAAAAAGTACATGGACAAAGGTAACTGGGTGTTTATTTATTAAGTTAGAATATTTCCTTCAATGAAAAATACCCACGTCTTTTTTCTCACACCTTCCTTCGAAAAATGAAAGATAAACTCAGTCTACATTCTTTCTATCTACAACTAGAACACCCTTAAACGGCAAAAAACCACCTTGATGCAACGCAAATTACAAACAGTTAACGTGATAATAGTTTGCTGGGTTTTTTTGTGTTTTTGTTTGTGTTTTTTTTTTTTTTTTTGTCGATTAAATCTAGTCTGTTTATGAAATGACTAATATATGTTTTCAGACTCAAGGGCGCATGCATGTATGAAGTTACACATAATGGCACGTAAAATAAAAAAAGCAATGCATAACTCAAGATTTGGATTTCATCGATTTCAAACTCGAAAACTCCGTAAAATATGTCATTAAAAGCACATATAAAGTAGTTTAGGGTATGAAAACAATAATTTTGCTGTAAAACTGAAGAAAAAAGGTTTAGAATCATGCGTTCCGTCTTTTAACACTGTGTATATATATTCCCTTTATATATGTTCCCTTTGGACTTGGGCTCCGTGCGCGTAGAATTTGTTCCACAGAACAAAAATGTCAAATTCAACGAAAAAAAATAAAGAAAAAAATAAGAAATCGCAGTTATTTAGATAGTGATGTAGAAAAACAAATTATGAAAGTAGATAAACTCGACCGATCAAATCTTGTAAGCTACTAAAAAGCGAAGCAGGGTAACCCTGTTCCCTTTGTGGTAAACTATTCTAAAGGACTTCCCAATATTCATAAGATTTTGAAAACCATCAAAAATTCTTCAATATTCTGACCGCCTCAAAATAGTGTTTAAAGACATACTCATTGTGGCTTTTAAAAGAGATTAATAAAAATAATTAAAGACATTCTGGTACATAAGAAACACAATGATCTAATTTTTTTTACAGAAAATGTATGGCAGCTGTGTGGTGCTGAAAAGTGTACTTTATGTCAATATGTCATTAAAACTAATCGATTTGAGGACTACAACGGTAGCAAATATCATGTCAAAAATTATATGAATTGTAAATCCAGCGATGTAATTGACGGAGTGTCATGTTGGAGGAAAGGGTAACTTTAAACCAAAGGCATGTTTGGAATTTGTCATTGATTAGACGAAAAACTGATGACCCTGTTGCTATTCATTTATATACAGATTATCATAGTATCTCGATGTATCAATGTTTTGTACATGCAAAGAACGTACTATACTAACCGATTTTGATAATGTAAATATATACATTGCTCTATTTACGATTAGCTACTTACTGCAATATTCTTGTTGGTTTTACCCTAGGCTAAAGGTCATCTGCTTTGTAAACAAACATTTCTATAATGTTACTACATAGCTTACCAAATGTTTAATTGTATGCATATTCATATTTGAGGATGTGTCCAGAAAAGCAGGTGAGTATTGTTTATCATATTATTAGACTCTTACCTTTATAAAATGTATTTTCGCGAAATATCAATTGTGGCGTTACTTTTCAATTGTATAATAGTCACTGTGACATCATAGTACTTATATAGTGTTGTGTAACGTTACTGTGTCAAATAAACATGACTAAAGAAGACCCCCTCCCCCCAGAAAAAAGGCGCTAAAATATAGTACACCGTCTTCTTTATGATATACAATAGCGTTAACGATTGCCGAATTTGAAAAAAAAAATATCCAGGTTTTTCACCCAAAACTTGAATTCCTCGACATTTTTTCATGTTAAAATAGGTTTTAATTGGAATTTTAAATACGATCAATATTAACAAATCTACAAGATTCTTCAAAATGGCATCCGTTATTAATTTCGCAAGCGCTCATTCTGTGCCAAGCGAATATTAACGACTTTGACAGTTCAACATATGTCTAATGTAAACAAATATGCGAGTAGAACATAAAAATCTTGCGAAAAGTATGCAATTATTTAGAGAGCATAATTAATTGGCTGATACAAATAGGTCTTATTCTGATTCTTCGTGACTGTATTTGCGAATTGTGTGGTTTTGGAGTATTTGGACCACGAAAGGACTTGTCGTCCTATAGCAGGTTTGTAGATGTAACAACATCAAATGAAACAGGAAAGTATCGATTAGAAAGTCATCTTGATTTGAAAATAACAATTTAACATTGAAAAAAAATCTATCACATATGTTCGGGTTTATAAATATGTTCAATGTAAAACTTATACGGTACCAATTTTGATGCACCAGATGCGCATTTCGACAAATAATGTCTCTTCAATATATTTTGATTCATGAACTGGAAATTTCCCATAAATCCATAACAGATTGGTATAATTTTGGACGAGAAGTGTGTGAAATATATTTAGAAAAAAACAGCAGTAACATCATTGAGGGACCTGGATAAATTGTTGAAATTGATGAATAAAAATTTGGGGAAAGGAAATGTCACAAAGGAATACGTTTGGACGGGGTGTGGGTGTTTGGAGGAATTGAGGGGGATTCCAAAAAAATGTAGGGTTTTTTTGTCAGCGCGGCACACAGAACTGCAGATACTCTGGTGACAATAATCAAGAAGCACACAAGGCCGGGCACAGCTATCATAAGCGATTGCTGGAGAACATATAGTTCACTTAGTGAAAAAGGATTTAATCATTTGACTTTGAACCACCGCGTTAATTTCGTGGATCCGAATTCTGGCACTCACACAAACACGATCAAATCAACTTGGAGGGCACTTACAAATAATTAACAGCACACGGAACACAGAAAGTATTGTATAACAGTTATTTTGTACAATAATGTGTCATAAAAATATTTCTAAAAGAATCCATCGATCCATTTATCACTTTCTGCCAAATTATTAAAGAAATTCATAATCCAGAATCAGCAAAATCAGACTTTGTAACGGACACAGAAATAAAACTTTCAAATACAGTCTCCAAACCTCCAAAAATCAAGAAATCTCCACCTTTAACAGACGTAACTAACACCCTAAATAACAGTCTGATTGGTTTTCAGTTATAGGTAAGCTATTTGATATCATTATCTGAACTTGTTTTATTGCAAATTACCGGAAACAAAATGGCGTCGATCTTTTTTTTTTACTTTTGCATAGCAACCAGAATGTGGGTCGCGTGACATGCACATTCAGTAAACTTTCGGGGGACCGGTGAAGTACATTCTACCTATTTGCACAATATTCATGGTTCTGGGATCACAAGAACACTATTCGTTCTTATTTAATTCAAGGTCCAAATTTTTAGATGTAGTTGTTCTAAGTTTTAATTAAAGTCTCTCTCTCTCTCTCTCTCTCTCTCTCTCTCTCTCTCTCTCTTTCTCTCTCTCTCTCTCTCTCTCTCTCTCTCTCTCTCTCTCTCTCTCTCTCTCTCTTAAATATCTAAACGGGTAGAATCGATGTTTTTGTGAACCCCGAACTATGAATGTTGTGCAAATACTTTAAAGTGTAAATTCAAGGAAAAAGAAGTACTTACATGCCTTTAAGGACAATGAGATTGCTGTCACTGTTGATTATTCTTTATTTGATCAACATGTATCAGTAAACATTTCGTAATGGAAAATGTGTTCAGAATATAATACAAATTTTGAAACTTTGATCAATGTATTAGATTTTCCTTGCAAAGCAGATTTGATTGAAACATTATACATCGTGGATGGCTATGAATTATACATTTTGTTAAACGTGTCTATATATACTTTAATTCAAAATGTCTTAAGGAGAATAATGCTACCCAATACACACATCTACAGTGCAAGTTCTGGCAACAAGTGATACATCAGGCTCTTTTCATAGCCCACTGGTACTTTAATAAGTACATATTTACCACTTAGCTGTTTGTCTCTTATTTTGCAAGTTTTATCTTATTTGTACAGCCTTTCTTACTTTTGATTCCATATTTACATTTAAATCTCCACCACGTGTATGTCCTACATTCATACGCATATTACGAAATAGTTCCAAATTTATGATCAGAAAACGGGGATTTTAAACAATTTACAGTAAGCATCAATTTAATTTCCCCAAAAACATATCATAACATGACAAAATATTTAGTCCAAAACATAAATGTTGGATTATAGAAACTTTTACAAGATTTCTGTAAAAAGCCGTTGACAGATGTGTAGTGTGAGGAGCGCACGGATCTCTGGGTAGGGAATGTGCAGTCAGTACTCTCAAAGGTATGACAGATACAGATATTTGTGATAAAAAGGTAAACCTGCTCATATGAACGGTATGAGTGGGAAACATTTCCTTTGGTATTGAATATAACAGTGTAATTCATACATAGTTGATGCATTATTCTGTATAGTTATATCATTTTTTATCAAAAAGTGTGTTTAAGTAATTGTCTACCGCTATTACTAAATATTGTATGAAAACAAATTGAATATCAATGTAATCGCTTCTAGTGCAAAAAAAATAAACTTAACTGGTATTACTCAATCTAATTTACTTTGCACATATCAAACATCCCACCAAATATATATATATTAACTTCGCACATATCAAACATTCCATCACACACACACACACACACACACATATATATATATATATATATATATATATATATATATATATATATATAAAAATATATATATATATATATATATATATATATATATATATATATACAGTACGTTTTGGATACCTTTAAATTCAGCAGTGAGTATGTTCTGTATGATAACATTTTATGCAACCTAGTACACGTATGACCTGAGCATATCCTAAAGACCCGCGAATCCCACTTCTAATATATGGCGCTTGGCGAATGATCAATCAAATACTAAATCATACAGTGTGTTCACTATATGTTGCAATTTTACCCGGACATGTAGGACAGTAATTGAAGCCGTGTGGTTTCAGTTCGAAACGGGATGTAGAAATAACACGCAAAATGAATATGCTTTTATGAGGAATGGACTGTAGCGGTATATTTGAAAACGTCTTACAATAAAAGGAATCACATAATTCCTTTGGATGAGACCACAAAAATCGCAGCAGGTGTGGCACGATAAAGTCGTGACGTCTCCATATGAGTGAAATATTCTTGAGAGGGACGTAAAACAACATTCAATAAATATACATAACACTCGCATCTGGTGCATCAAAAGTGGCCCCTGCCTACCGTATAAGTTTCACATGAACACATAATTACATGTAGGTAAATGCAAACATAACCTCAAAAGTATTTTCAATTATTGAGGTTGCTACAATTACTTGAACATTCGCTAATTTGACGTAATGCACGCTCAACATAACTGATTACTTACTTGTTCGGACAAGAGGGGTCTGCAAAGAAACACCGCCGTTCTGTATTGAGTTGGAAGCAAGCCGGAACTAAAAGAGAAAAATAATGTATGTGAGGGTATGAATCTAATGGACATTTATAATGATTGCATTGTGTCTGTATATTTCACTAAGTAATCGTTACTTAATGTACTAACATCTATACAGTTCATTTCCTGTGTAATAGTCATTTGGACAACCATCCGTGAATTTACTACAGTTGATTGTGTCCAGGCGTCCATTCTTTATTTCCCCTAGACAATTGCCTGATTAAAAGAAAGGGCAATATATTAACGTAGATTGATGTACGCGTGTATATGATGATGGAGCAGTGAGTATGTTTTCCAAAAAGCGTCAATTTTCAACATCAACATATGTATAAACAGAATATATTTTTGTCAATTCTCCGATATCGTTAAAGTACATGCATCTGAATACATACATACATAAAATACATGCATCTGAATATCGCAATAATAAACGCAACATACCACTTTGAATTATAGTGATAAATAGAAAATTTTCAATTTTGGCATTGCTTTTGATTTTGTACTCACCTTTCGGGTACAATGCCACTGTGTAATTGTAGCAGAACTCTACTATCGCCGTCAAATCAAACTTAGGAACACATGTATACTGATTATTTTTATTCGTATCGACGGCACAGTTCAGTCTGGTCGCGGCTGCTTTAAACTCTGTCTCATTGAGAGGACATGACTCAACCACGTGACCATATCCACTGTAAGACATACCTGAATAGAAAACCTAAACATTATGCTCAGAAATTCAGAATCGATGGTATCAATTTGGAATAAATAGATACAATTAGTATGATAAATGACAATAAAGCAGTAGTATTTGACTTATTCAATCATTCATCTAAAAATAATACTTACTATCATTCTACTCAAATTGTTAAAATTCCCATTTTCCTTTACGCTGCTTAGAAAATGCAATGTATTTATACAGAATAGGGGACATCCATTTCATATTTTCTACCCATACGTTATCCATCCTAGTGTATTTCCTAAACCCCATGACTGAATAAGAGTATGTAAATTGGGATTGCCTTCATGCTCTTGGTTGCAATGCTCATGCATAAGGAACGTAGCAGAGTTGTTATCCCCCTAAAAGAGTTTCCATCAAATATTTCTCCAGGATGCCTCCCTGTACATTGCAGTCTAAAGAATTTAGAGCAGTTGTTTTTCCAAAGAGTTTCCCGTTGAGTCTTCAATATTTCAATTTGATGTTACAAAATGTAGTATGTGTTGTTTCGACATTTGTGACACTACTTCCACATAGTCATTAATTCATTTCTTATACCACATTTTTATATGATACGCATCAATAACTACCTCGATAAGGCAGGAGGTCCCCGTTTTAACATATTTAGATAGACATTTATTGATATTGTATACATCCATTCGTACAAAGTATATTTCCATTGTTGACGTATACATTCCAATGTAATACTTCTGTATCTCAGTGTGATACAATACTGTATCCTTGTTATTTAGCAGAAAGGATCCTTTATGTTTCTGTATATCAAGGACGAAAAAACGCACTCTTTTTAAGGCCGGAAGCTTGCTCGAAAGACTTAGAGCGACCATGTATATTTTGTCTCTGCATCGCGAAATTCTAAATTAATACTTTCAATGAAGGGGGGTATGCCTTGTTGAAATATTTAATCTTACATAGATAATACAATTTGTTCCTGACTTTATTACAGAGCATTGGCTGTGCTAAGTGAAAAGGCGAGAATAGAGAACAGTGATCAATCTCATAACTTCTATAAAGAGTTGGGCAATCAAACATCCTTGGTTATACCAAAAGTGGGAACAGTTTGTAGGAGGAGTAAGTATTCCCTGTCGACAAATCTCATCCGCCGTGTACAATAAATTCCGACCAGGTAAACGGAGTAATTCGTAATTAGAATCAGTGTCTACCTTACGTTTTCCAATAATAGTTAACGAATGACGTATGTATGTATGGAAATGATTAAATACATTGATAATTTGCAAACTTTGTTCTTTCAAATAATCATTCAAGCACATATATCATATCAAATTATATTTTCTGTAACAATATTCTGAGAAAGAAAATATTGTGAATGCTTTATTTTATGTATGTGTGTGTGATGTGCTAATTGACATCAAGTGATCGTTTGAAAAATAGTATGTAATGACTTCAATGACAGGATAGAAGAAGACTCGGAAACTGTCATGGTAAGCAATAATTGTATGTGTTTGTTTTTTATGTCTATCATCAATTATCATTACGTATTTCGTGCATGGTATAGTGTATTCATTGCAGATGGGTTCCCATAAACATTATCAAAACATTTTAATCGTAGCGTGGACTTGCTTGTAAACAAAGGCATCAAACTTAACTCGACTGAATATTAGGATTTACTTCTTCAAAGAATATCTGAGCAGGCCTTCATAATTCATATTCAGTTTTTGCCGGTTGTAGCAGGTGACAATGTCATTCTCTTCAAATATTAAGCTGACTCTCAGTCATTTGTAATGATGCATTGCTTTCTGTCTAGATATGGAAATACCATACTAGAAACAGTCACTAAATTTTCCGTTCAAGTGCATGGCGTTGTTCATCTCCGATATAAAAAAGATGTGTTTTGCGCTTCCGACGTTTTGAAAGACATATCTACCCTTGGTAAAATAAGACAAATTCAATTTTCTAAAAACAAAATGTTCCTTAAAGGGCATTGACACGATTTGAGCTGAAAAGTTTCAATTCTATTTTCCATTTTTCTTGTTTACAACGCTTAATGACACAATTTTGAGTTAACATCCCCGAAGTTTACCTGTATGGTGATCAATGGTAGGCAACCTGTCATTCAAACGTTTAACAACATATGTCAGGCGAAGAGACATCTGCAGAAACTGGGTCTGGAGGGACCCCAGAGAGGTCTTTTGATAACAATAACAGCCAATACTTACCCTGCTCTCTTGGACAGGTAAATTCCAGGTAAAATACAATGATAATAGATTAGCTCCGCCCACGACCGTGAAGAGACTGTATGATATTTTGGGGTTTTTCCTTTTTGGGGGGTTAATTATAATATTTATAATGATCAAGTAAAATTTGAAGATCAGTAGTTGAGTGACAGGTGATATACATCACTTACAATTCGTTGTTATATGTATACAAACAAGGCTAGCACCATGGTTTTGTGTACATCTACATTACTTAGCAGACAATTGCATGTTAAAACAAAATTAAATGTGCCAAACACTAGAAACTATTTAACTGTGTTTAGAACAAACCTGAAAATTGAACAAATCTGCTTTAAATTAAACTTTACTAGTATATTTAGCCCATGTAAACAAAAACATGGTATGAGCCTTGTTTACATAACAAATAATTTGTGAGCTCTGTATCTCCCAAGCACCTCGACAACTAACATCCAATTTTTTGCTAACCATTAGAAATACCTTAGTTAAGAATTCTAAGCATTAAAAATGAAAAAAGAAATAAATTTGAAAATGTCCATCCTGAATCGTGTCCATCCCCCTTTAAAAGTAGTGAGCATGAATATGTAACAACGGGTTTAGGTTTCTCATTATGATGTATACGATAGATTATGAAAATAATTAGTTCAGTAGGGAGATAATGTATCAAGATTATTGAATATTTTCAATCACTGGAAGCTCCCTTATCAAAACAAAAACCATCACATGTACCTCCCTGCAGGGTTATCTCTTAGCATCCATTAGAGGGCAACACTGATGTCAGTGGGACGCATTGTGTTTTCGTCACAATTACACAATTGTTTACAGATATTGAGTATTTTATATAAAAGTAATGGGTAATATATGTGTTAAGACACGCGTGAGTATGGAGAAGGGCAACATATCCAGTTTTAGATTGAACTAGTCATTTGGTCGGAAGCATATTTTATCAATATTTCTTAGAAAGGAACATTATTTTCTTAGAAAAAATTACTTGTTCGAATCCATTATACGTTTAAATGTAATAATATTTTTGAAATGCTTATTCAGCAGAGAATGAACTTGTTGTGGGACATCAGTTTGAACTTAATGTTAGAAAGGAAGAAATTGTTGCTGAGAATGATCTTTTTTCACTAGCTGTTGGTTTTAATGTGAGTGGAATTTTCCTTGACTGGTGTGCTTGTGAAAATTGTAGCTATGTACATTGAAGGGGTATCTTTGTTGTCGTGAGTTTGAACATTTTGTGTCATATTACATGGATATAGACAGAAAGCGCACTTCTCAACACCCGTAGTTTGACTCTGTACCCTGTTCTAATTGATAAGCTTACATTTATGTATCAAGAGAGGAAGAGCCCCAGAGGACCTATTTAACAAGTAAGAAAAATGCAAAATTGAAAAATACATTCTGTATTCACATGTATTAAAATCTAAACATAACATTCCACTGTATGCAAGTATTTCCAATTACAAACACATGTAATAGTAGACAGAACCAATTCTGTTGCAGACATGTAATAAAGATATTTAACCTACAGATAGTTTATCAAAGTGGGTCAGACGAGGTAAGCCTCTTGGGGGGAAATGAGAGTAATTTTAACGTCATATGTTGTGACTAACAAAGAGGAACAATATTGTAATCAACACTGTAATTATGAAGGATTTCGTGAAACATCAGACCCTGATACAGATCTTGAATAAGCATATTATTATATGGTTTAAAATCTGATAAATTTGAGTTTGAATATTGAAATATAGTGTGTGGGTTTATTTTCTGTTTCTCATTGCATTGTTATTAGATTTGATTTCATTTCTTGCACCAAAACCTTATCAATGCAAGGTGAAGATAACGAACAGTGATCAATCTCATAACTCCTACAAGCAATACAAAATAGATAGTTGGGCAAACACGGACCCCTGGACACACCAGAGGTGGGATCAGGTGCCTAGGAGGAGTAAGCATCCCCTGTTGACCGGTCACACCCGCCGTGAGCCCCATATCCTGATCAGGTAAACGGAGTTATCCGCAGTCAAAATCAGTGTGCCAAGAACGGCTTAACAATCGGTATGAAACACGTCAGACAGCATTTGACCCAATGCGAGGTTGTATTGACGAACTAGATCGTTATAACGACCATAGAATTTGCGAAATGCTGACTTCAATCGAGACTGTTGAAATCCCTGTACCATCAACTTGTTTGTCAGTAGCTTACCTCGATTTAAAAACTGACTATACCCAGAACAAGCTCTTGCATATCGAATCAGTTGAGATATATAAACACCATATGCAGGTGATAATGGAATATTACTAAATAAATGTGGGAAGTTGACGATGGAGAAGCTGAAATCATCCCGTTTGTCATACAGTTGAGTTGTTAGTTTGCCGTTAATGTCTACTTTCAATAAAATATCTAAGTATGAAGCAGAAGTGGACGACTCTGTGGTGTCCTTTATTTCCAGCTCACAGGGATATATCAAATCGACATATGAATGAAAGCTATCATTGTTAATAGACAAAACGTCATCGATATATCTAACAGTCGAATTGAAGGTCACAGCGAGAGATTTTTTCTTCTCACGTAGAAGTTTTTGAATAAATTCTGCTTCATATGAATATAAAAACAGGTCAGCTAACAAAGGAGCACAATTCGTGCCCATGGGTTTTCCAACAGACTGTTGGAAGACCTGATTACCAAAGACCACGAAGATATTGTCAATGAGGAACTCTAGCATATTTTTTATTTCAACTTCAGAGTACTTGTGCGTGGATTCAGAGTGGTGTTTAACAAAGTAAGTTTTTGAATGACTGATCACTAGATATGAATATTTCCGTTTTCCGTTTTTGTTGAAGAAGCAACTGTCTATGATGTCAAAAAGTCTAGTCTTTAATTTATTGTGAGGAATGGTCGTGTATAGTGTTGAAAAGTCATAGGTTTTAATGCTATTGATTTGGGAAAAAATCTGCGATTTCAAGTTTACTAAAAGTTCTTTAGAATTTTTTAGAATCCACATTTGATTAACACCACTTCTGGCATATGTAGTCGCACAGTAAGTTTGAAGTTTCTCCTTCACAGCTGTTAATATTTTCGTGAGGAGCAAAGATAGGGGCTTGGTAGAGCACTTACTGGATCCAGCAATGTATATTTGTTTGTAAGGGTTTTTATGTAGTTTAGGAATCCAGTATAGGTACGGTAACTCATATTCATTCGACCCATTGACTGGAATATTAAATGTGTCTAAAACTGAAGCATGGTTTTGAAGAAGTTCGTCTTTTGAAAGGGCAGTTGGAGTATAAGTACGATTACCAAAAGTGGAATTAATGCCAAGTTCGTTTAAAATACAGTTGTAAAAATGAGCCTTACAAACCAAGACAATGTTGTTACTAGCTTTGTCAGCTGGAACCAAAACATATTCCTCATGTAACCTATCTAATTCTTTTATCATTTCTGGTTTACTAAACACAGAAGGATAGATGGTACGTACTTTTGTTTTCATGTGTCTAATGCGGGATTTTAATATCCCTCTTATGCTTTTAACCCATTCTGACAATGTATCAAGTTCTTGTTTTCCATATTTAGCCCATCGTCTGGCATAATCTTCGACAGAACTCATAATAGAGATGAAGTTCTGTCGCAAATTAAAAGACCGAGGTTCTCTGTATTTAGGACCTTTAAGAATAAGTGATTTGAGGTCCTCATTTTCAACTATATTAACATCACCAGTAATGACATGTCCAGCTGGACTGTAGTTGAAAGAAGATGAAGAACAAGAACATGTTGGTAGATTACGTATAAGATGGTCTATATCTAAGCACTGCAAAGTTTGTTTATAATTTAAAAGTTTGGATGCAATAGTAGAAGTATAGCTGTAGGAAATACAGGGTGTAGACTTGAACTTGAAATAAGTTGGAATACACGACTGAAACCTTTTATGACGAAGAATGTTGCTTATATTGACGGCATCTATTCCTTTGTTTGTAAATTTGAGCTTAAGGAACTGACGGCATGATTTGGAAGGAATATCATCCATGGTCCGTGCTGGTTTATAGAGCCTGTGGTAGGCAACATCCATAATCATAAAGTTAAGTCTATATTCAGGTGTTGAAAAATCCAAGTATAGACTAGCCATAGCTTCTTCAAATAACGTATGTAAAACCCTCAATGGAATAGAGTAAAGTTTTCTACGAATATGATGTGGACCCAATTGTCTGTTGACGTGAGGCAAAAGTGAATCAAACGTGACATCATTTATACTTGGTCTTTTATATGAACGATGTCCGTGACTGCGTTTTCGTCTTTGGGTATTGGGAAAGAGTCCCATCACATTAACGTTATTTCCTTGTGGACTAGTCAAATTTCCCACATCATATACATTATCATTGCATCCATATGGAAATGCAGTGCCTAGGGTCCTGATCCAGTGATCTTCTCGTTGTCTACGAAAAGGGGTGCTTAATGTAGGATTGTTTGTGTGATGGTAATTTTTTTTTAAAATCCTTACCCTCATGGACAAGATGGAGTGGTCCGGTGCATTAAAATGCTTGTAAAGAAGTTGGTTACCACCATTATTAATTTGAAATATGTGCCCCGATATTCTTTTATTAAGTGAACCCTTGGTTTCTCCCACATAAATTAAGCCACACAGGTTACACTCAATGGCGTAGACAACGTTAGAAGATTTACAAGTCAGATTATCAAACGTTTTGGTACAGAAACTACGTCCAGTTAAATTACTACTAAATGAATTTTTAGTGATCAGTATATCACAAGTTTTGCAATTTTGAGGTTGAACACATGAGGTCTGAAAAGGAATTATCAAATATATCTCTTAAAGGAACATAACAGTCTTTAATTTGGGTATAAGAATTTTGGTTTCTGTACCAAAGCTGACAATCTGACGATTGTACATACGACAAATATTTGATATCTCGAAGGATAATCCGAGGGACACCAACCAATCAATTCCAATATCTGATGTACCACTGCCCGAGTCACCAACATGAATGTGTCTCATCTATGACAGAGCACAGAAATAATGGATGACCTCCATAAACCTTTAATTTAGAGTGTTTAATTGATACAATCTCGTAATAGAAACAATCAAATTAGTTTCAGGTCACACTATTTAGTTTCTGGAGCTCTTTTATGTTTATTATGAAAGGTGAAGATAACTCATACATGTATCAGCAATACAAAATACAGAGTTGGGCAAACACGAGGGGATGCAATCTTCACCTTTCATGCAATACATATTATCTAGTTCACTTCCTTTAAAATGATTAATTTCATTCTATTTTTAATGAGTAGAAAGTTTATTTAACTTTTTACCGCGCGATTTGTATGAAAATATGATTTCTTTTTTAAACGTTTTAGTAAAACTTGTTCTTCCCATATACTTCAATGAAAAATTCTTTGTTAAATAAGTCAATCAGTATTCAATATTTTGTAATTTCCTACTGTACAGTATGATACCATGACTGTAAAAAAAAAAACCATCATATACAAGATCGGATCATTATACATGTACATTGAAGGCTTCTGAAAAACACAGCTGTTCCAATACGAGTTTGATAAAATCTATATTACATGCATGTATTTCTATGGGAATGTTTTAGAGATACAGTTACATGTAAACATCGTATCCAAAATAATCTAGTTTCAATTGCTATTTATCATCTTCTTTTCATATCTTCGCTTCTTGAGTTAAATATTTGGTATTCATTTGTACATAGTTTGATACATGTAAAAAGCGGTCTTTCCCGAAGGTAAATCTGAACTACAAGTTGAATATCAATAAGTTTATTTCTAGTGATGATTTCACAAAATTCAATTTTATTCACGGTTCTCGGTAACCAATCTATATATATATATACATCGCATTCATTTTACAGAGGACACCACAGCGTGCCCGGATTATACATCAAGTTTATTTGTTGACGGCGACATTCATATACTTCTGACTTATCTTTTGATCATATTACAAATTTTAAAGTACATGTAGTTAGAAAATCCAAACATAACACCATATTTTTTCTAAACAGAAATCGTCGTAGCAGAACAACTGCGGAATAGTTTTAACATACTGGATATCATTTAAACTAGCCAAATTCTTAATTGTTAGCTTCCCACCATGTGATATTATGTTAATGATCTGACCAATTACAGCCATTTTTTCTAACATCGTTATATACCTCATTTATTACAGCGATATTGAGACAAATGAGAATACTTATCATGGAATTTTGATTTCTGTATTACATAGTCCATTACTTCAAGATATATCATGCTTGTAAAATTTATTAAAATAACCTTTACAAACTAAAATTCAAGATTCTAGAAATATAAAATTTGACCTAAAACGAGTGACAACAAAAAGTTTCTATGCATTTAAAAAATCGTAATAAATACACGCCAAAACTCCGACAAAATTTTACATATTTTTCATGCATTTTTTCCTTACGGGGTATCATGCTTACCGGACGTAGTGAATGATAAGTAGAAAGAGAACTGGGCCTTTTTAATATTATTTTGAAAAATTGCTTAACAATAATTTCATGTTGGCCCAACGACCCATATCTTTGATGAAATATCGTATTTTCAATTCGAAACGGAATAATTTATACATTCTAGCAAAACGTGCATTAATACACGGATGATCGAAATCATTTCATCATAAGAAGGGAGGAAATGCAAACATAAAATGAGAATGTATTAATGATTTCAATAAAAAATAATGATATATACTGAATACTTATCAGAAAATGAAATTGTAGACTTAAATATTTAAAGACTTATAAACAATGGCATGCACATACAGGGACTGGGGTAGAGGGAATAAAGCCTGTTCCACATTTCATTTGATAATGATCATCATTTGCTATATATATATAGTGGGTGACGGCACTATTGTTGATGTAAAAGGAAGATAACATTAATTTAGTGAAATAAAAGCCCTACCGACCACCCATCCCATTAAGAAAATGAAGTTTGACGAAATATTTTGAGACATTTATGATTATGGTTTAAGATATCCCCGTCCCTCCCCCAAACGAATAAGGATTTGGAAGACCATGTAAAATTGTTTGGGGGTGCGTGGTCGAGGGCTTTGGACATGCTAATAAAGGGAATCAACTTGAGAAAAATAATGAATGAAATGTGTCATTTCCATTACACTCAGAGTTACCTGTGCACGACTGCTGGGTGTTGTCTCGCCGTGCAAGCAAAGGCAGAAACATATTGTCATCTTAACCTTCATTCTGAATTAAATGTCAATTCATTGAGAAAGCATGGTAACATTATACGCTTGTACCGTCTTTTACACTGCTAACGAGGCTGTTTAGTTACTATGATGATAACAACAGTGGTCCTTGTAGTTACTAACGTGTTCTAGGATTCAAGTCACGTGTCCTAATTCTAGTTGACATATCGAACCATTTTTCTTGATCAAATGATGATATAACTATACTAAACTACATTTTGTTCGTAAACCCCACGTCCGTTTTAATGTTTTCTTTTTTCTGATATGTAATTCTCGAACAAGAATTAATTAGGTAAAATTTATATATGCTACAGGTACAATAATCTGGTATTTTCCTGTAAATGTCTTCATGATATATTAAAAAGGAATGCATGTGATCACTTTATTTAGATTACAAAATGTCAATGATATGTGCGACGGTATAAATCTCTTTATGTGGATTTAAAAAAATGACAGAATATTATGACAAATTGCAACATTCACAAATTTGGTCTTAAAGGACAGTGAATTTCCGACAGTTCTACTCTTTCAAATAACAAAAAACATAATATTCCCAGTTTTGGGACGCCTGGCTTTTCTCTCTGTATGCTGATTTGTTCCCGATCATTGATACTAACAACCCAAAAAAGCATATAACCTTTTCATTACAACAAACACAGAGAACAAGCTAATAGTTTGTCCAAGTAAACCCATTTCTAACCCTGATTTCACGAATTTAATTCTTACACAATTCGTGGTAAACAGCAGATCTGAATATTTCCTTTTTTTTAAATGTTATTTCTATCTGTCGGCGACACACATCGCTGCATCTATTCTTTGTTATAATCTCATCAAAATACACCTCGACCTCGTCAGGCTTGCTTTTTTATCTATGCATATCTATATAATGTGTTACTTACTAAACTGATTCAATAATCTTTGAAGCAGAACGAGTGCAGATTTTGAAACTTTAACACATTTGTACATAGTTTCCAACCATTCCTCTATAACTCAGAATTTGAAGTAGTATCGATAATTTAGTTGATTGGATGCTCATTTTACAACCGTGAGTTCCTGGGTTCGATTAACAGCTGTGTCAAACCCAAGGCGATCATCAAGTTAGATAGAGCTGTCACCAAGCGCCCAAAAATATAAATGGATTCCACTGGTCTTTCAGATGAGACCCTGAGTACCATATATATATATATATATATATATATATATATATATATATATATATTCTAAAATGGGATGTAAAACTACAAACCAGTAAACCAAATATATATTTCATTTTGGACACAAGCATGTACATTATGTTTGCTAAAGTTAAACAATAATGACACAAGACGAAACACGTGATAATTTATATATATATATATGATATTATAACCTAACAGAACATCTCAAGACTTATCGTAGTCTTATCTTATCAATGAACGGTGAATATATCGAACAGTGATCAATCTCCTAACTCTATAAGGAACATAAAATACGGAGTTGGGTAATGGAAGGTGAAGATAACGAACAGTGGTCAATATCAACTTCCAAAGATGAAAGTCATGGTGTACAATTGGGAAAGTCTTAGTATTGGAATTACATCATTATTCTACAGAAGGATAGGGAGAACTGATACTGTATATATATTGCATGAGAGTGTGGGTCTTCATATGTCCCTACCATTCATGCAATACTATGTTATTTTAATATTAGACATTGCTTTTATTTGTAACAAAAGTGTGGACATGAAACATTGGATTGAAAACCACCTGAAGTATTGCCTCTAGCGTTATTGAATTCAACAATGAGGTATCTGAAGGAAAATGCTAGAAGGGTTACGCAAAGGTAGAACATGACCTCTATTTATACCTCTGGTGTGTCCAGAGGTCTGTGTTTGTCCAAATATTTTGCATTGCTTATAACATTTATAAGATTGATCACTGTTCGTTATCTTCACCTTGCATGCAAAATATAACCTCCTCATTCGAACGAACAAAGAAGTAATTAAGACACCTTTCATAAAACCTCTTCTTCGGTTTATCATAATGATTTTTATCTTTTATAGATGGTACTGACATGGAAAATATTCCATATTTATAAATTATGTTGGTGTATACAAGAAATCTTAATGTATAAAAAAACTACAGAAAATGTTGCAGGCGCCTAGGCTACTGCCAAAAAATAAAACATAACAAAGTCCATATATGTTCGAAGAAAATTAATTCAGTTTCTAAACCAAATCATACAAAACAGTTGTCTGTTTACATTTCAGCTTTTGCGATATTGGTAGAGAGACGAAATTGATAGGCGAACAGTGAGCACGTATTCTAAAATTCAAAATCAGATAAAATATATCGTGTTTAAGTGATTCAATTATTTAGATTGCATCAAAATTGGTACCGTATAAGTTTTACATTATGACCCCTGGGTCGACGCCTCTGCTGGTGGAATGTTAGTCCCCGAGGGTCTCTACAGTCCGGTAGCTAAGTACTTCGTTACTAGTTTGAAAATACGGATGTATATTTAATTGCTGTGATAAAATTTAGAAATTCATTTCAAAATAAAGGATTATCTCCCTCATGCATAGCTCTTATCCTTAGGCGAATTTGATTCCACTTTATTTGGCACTCTGTTTTCCCCTAAAATAGCTCTTGGGGCCCTTTTTCTGTTTTCTGTTATTTCGGATTTCAAACATTTCGGTTTAGCATCACCAAAAAGACATTTTTGTCGAAATGTGGATCTGGTGCATTAATATTGGTACCGTATAAGTTTTACATTGCAATCATTCTCATTTCCTATCAAAGGACTTCATCATAAACATGTATATGATTGTGTTTTGCAATTGGGATCGATCATTGTGCTTTTCTCTTCACGCCCTTGGTAAAACCATTTCACATTAAAGGGGTAGCTCAAATACAGATCTGATATCCACTGCTTCATAGTTGGATATGGAATTTATTTAACAAGGAAGACAGAGTGCAAAGTTTATTAAGGCAGCTATTGATACCTATCCCTCAAACACACTCATCTGATTTTCCTCAATTTATCTTTATAATAATTGGAATTTACCCTCACACAAATTTTGTGTTTGATATGTTTTTCCTCACTAACAAAGACTTAGTGACCACAGAACTACAATCTTAATTAGGAGAAAACGTTTGATCGCTTATCATTAATCTAAATACAAGTATATTATCATTTAAATTAATAGCGGTGTTAGCTTTTGATTTCATTTTTTTAAAAATGTCTCTGTTAGCCTTTTATCTTTTCCATATGCTATGAAATAAATCTGTTTATTTATCTTACTAGGGTCATAAACCTTGGGGGTGTTTGTTTTGCTGTGTATCTTCGGCATACTTATATATTATACCAGATAAACAACTAAAATGAAATTCAAGTTCAAATATATATTCTAGTTCGATTAAAAGAAAGTTAAATTTTCAAAAGGCATTATCTGGGGAAAATTGCATGAATTATTTCATCCTTTTCAATGTTATCTTCGAGATGGGGTTAAAACATTTATTCATTGGATTGGTTTATATAACTTCTGTTCTTAAGGTGGCAGACAGAATCAAGAAATATAATTCAAATACAGTCTTTTTCAGTACTTTTGTTTTCATTTTCGTTTGTGGAAAACAAACAACGTACTGTTATAATTGTGATAATTTGCTTGTTATAACGAGAGATTATATATTTATAATAAAATCCTAACTCGTCATTGCGAAATATCCTACGAGTTAGATTGTTTTTCAAAAATGAACCTAAGCTTCTTTTGTAATTTACTATAATATGATATGTTTAATTTGTTTTACAGCATACATGTGATGCCTCGATATAATTGAGGATGTACCACACCAGAGAAGGAAACAAAATACAGTCAAATTTTAATGATAAAATGTTTCTACTTCACCGCTAATTCTCCACTCATCCTTTTACATATAGACAAAAAAACCACATAATCTACTCCGCATGTTTAATTCCACAAACACAACAAATCAATCGCAAACCCCACCAAAAAACAAAAGCAAATAACAAGAGAAAAAAAAACCCAGAGGGAATATTAGTTTCATTAGGAGCTTCTACGAAGCGTGCAAACATTTCACGTTACACACTGCTGGTTGATAAAATTTCAACACCATTTCTGTTTTATTATACCTTTAGTATATAAACACACTTGATATGGATGAGTGTATACATTTTGATAGTGAGGACAATATCCACCATGAGATTTACATAACAAGTCAACGTTGAAATACCGGAGTCAACATACCGGAACTAGTACAGGACAGGTGGATTCAACAAAAATGTGAAGACATTTTTATACTAGATGTCACATACGATACTTAATACTACTATTAATTCTACATCGATAAAAACACTCGTTCTGTTTAGAAAATGTATCTCATTGACACTGAGATATATTGAAGAATTGTATTAGTCCATCTACATGTACATGCGGTGACGGATCAAGGTTTGCAGTGGCGGAATTGAAGGACTTCGGGGTTTTCCGAGCTTTTACTGTACTTCTATAAGCTCCTCTACATGCATCGATACTTTAAGCTTAATAAATTCAACTAATAACAATAAGTAATTAAATTGTTTATCTTTATTCACTAATTTGTATGTATAATGTCAAATCTTATATACTTTTCTACTATCTTATATTCTTTCGGTCACAGAAAGGAGGGGTCCGGGCTCCCATTCCCTCTCAATCTGCCCCTGACGTTTGATCAGATTCTATTTGATGAAGATGTGAAGCACTGACGTAACGTCCAACAGTAGTTAGATTAGTGGATCTAAGTATCACAATGTTAATATGTGTCAACTTCATATCTGCCAGAATGTCACAAAGGGAAAATACAGTTGATGTGTTTTAATGTTTTACTCTACTTTAGCACAATGCTAAGAATTGATTTTAGTTACCAAATTTTAGCTAAAAAATTGGTAAGGATTTTAGCTTTTCGATCAATTGGTGCTAGGCTTCTGTAAAATAGTTGACATATTTTTGGAGTCTTTTAGTGGCATTTCACCGAAGGATTGCTCTTGGTTTGCGAACGATATACCTACCTTTTAAGACTTCATTTGGAATTTTGATCGGTAAATATTTTTTGTTTCAAACTAAGTTACTAGTATGTGAATTTGTTCAGGTTAAGAGTAAGATTATCAATGTAATAATTGAACTTAAGGATTACTTACTTATTTCATTTGAATATATTTCAATATATAAGTGTATATTATACAAATGATTTAATCACATGCATATTTAATGATTTGTAAACAATGACTGGGTAAGGATATATTAGATAGAGTCCATCCCCTACATTTTTGTCATATAGATATATTGGGTGACCTACACTATTTTGATATCAAAGGGGGATGAGAAGAATGTAAGATTGAATGCTATAAATGAAATGTATTTAGTGAAATATAAGCCCCACCCACATTAAGAAAATAAAACAAAAAATATTTGAGACATTTATAAGTAAGAGCGAATTCGGATTTGGAAGATCAGACAAAATCAATTCATGGGGGGAGTGGTCAAGGGGTTTTGACAACTTAACAAAGAATCAATTTGAGAAAAAATAATGACAGAAATGTGTCCTTTCCATTTACCCAGAATCACCTGTGTACGACATGTGGGTGTTGCCTCGCAGTGCAAGCAAACGCAGAAAAACATACCGTCATCTTAATTTTCATTCTGAATTGAATGTCAATTCAATGATAAAGCATGGTAATGTTATACATGTGTACCGTCCTTTACAATGCGTCACCTAACAAAAATAGTATTTGTAGTTACTCTGATAATGCATTTTGGAGTTCAAGTCACGTGTCTTTATTCAGATTAACATGTCGAATGATCATATACCTATACACTACTATTTTGTGTTTGTAGATACTACGTCCGTATCAATGTTTTCTTCTTTGTGATATGCAATTCACTGAGAAGAATTAACAAAGTATTTTTTTTTTATATACCACATATTCAATATTCTGGTGTTTTTATGTATATGTCATCAAGATATAACTTTAAAAAGCTAAACACTTTATTCATTATTACAAAATGTTAACAATATTGATGTGATGTTATAAATATCTTTATTTTGAGGAACAGATGACATATTATTATGATACGTTTCAAAATTAACAAATTTTCTCTAGCAGGAAAGTAAATTTCTTACAGTTCTGCGCTTTCAACTATGCATGAGGGCATCATGCCTGTCTCTTTGTATGATAATTTGTTCCGGCACGGCTTGGGGATTTTAAATCGAAGGGGAAATCTTCAGATGAGATATTCATATTATGTATTTTGTTTATCATGGGTGAAAGTTGATATGTAATCGTCGCAGGCCGTTGTACTTCAGCAAGTTATTTTGTGTCAATCTGGAATCTGTAACATCTTCCAAAGGAAATGAATACCATGTAAAACTTATACGGTACCAATTTTGATGAACCAGATGCGCATTTCGACAAATAATATCTCTTCAGTGATGCTCAACCGCAATTTTTGAAATCCGAAATAACAATGAAGTTTTAGAGCTATTATAGGGAAAACAGTATGCCAAAATAGTGGAGTCAAATTCGTCCAATGATAGGAGCTATGCGTGAGGGAAATAATCCTTAATTTTGAAATGAATTTCTAAATTTTATAACAGAAATTAAATATACATCCGTATTTTCCAGCTAGTAACGAAGTACTTAGCTACTGGGCTGTAGAGACCCTCGGGGACTAACATTCCACGAGCAGAGGCCTCGACCCAGGTGTCATAATGTAAAACCTATACGGTACCAATTTTGATGCACCAGATGCGCATTTCGACAAATAATGTCTCTTCAGTGATGTTCAACCGAAATGTTTGAAATTCGAAATAACAATGAAGTTTTAGAGCTATTATAGGTAAAAACAGTGTGCCAAAAAAGTGGAGTCAAATTCATCCAAGGATAAGAGCTATGCGTGAGGGAGATAATCCTTAATTTTGAAAAGAAGTTCTAAATTTTACAACCGAAATTAAATATACATCTGTATTTTCAAGCTAGTAACGAAGTACTTAGCTACTAGGCTGTATAGACCCCCGGGGACTAACAGTCCACCAGCAGAGGCCTCTACCCAGGGGTCATAGTGTAAAACTTATACGGTACCAATTTTAATGCATCAGATGCGCATTTCGACAAATAATCTCAGGTTACAAGTCATTTCTTGAAGAAATAAATGCTATTCATAGAGTAGTTTAATATTTGGTTTCCAAGGTCTTGTTCAATCATCCCGTTAGTCATTTTTATGAATGAAACCAAGTCAGGCAAATTGACATCGACTATATGCAAATTGTTAAACTGAGTCACTGAAATAAAAAAACGCGAAAAAGAGAAAGCTTTCCTTATTGACACTTAAGCTAAAATCAGTATAATCATGAAAAATGCGACTAGATAGGGACCTGATTGTGTCGGAGAGCAGTTTTGGATGCATATGATGTGCCTACGTTCGTTGCGTTCAGTTGTTTAGATCCCTAGAGTATATTGGAGTAAACCTTCATGAAGTAGAAAATATTTCGGAGAACACTTAATTGTTGAAACAAGACTCTCTCTCTTTCTCTCTCTCTCTCTCTCTCTCTGTCTCTCTTTCTCTCTCTCTCTCTCTCTCTCTCTCTCTCTCTCTCTCTCTCTCTCTTTCTCTCTCTCTGTAAAGGGCACGACGACATAATATCACTCCAACGATATTGCACAGCGTAATCAAACACATCTATTTGTCAAGATTACATTTTATGTACAGCAAAACATACATGGTGCATCCCCCGGGATTCATAATAGTTTCTGATTAATTAGAATATAAACGACTGCTATACCGAACTAATTCTTTGATTTGTAAGATGCAGAAGTAAAGATACCAATTATTTCTTTAATAGGTATAGACACGGGGAATATCGAAAGACCCCGTTTATTTTTTACTTCAGTCCATATTCTTTTATCAAATAGTCTGGAACAATTTTCACAACGGTTTTCCGTAGTTAACTTTTGAGAACAGTAAATATGCCATAAAATCATACATTCATGTAATGTTCATTGGATATTAAAGATACATGTAACTAGCCAATATGTGCAGTGATAAAGGGACAATGTATTAATTTCTAAGATTGTTCTACCATGACAGGATGGTGTACATTCATTTTTCAGACAGTTTAAAAGAAGCAGTTATATCATGTATTGTTGGAATGCATGACAAATATGGACGGAATATGTACAGACTGTGGCTTGGATAGAGTAAAACACGCTTTGGTACAGCATGAATGATCAGATTTAAACCACATAATTCTGTTTATATCTATTTACTCATAAGAATTCTAATGTGTGTAACAAAGAATATAGTCACTATGATAGTTAGGACGATTTTCACCGTGACATTTACAGAATATAAACACTGTGATAGTGAGGACGATGTCTACCGTGACATTTACAGAATATAGACACGGTGATAGTGAGGACCATGTCTACCGTGATATTTACAGAATATAGACACTGTGATAGTTAGGACGATGTCTACCGTGATATTTACAGAATATAGACACTGTGATAGTGAGAACGATGTCTACCGTGATATTTACAGAATATAGACACTGTGATAGTTAGGACGATGTATGCCGTGACATTTACAGAATATAAACACTGTAATAGTGAGGACCATGTCCACCGTGACATTTACAGAATATAGACACTGTGATATTGAGGACGATGTCTACCGTGATATTTACAGAATATAGACACTGTGATAGTTAGGACGATGTATGCCGTGACATTTACAGAATATAAACACTGTAATAGTGAGGACCATGTCCACCGTGACATTTACAGAATATAGACACTGTGATATTGAGGACGATGTCTACCGTGACATTTACAGAATATAGACACTGTGATAGTTAGGACGATGTCTACCGTGACATTTACACAATATAGACACTGTGATAGTGAGGACCATGTCTACCGTGACATTTACAGAATATAGACATTGTGATAGTTAGGATGATGTCCACCGTGACATTTACAAAATATGGACACTGTGATAGTGAGGACCATGTCTACCGTGACATTTACAGAATATAGACACTGTGATAGTGAGGACGATGTCTACCGTGACATTTACAGAATATAGACATTGTGATAGTGAGGATGATGTCTACCGTGACATTTACATAATATAGACACTGTGATAGTTAGGACCATGTCTACCGTGACATTTACAGAATATAGACACTGTGATAGTTAGGACGATGTCTACCGTGATATTTACAGAATATAGACACTGTGATAGTGAGGACCATGTCTACCGTGACATTTACAGAATATAGACACTGTGATAGTGAGGACGATGTATACCGTGACATTTACAGAATATAAACACTGTAATAGTGAGGACCATGTCCACCGTGACATTTACAGAATATAGACACTGTGATAGTGAGGACGATGTCTACCGTGACATTTACAGAATATAGACACTGTGATAGTTAGGACGATGTCTACCGTGACATTTACACAATATAGACACTGTGATAGTGAGGACCATGTCTACCGTGACATTTACAGAATATAGACACTGTGAGAGTTAGGATGATGTCCACCGTGACATTTATAAAATATAGACACTGTGATAGTGAGGACCATGTCTACCGTGACATTTACAGAATATAGACACTGTGATAGTGAGGACCATGTCTACCGCGACATTTACAGAATATAGACATTGTGATAGTGAGGATGATGTCTACCGTGAAATTTACAGAATATAGACTCTGTGATAGTTAGGACCATGTCTACCGTGACATTTAAAGAATATAGACATTGTGATAGTGAGGATCATGTCTACCGTGACATTTACAGAATATAGACATGGTGATAGTTAGAACGATGTCTACCGTGACATTTACAGAATATAGATAATGTGATAGTGAGGACGATGTCTACCGTGATATTTACAGAATATAGACACTGTGATAGTGAGGACCATGTCTACCGTGACATTTACAGAATATAGACACTGTGATAGTGAGGACGATGTATACCGTGACATTTACAGAATATAAACACTGTGATAGTGAGGACCATGTCTACCGTGATATTTACAGAATATAGACACTGTGATAGTGAGGACGATGTCTACCGTGACATTTACAGAATATAGACACTGTGATAGTGAGAACGATGTCTACCGTGACATTTACAGAATATAGACACTGTGATAGTTAGGACGATGTCTACCGTGACATTTACACAATATAGACACTGTGATAGTGAGGACCATGTCTACCGTGACATTTACAGAATATAGACACTGTGATAGTGAGGACGATGTCTACCGTGACATTTACAGAATATAGACACTGTGATAGTTAGGACCATGTCTACCGTGACATTTAAAGAATATAGACATTGTGATGGTGAGGAACATGTCTACCGTGACATTTACAGAATATAGACACTGTGATAGTGAGGACGATGTCTACCGTGACATTTACAGAATATAGACACTGTGATAGTTAGGACGATTTTCACCGTGACATTTGCAGAATATAGACACTGTGATAGTGAGGACGATGTATACCGTGACATTTACAGAATATGGACACTGTGATAGTTAGGACGATGTCTTCCGTGACATTTACAGAATATAGACACTGTGATAGTTAGGACGATGTCTACCGTGACATTTACAGAATATAGACACTGTGATAGTGAGGACCATGTCTACCGTGACATTTACAGAATATAGACACTGTGATAGTTAGGACGATGTCTACCGTGACATTTACATAATGTAGACATTGTGATAGTGAGGACGATGTCTACCGTGACATTTACAGAATATAGACATGGTGATAGTTAGAACGATGTCTACCGTGACATTTACAGAATATAGACAATGTGATAGTGAGGACGATGTCTACCGTGATATTTACAGAATATAGACACTGTGATAGTGAGGACCATGTCTACCGTGACATTTACAGAATATAGACACTGTGATAGTGAGGACGATGTATACCGTGACATTTACAGAATATAAACACTGTGATAGTGAGGACCATGTCTACCGTGATATTTACAGAATATAGACACTGTGATAGTGAGGACGATGTCTACCGTGACATTTACAGAATATAGACACTGTGATAGTGAGAACGATGTCTACCGTGACATTTACAGAATATAGACACTGTGATAGTTAGGACGATGTCTACCGTGACATTTACACAATATAGACACTGTGATAGTGAGGACCATGTCTACCGTGACATTTACAGAATATAGACACTGTGATAGTGAGGACGATGTCTACCGTGACATTTACAGAATATAGACACTGTGATAGTTAGGACCATGTCTACCGTGACATTTAAAGAATATAGACATTGTGATGGTGAGGAACATGTCTACCGTGACATTTACAGAATATAGACACTGTGATAGTGAGGACGATGTCTACCGTGACATTTACAGAATATAGACACTGTGATAGTTAGGACGATTTTCACCGTGACATTTGCAGAATATAGACACTGTGATAGTGAGGACGATGTATACCGTGACATTTACAGAATATGGACACTGTGATAGTTAGGACGATGTCTTCCGTGACATTTACAGAATATAGACACTGTGATAGTTAGGACGATGTCTACCGTGACATTTACAGAATATAGACACTGTGATAGTGAGGACCATGTCTACCGTGACATTTACAGAATATAGACACTGTGATAGTTAGGACGATGTCTACCGTGACATTTACATAATGTAGACATTGTGATAGTGAGGACGATGTCTACCGTGACATTTACAGAATATAGACACTGTGATAGTTAGGACGATGTCTACCTTGACATTTACAGAATATAGACACTGTGATAGTTAGGACGATTTACACCGTGACATTTACAGAATATAGACATTGTGATAGTGAGGACGATGTCCACCGTGACATTTACAAAATATAGACACTGTGATAGTTAGGACGATTTACACCGTGACATTTACAGAATATAGACATTGTGATAGTGAGGACGATGTCTACCGCGACATTTACAGAATATAGACACTGTGATAGTGAGGACCATGTCTACCGTGACATTTACAGAATATAGACACTGTGATAGTTAGGATGATGCATACCGTGACATTTACAGAATATTGACATTGTCATAGTGAGCACGATGTCTACCGTGACATTTACAGAATATAGACATTGTCATAGTGAGGCCATGTCTACCGTGACATTTACAGAATATAGACATTGTCATAGTGAGAACGATATTCACCGTGACATTTATTGAATATAGGCATTGTGATGTTGAGGATAGATGTCCACCGTGACATTTAAAAACGTAGACATTGTGATAGTATGAACAATATCCACCGTGTCATGTACAGAACATAGACACTATATGAGTTTAAGGACTACAAAACGCATCTCTTTAGATTAGCTTTTAATTTGTGATTATTTTTATATACTTAGTGCTCTTACATACAGCTTCTGCAGTACTGTTAACAAAAACAAAAAACAAAAAAACAACAACAACAAAAAAACCTGCTGTTTGTTATTATGCCTATGTCCTTTTTATGTATTTAATTATTCCTAAGGGTTGTTTTAAATTGTTTCATATGTTATTAGGGTAATCATATCATATCGCTATATATTAATAATAATATTTATGCATTTTAATTCTGACACTATGAATATTTTTTTCACATGTATGTGCACATCGATTTTATATTATCTTTTCTTTCACATTTGTAAAGCGCTTTAGAGAACTAATGTTGATAGGGCGCTATATAAATCTTTTAATTACAATTACAATTACATCCTCCGTAACATTTTCAGAACATATATAATGTCATAGTGAGAACGATATTCACGGTGACATTTACAGAATAAAGGCATTGTGATGTTAAAGACGATATTCACGGTGACATTTACAGAAGCCAATATTGAAATACCGTTGTCAACAGACCGGAATAAGTGCAGGATAGATGGTAAGATCACAAGATAGCTATACGTTTAGTTTAAGAAATGGAATCACAGAAGATTAAGAGTCTCCGGGAATGAAAACCTCTATCACGAGTAGGTCTGATCAAACATTCCTTGAAATGCAGGAACACAAAATCTGCGAATTATATCCCAAAATACTATCCATAGTTTATGAGTAAAAATTAATTCATCATTACAATCCTTGTTACAACTGGATAACCCTTATCACTAATGAGATCAAAGGTACAAAGGTCAACGTCATGAATTCGATAATATCTAAGCAAGGTAAAGGTTCCTATATATAGATATTATGATTTATTTCTATATAATTTTAATAGACTGTGATTGTTTGAGCACTATTCATGTTCCTGTCGCATACAAATAGACTGTCGCTAATACAACTGTATAGTGGTATCTAAGGGGACATAATTTGGCATTTACACAACATTTCCCTCTACAAATGTGGAGTTCAGATTGCTTTAGGGACAAATTAATAATAATAAGGTGTTGAAAGTGATTATTCAATTAAAATCCAGTTACTTTATCAGAGGTGTATTTAACCACTATACAGTTGGATAGTATGAAATGTAGGTAAGGGTAATTCAAATATATTTTTTCTTGCTTTCTGATTTCGCTCAACACTCTTGGATTATACAGGAATTTTGGAAACAGTTTTAAGGAAAAGTACATATAGAAATGCTACATTGATGTCACAGATGTTTCAACAGTGGATGTGACTGCTTACAACTCCTAGGCACCTGATCGCACACCTGGTATATCTAGGCACTAGTGTTTAAATTTTTCTTAATTTTGTATTCTTATTGGAAATTATAAGATTGTTCATTGCTCGTTATCTGCATTCCCATATACAAATGCATACACGTATTCATTTACTTTGCTATTTAGATGCGATTGATATTGTCTGCTCTTCGTCATATTTTACTATAAGTAGAAATTATTCAACCATTATGATTGCTCGTAGTAACATTGCATCGATGCCTTCGGTAACTTTCGATCAATTAGACTGATATATCTAAAAGCATTGCATTGCATCTATGAACACTGCCACTAGAATACCCGGAGAATCACTGTCACACATTAGCATCTGTGAAATGTTTTACAAAAATTTTATATTTAAAAAAAAATAGTATTAATAAAGATTATTTCCACTGGCTTTATTCTTTTACATTCAATGATCAAAATAACTTTGAAAGGGGTATGATTTGTGTTTAGACTTTCTGTTATTGTTTATAGAAGGCTTGCTTCTAATTTTATTGTTTCTGAATTTCTCAAATATGTGCATGGTCATATCACGGTCCGTTACGCTTTCAATCAATCTCGACATAACCTAAAAATGTAGCTTATTATTCATATATATTTGATTTTTTAGGTAGCTATTGTCCATTGATACGAATCACGTAAGATGCATGCCACCTTAATGGTTTGTCCATTAAAACTATTTTTAACCCCGATTTCACGGAATTCAGTTATTATATGATTCTTAGTAACCATCAGATCTACATATTGTCTTTTTATATTACAGTGTACCTTGATATGAAGTTCTCTGTTCTATCTGGCGGAGACACACACCGATGTATTTACTCTTATCAAACTATCACTCGTCAGGTCTGCTTTCGTGTATATAGTATTTGTAGGTCATGTTACCTTCATAAATATTTGAAACTGAACGACTGCATATTTGAAGTTATTGTATATTTGTATATAGTATCAAATAATTCTTAATTCGAAGCGGTACCGGCAGCCTAGTAGACATAATGTCATGTCCCCATCCTAAAATATCACTAAATACAAAGCGGTATCGACAGCCTAGTAAACAGAATGTCCTGTCCCTATCCAAAAATATCACTATATACAAAGCGGTACCGACAGTCTAGTAGACAAAATGTCCTGTCCCCATCCTGAAATATAAATAGATACAAAGCGGTACCGGCAGCCTAGTAGACATAATGCCCTGTCCCCATCCTAAAATATCACTAAATACAAAGCGGTACCGGTTGTTTAGTAGACAGAATGTCATGTCCCCATCCTAAAATATCACTAAATACAAAGCAGTTATATTTTCACAGGTATGTAGTGCAAGTGAAGACATGAAGACGTTAAAGAGAAATGAAAGACTGAGCTATATGACAAACGAGTTGACATCATTATATCTTCGTCTTTTGCATTATTACAGAAAATTGTATTAGTAACAATTCAGTTTCCCACTAGATTAGAAAGTCATAGTAGATGTAACCACTTTATTCCTCCTAGGCACCTAATCCGGCATCTTGTATGATCAGGGACCATTGTTTCTTCCACTCTTAATTTTATATTTTGTATAGGATTTATGAGATTGGTCATTGTTTTTTATATTTATTTTTTCATGCATTACTATATACATGTATTTCTTTACTGTGTTGTTTAAATTGTTGTGAAATAATGTAGAAAGTGTTAAACCGTAATGTTTCCTGGAAGTAATTTTGCATATACAGACTCGGTAACTTCCGTTGAATTGATTTGTTATATAAAAACATTGAATTATGTGTACATAAACTACGACTAGAATAACCAGTATATTGCTGTCACACTTTAACCTCTGCGATATGGTTTGTAAAATACTGACATAAAAAGGCTTAGTGTTACAGGGGATCTTATTCCTCGGAGATATATATGATAATGCCACGGTCATGTACGCATTTGATCAGTCTCGATACAACCTGAAGAGGTGCATGTACCTTATTAGTCATAAATAGTAGAACTGTTGAAAGTCATTGTTCATTGATACGAATCACCCAAAATACTTTTCACTTTTACTTAAACGAAGGCATAGAGAAACTTAGTGGTTAGTCCTAGTAACCCTATTTCTAACCCGATTTCACGGAATTGTTACATGATTCGTGGTAACCAACAGGTCTGAATATTTTCTTTTTACATTACAATGCACCTCAATATCAGAATTTATTTTCTCACTAGCAGCGACACATACACAATTATCTATTATTGTTAAAATGTATCACATTACCCTCCGTTTGTCCTACTGCCGGTGCATCTATTCTTTGTTAAAAGTTATCAAACTATCCTCGACAGGCCTGTTTGCGTGTTGGTGCTACTCATAGACCTGTTACTGGCTAAAATGATTCATCAATCTTTGAAGCAGAACGACTGCAGATTTAGAGTTTTTCTAAATTTGTATACATAGTTTTAATCGATTTCAAAATACCCCCGAATTAACAGGATGCTCATTTCGAATCCGTGAGATCCTGAGTCCGATACACATCTGCGTCCACCTGAAGACGTTTATCAAGCAATATAGACCCCTCACCAAGCACCCGGAAATAGACGTGGAATTCCCGGGTCTTTCAGATGAGACCTTGAGTATCATGCATACATATAATGACGTTTCTATATAGAATGAATAATTCTAAAATTGGACAAGATAGTAAAACAAATTACTATACAGTTTTGAAAACGTTCATGTACATACTACTCACTATGTATTTTACAACAATGGCACAGGACGAAACTCGTAGTGGGCCTTTCAATATGATACTATATTTAAACGAACATACCGATGCTTATCCACCTCGAATATGAAAATTTTGGGAGAGAATGATAACAGGTTCTACCTTGAAATTACACCATTATTATGTGGAAGAGAAAAGGAGAATTATGTATCTGTATATCTATTTTATGATAGCGAGGCATTTCTTATTTTGATTGACGACTGAAAACACAATTGCATTGGATTTAAAAATATGTCAAATATCACCTACGGTGTTGCTGTATTCAACAAAGAAGGGGGGTCGCTGTAGCTCAGTGGTCAAAAGTTAGCTTCGTAACCGAGAGGTTGAGAGTTCGAGCTTCGCTTGTTCTATGGTCGCTCCAAATCCAAGACGTAAGCATTTGCAGTGATTTTTCCTTCGCTTGGTATCCAGAGGTGAGAAGAACACGTCTTTAGGGTATAACAGTAGAGACGGAGGTCCAGTGTCGCGACAAGCGTTGACCCGTTAAAGATCCGCCACTGTCACAGTCCCGAGCGCTATGCATAGAACTAAATGTGTGGTATTTCAACAATAGCTGTCTCAACATGAGCGAAAAATTATCGACGGGACGTAAAAGAAACAATCACTCAATCAACAAGAGGTGAGCTGGGGGAGAGCTGGGGGGGATATATGGTTTTAATTCATACAACACATGTCCTGCACATTCTCAAGATCAAATGAGTGATTTCGATAATGATATTGTTTTTATTTGTAATTTATAGATAATGATAGAATGGGAAATATTCCATGTTCATAGAATGTGTTAGTATATAGATGTAGTAACAGTAAACCTAATCTATACAAATATATGATATAACAACATATTCTACAGAAATTCAACTCTGTCGAACGTATTTAGTTAATATGTGAATCTCTCTCTCTCTCTCTCTCTCTCTCTCTCTCTCTCTCTCTCTCTCTCTCATATTTAGTAGAGAATTGTACAAAACAATAGGAGGAAATACAGAGTTAATTCAGATCCATTGCACACTTAACTTCCTTCTACATTATTGTTTTTCCATATTGCTATTTTTGTGCTGTAAATGAAAAAATCTTTTCCTGTACTGAAACCAAAAATGTTCAATGAAAGATATTTATTTTCCTTATCAGAAAATAATAAAATTAAAAACTGTCCTAGTTTAATGGATTCTCCTTGGGCACTAATTACTCCTCTATTGGTTGATCTACTTTTGTATTCATGTGAAGCATAACATATTCATATTATTTATTTCGTTTATCATGGGTGAAAGTTGATATGTAATCGTCGCAGGCCGTTGTACTTCAGCAAGTTATTTTGTGTCAATCTGGAATCTGTAACATCTTTCAAAGGAAATGAATACCATGTAAAACTTATACGGTACCAATTTTGATACACCAGATGCGCATTTCCACAAATAATGTCTCTTCTGTGATGCTCAACCGCAATTTTTGAAATCCGAAATAACAATGAAGTTGTATAGCTATTATAGGGAAAACAGTATGCCAAAACAGTGGAGTCAAATTCGTCCTATGATAGGAGCTATGCATGAGGGAAATAATCCTTAATTTTAAAATGAATTTCTAAATTTTATAACAGAAATTAAATATACATCCGTATTTTCCAGCTAGTAACGAAGTACTTAGCTACTGGGCTGTAGAGACCCTCGAGGACTAACATTCCACCAGCAGAGGCCTCGACTCAGGGGTCATAATGTAAAACCTATACGGTACCAATTTTGATGCACCATATGCGCATTTCGACAAATAATGTCTCTTCAGTGATGCTCAACCGAAATGTTTGAAATTCGAAATAACAATGAAGTTTTAGACTATTATAGGGAAAAACAGTGTGCCAAAAAAGTTTAGTCAAATTCGTCCAAGGATAAGAGCTATGCGTGAGGGAGATAATCCTTAATTTTCAAAAGAAGTTCTAAATTTTACAACATAAATTAAATATACATCTGTATTTTCAAGCTAGTAACGAAGTACATAGCTACTGGGCTGTATAGACCCTCGGGGACTAACAGTCCACCAGCAGAGGCCTCTACCCAGGGGCCATAGTGTAAAATTGATACGGTACCAATTTTGATGCACCAGATGCGCATTTCAACAAATAATATCAGGTTACAAGTCATTTCTTGAGGAAATAAATGCTATTCATAGAGTAGTTTAATATTTGGTTTCCAAGGTCTTGTTCAATCATCCCGTTAGTCATTTTTATGAATGAAACCAACTCAGGCGAATTGACATGGGCTATATGCAAATTGTTAAACTGATGAGTCATTGAAATAAAAAAAAACGCGAAAAAGAGAAAGTTTTCCTTACTGACACTTAAGCTAAAATCTTTATAATCATGAAAAATGCGACTAAATAGGGACCTGATTGTGTCGGAGAGCAGTTTTGGATCCATGTGATGTACCTAAGTTCGTTGCGTTCAGTTGTTTAGATCCCTAGAATATATTAGAGTAAATCTTCTTGAAGTAGAAAATATTTCGGAGACCACTTAATTGTTCAAACAAGACTCTCTCTCTCTCTCTCTCTCTCTCTCTCTCTCTCTCTCTCTCTCTCTCTCTCTGTGTGTGTGTGTGTGTGTGTGTGTGTGTGTGTTTGTGTGTGTGTGTGTGTAAAGGGCACGACGACATAAAATCACTCCAACGATATTGCACAGCGTAATCAAACAGATCTATTTGTCAATATTACATTTTACGTACAGCAAAACATACATGGTGCATCCCCCAGGATTGATAATAGTTTCTGATTAATTACAAGATAAACGACTGCTATACCGAACTAATTCTGTGATTTTTAAGATGTAGAGGTAAAGATACCAATTATTTCTTTAATAGGTATAGACATGGGGAATCTAGAAAGACCCCGTTTATTTTTTACTTCAGTCCATATTCTTTTAACAAATAGTCTGGAACAATTTTCACAACGGTTTTCCGTAGTTAACTTTTGATAACAGTAAATATGCCATAAAATCATACATTCATGTAATGTTCATTGGAAATTAAAGATACATGTAACTAGCCAATATGTGTAATGATAAAGGGACAATGTATTAATTTCTAAGATTGTTCTACCATGACAGGATGGTGTACATTCATTTTTCAGACAGTTTAAAAGAAGCGGTTCTATCATCTATTGTTGGAATGAATGACAAATATGAACGGAATATGTACAGACTGTGGCTTGGATAGAGTAAAACACGCTTTGGTACAGCATGAATGATCAGATTTAAACGACATAATTCTGTTTATATCTATTTACTCATAAGAATTCTGATGTGTGTAACAAAGAATATAGTCACTGCGATAGTTAGGACGATGTCTACCGTGACATTTACAGAATATAGACACTGTGATAGTTAGGACGATGTCTACCGTGACATTTACAGAATATAAACACTGTGATAGTTAGGACGATGTCTACCGTGACATTTACAGAATATAGACATTGTGATAGTGAGGACGATGTCTACCGTGACATTTACAGAATATAAACACTGTGATAGTGAGGACGATGTCTACCGTAACATTTACAGAATAAAGGTATTGTGATGTTAAAGACGATATTCACGGTGACATTTACAGAAGCCAACATTGAAATAACGTTGCCAGCAGACCGGAACAAGTACAGGATAGATGGTAAGATCACAAGATAGCTATACGTTGTGTTTAAGAAATGGAATCACAGAAGATTAAGAGTATCCGGGAATGAATCAAACATTCCTTGACATGCAGGAACACAAAATGTGCGAATTAAATCCCAAATAATATCCATAGTTTATTAGTAAACATTAAGTCATCATTAAAGTCTTTTTTACAACTGGATAACCCTTATCACTAATGAGTTCAAAGATACAAAGATCAAGGTCACGAATTCGATAATACCTAAGCAAAGTAAAGGTTCCTATATCTGGATATTGTGATATATTTCTATTTAATTTTGATACATTGTGATTGTTTGAGCACTATTCATGTTCCTGTCGCATGCAAATACACTGTCGCTAATACAACTATATAGTGGCATTTAAGGGGGCATAGTTTGGCATTTACACTACATTTTTCTGTACAAATGTGGAATTCAGATTACTTTTAGGGACAAATGAATAATAATAAGGAGCTGAAAGTGATTATTCAACCAAAATCCAGATGTTGTATCAGAAGTGCATTTAATCACTATACAGTGTGATAGTATGAAATAGACCTAGGTAAGGGTAATTCAGATATATGTCATCTTCCTTTCTGGTTTCGCTCAACACAGTTCTATTGCACTGGAACTTCAGAAAAAGTTTTCAGAAAAAACATACAAAAATGATGCATTGATGTTACAGATGTTTCAACAGTGGGCGTGGCCGCTTACACATCCTAGGCACCTGATCGCACACCTGGTATATCCAGGGACTGGGGTTCATATTTCTCTTAATTTTGTATTCTAAATGGAAATTATAAGATCTTTCATTGCTCACTATCTTCATTTTTTCGTACACCAATGTATACATGGTTTCTCTTACGTTGCTTATTTAAATGCGAGTAATATTGCCCGCTCTTCGTCATCTTTTACTATTTGTCTTTATCTTTATCCTCACCTTTCATTAAGTAGAGATTATTCAACCCTTATGATTGTTTGTAGCAGCATTACATCAATGCTTTCCGTAACTTTCAATCAATTAAACTGGTATATCTAAAAGTATTGCATTATATCTATGAAAACTACCACTAGAATACCTGGTATATCGCTATCACACTTTAGCATCTGTGAAATGGTTTGCAAAATGCTGATATTAAAAAAGGCTAGTATTAAAAAAGATTCTTTCCGCTGGTTTTATTCTTTTTTTATATTACTGAATGATCAAAATAACTCTCAAAGGGATATGATTTGTGTTTAGACTTTCTGTTATTGTTTATAGAAGGCTTGCTTCTAATTTTATTGTTTCTGAATTTCTCAAATATGTGCATGGTCATATCATGGTCCTTTACGCTTTCAACCAATCTCGACATAACCTAAAAATGTAGCTTATTATTCATATATATTTGATTTTTTAGGTAGTTATTGTCCATTGATACGAATCACGTACATGTAACATGCATGCCACTTTTCATTTAAACGATATATTTAAACAAGTTAATGATCTGTCCATGAAAACTAATTTTAACCCCGATTTCACGGCATTCAGTTCTAGCATGATTCTTAGTAACCATCAGATCTGCATATTGTCTTTTTATATTACAGTGTACCTTGATATGAAGTTCTCTGTTCTATCTGGCGGAGACACACACCGATGTATTTACTCTTATCAAACTATCACTCGTCAGGTCTGCTTTCGTGTATATAGTATTTGTAGGTCATGTTACCTTCATAAATATTTGAAGCTGAACGACTGCATATTTGAAGTTATTGTATATTTGTATATAGTATCAAATAATTCTTAAATATTCCCTAATTCGAAGCGGTATTAGTAGCCTAGTAAACAGAATGTCCTGTTCCTATCCTAAAATATCACTAAATACAAAGCGGTACCGACAGCCTAGTAAACAGAATGTCCTGTCCCCATCCTAAAATATCACTAAATACAAAGCAGTACCGACAGCCTAGTAAACAGAATGTCATGTCATCATCCTAAAATATCACTAAATACAAAGCGGTACCGACAGCCTAGTAGACATAATGTCCTGTCCCCATCCTAAAATATCACTAAATACAAAGTGGTACCGACAGCCTAGTAAACAGAACATCCTGTCCCCATCCTAAAATATCACTAAATACAAAGCGGTACCGACAGCCTAGTAGAGAGAATGTCATGTCATCATCCTACAATATCACTAAATACAAAGTGGTACCGACAGTCTAGTAAACAGAATGTCCTGTCCTCATTCTAAAATATCACTAAATACAAAGTGGTACCGAGGGCCTAGTAGACATAATGACCTGTCAACATCCTAAAATATCACTAAATAGAAAGCAGTACCGACAGCCTAGTAGACAGAATGTCCTGTCTCCATCCTAAAATATCACTAAATAGAAAGTGGTACCGACAGCCTAGTAGACATAATGACCTGTCAACATCCTAACATATCACTAAATACAAAGCGGTACCGACAGCCTAGTAGACAGAATGTCCTGTCTCCATCCTAAAATATCACTAAATAGAAAGCGGTACCGACAGCCTAGTAGACAGAATGTCCTGTCTCCATCCTAAAATATCATTAAATACAAAGCGGTACCGACAGCCTAGTAGAGAGAATGTCATGTCATCATCCTAAAATATCACTAAATACAAAGTGGTACCGACAGTCTAGTAAACAGAATGTCCTGTCCCCATCCTAAAATATCAATAAATACAAAGCGGTACCGACAGCCTAGTAGACAGAATGTCATGTCATCATCCTAAAATATCACTAAATACAAAGCGGTACCGACAGCCTAGTAGAGAGAATGTCATGTCATCATCCTAAAATATCACTAAATACAAAGTGGTACCGACAGCCTAGTAAACAGAAAGTCCTGTCCCCATCCTAAAATATCACTAAATACAAAGTGGTACCGAGAGCCTAGTAGACAGAATATCCTGTCTCCATCCTAAAATATCACTAAATACAAGACGGTTATATTTTCACAGGTATGTAGTACAGGTGAAGACATGAAAAAATCCCCTCGTTCAAGTATATGCTTAATTTTGATGAAACTAAAAAAAACAAAAAAACAAGGGTTTTATTTTTTCTTACAATCGGTAAAACAATATTATCGTAAAGGTTTGCACCATGAATTAATTAAACTACCTTAAATATTTGTATAAGAGTTTCGAAAGAGTTTTACAAAAATACTGAAATGTCGAAATTGACAGAAATGTCAGGGAGCAACGACCCTTATGGGTAGAGAATGGAAAGAACACACATGATTGGTATCTCACCTCTCGTGACAAAACGTCTTTAACGCACATGTATTTACATATAATACAGTGTATATGTATGGGTGCACTTTCAACAGGGAGTGTGGTATGTATAAAACAACGACAATTCATTGTCTTATTAAGGTAGCTATCAATAGCTATATTGTAACCACTAAATCACTCATTGAATTTTCTCAAATTCATTTGTTACGATATTTGGACTTTATCATGAAACATACCTTAGTACGTCAAGCATCTTATGTTTAATTTATTAATATTATCTTACACTGGGACTTAATGTCCACAGAGCTCCAATCCTCAATAGGCGAGAACTTTCGGCAGTTAATCTCTAATGTAAATACTGGTATCTTACGACTTGCATTGATAATTTGATGACCCTTCGATTTCATTCATTCATAAGTTCTCTGTTAGCCGTTTAGCTATTTCATGTATTATGAAACAGATCTGTTAATTTCCTTACTTGGGTGATGACCTTCACTTTAGTTTTTATTGGATCTGTTTCACTCGTTCTTTGTTTCTGTATCAATTCGGTTTCAACACTAATCGAAAGGATATAGGTACGTGTACGAACTTTCACTTTCACATTGATCCTAAATGAGACAACCTGGACTCGTTTGCTTTAACATTTAACGAGGCATATCATGTTTATCATTATTAGATTTTATCACATTATTATCTTAGAATATCTAGTTCAATTAAAAGCAAGTTCGATTTAATAGAGCCTTGTTTGGGGGAAATTGTTATAAAATATGTTTCAATGTGTGTTTTCGGGGGGAGGAGGTATAAAACCTCTTACGCATTTGATACGTTCATAAAATTTTTCATTAAGATGGGAATTATTTAAGAATTGGACAGTACTTTTGAGCTGTTCATGGTCAATATGAACGGATTTGGATTTGAGACAAAATCCTGTGAATCGCACGAGCGATTCACAGAGAATTTACTTCAAATCCAAATCCGTTCATAATGACACTGAAAAGCTCAAAAGTGTTTTTCAATTCTTATATTTATATTCATTTACTAAAACACCGTTTGTTTACATTGCTTCTATTTTGTTGCATAAAACGAAATCCTAGCCTCTGTCACAGTCGTAGTTATGACGTACGTCAACACATATACATGACGTCACACTTCGTCTCACCCTGCCTTTTATCAACATTTCAAGGTGCACTGTATTTTGGAGGTAAGATACCGCAGGATTGGGATGATAATCCACGTAAGTTTACAATCTTAATCCAAAAGTGTGACTTGCAAGATCTTTGTAGCAGATTTTGTATTTTTTTCTTCAAATCATTACGCTCTCTCAGTCGCGTGCTCTAAACTAGTTCATAATCCGTTCATAATGAATATGAACGGATTGTGTCGCGCGCTGAAATTGATTGGTTCATAGAGGAAAACGCGATTTGTAATATAAATATAATAAAGTAAGGAAATTTGAAAGGGATTAAATGGTAATTAAAGTCCCTTTTCAATCTATTTATTTTTATATTTTCATTTTTAACAAACAAAAAATATACTATCACAATCGGGGAGGGGGTCAGAAAATGACAAAACCTAAAGTCGGAAAAATAGAGCGATACCCACAGACGCTTGTTCAATACATTTCATATTAATTCATAATGCTTCTAAAATCTATATGCATTGGTATCAGTTATGTGAAATGATGAATTATAAGGATGACTTCCCGTTTTCGCTGTAATTCAACCTTCTCTTGTTCATGATAAGCGTTTTGATTTTCCAAAATGCAGACCCCCACATAACACTATTACACACGATATTTTCCGTTTCCGTCCTGATCCGCTTTCCATTCCGCGTTTTAGCAACATCGTTTTAGAAGACGGAGGTGATGTTACGAAACAATAGTCGAAAACAAAGCTAATACAAATACATTGCACATTAATTTCCTTCCTTGTACATTACATGTACTATATTGCATATCAGCATTTAGTAATTGCAAATGAGTGTAACATTCCATGTTCACGACAAAAAAAGTGAATGACTGGTACATATTTTGCTTAATAGTAAATCCTATTATTTAAGTATTACAACAGTGTGTTGGGCTTTCCTTGGGCATAAAGTGTCCCTATATTAGTTGATCTGATTTTGAAAGCATATTAGGAAGGAGTTTTCTTCTTGAGAAGAACAAAAATCATATTGTGGCAATGAATTCGATACTTACATATTGATGCATTGTTTCATCTGTAACCAGTATTATTTTTAATAATGTATCGATTAGATATATCCCAGTGACATTAAGATACATGTGAAATACACCACAACGTCTTCCATAGTTGCTTCATATTTGGACCATTATTCAACATTGATGTTAAAGACAAATGAACAACTGAGCTTTATCAGTATGTCTTCGTCTTTTGCATTATTACAGAAATTTGTATTAGTAACAATCCAGTTTCCCACAAGACTAGAATATCACAGTATATGTAACCACTTTACTCCTCCTAAGCATCTGATTACATATCTTGTGTGATCAGGGTCCCATGTTTCTTCTACTCTTAATTTTGTATTTTGTATAGAATGTATGAGATTGATTAATGTTCTTTATATTCATTTTTTCATGCATTACTATATACATGTATTCTTTTACTTTATTGTTTAAATTGTTTTAAAATAATGTAGAAAGTGTTGAGCCGTAATATTTCCTAGTGGTGACTTTGCATGTACGCACTCGGTAACTTCCAATGAATTGATTTGTTATATAAAAACAATGAACTATGTGTATATAAACTGCGACTAGAATAATCGGTATATTGCTGTCACATGTTAACCTCTGCGATATGGTTTGTAAAACACTGACATAAAAAGGGCTAGAGTTACAGGGGATCTTATTCCTCAGATATATAAATGATCGCACCACGGCCATATACGCATTTGATCAGTCTCGATACAGCCTGAAGAGGTGCATGTACCTTATAAGTCATAAATAGTAGAACTGTTGAAAGTCATTGTTCATTGATACGAATCACCCAAAATACTTTTCACTTTTACTTAAACGAAGGCATAAAGAAACTTTGTGGATAGTCGTAGTAACCCTATTTCTAACCCGATTTCACGGAATTGTTACATGATTCGTGGTAACCAACAGGTCTGAATATTTTCTTTTTACATTACAATGCACCTCAATATCAGAATTTCTGTTCTCACTAGCAGCGACACATACCAAAGTATTTATTATTGTTAAAATGTATCAAATTACCCTCTGTTTGTCCTACTGCCGATGCATCTATTCTTTGTTAAAAGTTATCAAACTATCCTCGACAGGCCTGTTTGCGTGTTTATGCTATTTATAAAACATGTTACTGGCTAAAATGATTCATAAATTTTTGAAGCAGAACGACTGCAGATTTAAAGTTTTTGTAAATTTGTATACATAGTTTTAATCGATTTCAAAATACCTCCAAATTAACAGGATGCTCATTTCGCATCCGTGAGATCCTGAGCCCGATACACATCTGCGTCCAGCTGTAAACGTTTATCAAGTAATATAGACCTTTCACCAAGCACCCGGAAATAGACGTGGAATTCCCGGTTCTTTCAGATGAGACCTTGAGTATCATGCATACATATAATGACGTTTCTATCTAGAATGAATAATTCTAAAATTGGACAAGATAGTAAAACAAATTACTATACAGTTTTAAAAACGTTCATGTACATACTACTCACTACCCATTTTACAACAGTGGCACAGGAAGAAACTCGTAGTGGACCTTTGTATATGATACTATGTTTAAACGAACATATCAATGCTTATCAACCTCGAATATGAAAATTTTGGGAGAGAATGGTAACAGTGTCTGCCTTGAAATTACACCATTATTCTGTGGAAGAGAAAAGGAGAATTATATATCTGTATATCTATTTTATGATAGTGAGGCATTTCTTATTTTGATTGACCACTGAAAACACAATTGCATTGGATTTAGAACCATGTCAAATATTACCCACGGTGTTACTGTATTCAACAATGAAGAGTGGTCGCGGTAGCTCAGTGGTTAAGAGTTAGCTTCGTAACCTGGAGGTCGAGAGTTCGAGCTTCGTTTGTGCCATGGTCGCACCAACGATAAGACGTAAGCATATACAGTGATTTTGCCTTCGCTTTGTATCCAAAGGTGAAGATAACACATCTTTAGGGTATGACTGTAGATGCAGAGGTCCAGTGTCGCAACAAGCGTTGGCCCATTAAAATCTGCCTCTATCACAGTCCCGAGCGCTAAGCATAGACCTAAATTTGTGGTATTTCACCAATAGCTGTCTCAACATGAGCAAAAAATTATCGACGGGACGTAAAAGAAACAATCACTCAATCAACAAGTGATCGGGGGAGGGGGGGCAGACAAAGGATATATGGTATTAATTCATACAACACATGTCCTGCTCATTCTCAAGATGATATAAGTGATTTCGATAATGATTTTGTTTTTTGTTTGTAATTTATAGATAATGATACAATGGGAAATACTCCATGTTCATAGAATGTGTTAGTATATAGATGTAGAATCAGTAAACCTAATTGATACAAATTTGTGATACAAGATGGATTACAGATATCCAAACTACTTGCAAAGATAGAATAAAAAAGTGAATTTATGCTCGCAGAAAAAATAATCAAATTCTTAAGCAAAATTTAAAACAAAAATTCTGTCTGTAGAACGTCTTTTTATTATTCAATCATTTGCTATATTGATAGAGCGACGAACAGTGAAAACATATTTTAAAATTGAAATTAAATAAAGTTTATCGAGTTTGGGTGATCCAACAATCCTCATATGCTTTAAATTCTTATGAAGATTCTTACTCTTAAAGCTGACATGAATTAATGAATACGTACACCTTTCTCATCTTATCCGCCATATTTCTCTCAGGTAGCCTAATTTACTCAACCCGTATATACCCCAAATGTGATTGTCACACCTGAGTGATTTTTCTAGGTGGACTCGACCAGTGCACATCTCCGATAGTAATATATAGGGAATGCGAAACAAATAAAATCACATTTTAAAACATTATGCTTTGCTCAAAATTACAAAATATTTATTGTATACCAATGCAACATTCCGAAAGTGTAGATAATTTAGAAAAAAATGCAAAAAAAAAAAAGCTTTTCTTGCATACTTGCAAGTGCATGCAAATATTTGCAGTTTCTTATGAAATAAATGCTGAGAAATCATTTGCCAATTACATACTGATAGAATGGAATAAACAAAGAGCATAAAATATATTATCTATATCAATTTTTGCAAAATACAGGTCCATGCCATATGCATGATATGTAACAGTGTAATGCACATGGCGTATTCGCCAAATAAAAAACCCGTATCAAATACGGACGTCTATTCAACAGGTATCGGAGATGTGCACTTACCGAAAATATTAGATTCTCTTTATTCTGATAAATCCACGAAACAAAATGATAAACTCCATTTGTATCTCGTTAGAGCTTTACAACACGTTGTCATTCCATTATACAGACTGCGACACACTTCACCCGTGCTAAACAGAGTGTTTTCAATCAGGGAGATGTCAGAGTCGAAAATTTTTCCTGTATTGAATGCTTGTCTGGTCGAGGTTTTGCAGTTTATAGAAATCGGGAATCTAATCATATACACTGAGCATCTGGTTGGATATATTGCGTGCTCAATTCAAAATTTATCGATGATCATATACAAATTTGGATATACAAATAAGGGAATAATGATCGAAAATATACATCTGTTTAAAAATGCGGGTATTACATTTGCAATCCATAATAAACAGTTGATTACACAAAGACACATATAAAAGGAAATGTATAAACCAAAATATAGTTTTATTGTTTCTTTGGGAACCACATAATTATTTACGGTTTCTGTATGTCCATATTCATTGATTGAACAGGAGAGAGAGAGAGAGAGAGAGAGAGAGAGAGAGAGAGACTGTCCTACTTCGATGTACAATATATCATTTCACAGAAAGAAAGAAAATTGATCACTGATATGATGGTAAGCTTACAAGCATTAAAAAATTCCAGCTATTTAAAAATTTGTTTTTGTTTTTTTTAATTTGTAATGAATTCAATTATAAGTTTTTAATGTATTGTCAATATCAGTTGTGCATGTATAAATACTGATTTTGTATGTTAGAATAACGGAAAAAAGTAAATTGTCAAAAAAGTGGGGAGAGCAGACCAGCCCAGCCTCCCTGACCACCCCAACCCCCTGTGTACGTGCCTGAAAAAACATATCAATTCGTGTTGAAAGAAAGGTGCATATCTGCATTTCATTAAATTCCAAAGGAGCTCGAATTTATGTGTTCCCCTATTAATTATTTTGTATGCAAGATTCGTTCCGGAATTTAGAATCATGCTTTCAGTCAGAGCAGAAATAAATTCATTTTGAAGTACATCTACTTTGAATGCAAATGTGGGGTTCCTTCTTTTAATTTCATCAGACTCATTAGAACCCCCTCCCCCAAACTATGCAGCTTTGTTTTTATTGATATATAAATCGGCATATTAATCCGGATATAAATTATATAATGTTTTTTCGTGATCATATAGATATCGATACTAGAAAATGTTTATACTCTTGCCTTTTGCATATCCTACTAATGCATTACAGTAGATTGACACTGTATCATATCAAATAAAACCTCAACACGAATTTTACTGATTTATAAATACTAACATCTTATCGAATACATTTGAATTTGAAATTTCGACGTACAGCGGTATGTCTATTTTCAAAATATATCCATTGCGCCAGATCTACGAAATGAAAATAATCATTATGGCATGTTACAGAAACGTCAAAACACACATATGCTATAGTCCTGCAATGCATGCATGCGATTTTTCTGAATACATGTATTTATGTATTCGTGAATGAAGTTCCTACGCTTAAAACTATCTTGGCCTTTATGCATTTTGTTTTGTGATTTTGGTTTACCATTCCTTACACTGTGTAAATGAAGGAAAACTTGGTAAGGGGTGCAATTCTACACCATACAATTAGTATGCATGTATGTGTTGAAAAGCAAAATGTACATGTAATAAACAGACATGTATCGTCATTTTTCATGGGGAGGGTACAACGGAAGAAAAAAATGGAAAATTGGATTCTTCAAAATTTCTTGCCATTCAAAATAGTAATTAAAAAAGATGAATGAAAACAGCAATAAAATAAAACAAAAAACCCAAAACAAACCAAGATGTTTTATCCGATGTTCAAAGTCCTAATGTGGGGGTGAAGGGTTAAAAGAGTCTTACTTTGACTGCCTCAATAATTTCCCCCTACACTTCATTTTCTTCCATCGTTGGGGGTGGGATGGGGTGATTAGAGTCCTCTACTATGAGTACCTCATAATATCTTCATTTTCTTAATTGGTGGTGGTCTGTGTCTTCTACTATTATATCAGAACTTTCAAGCTGGGGTCAAGTTTGGGGAAGGGGGTTGTCACCCAATATATTTTTTACTTGCATTACAAAATAACGGCCTCTCACTTCTGTCGGCGCGGGTTCGAAACCCGCTCGCGCCGGTAAGTGAGAAAGTTTCCCAGTTTACTTTCGGAAGGTCGGTGGTCTCTTCCCAGGTACATTGTATCTGGTTTCTCTCTTCCACCAACAAAAACTGGGCGCCACCAGATAACTGAAAAATTGTTGAGTGTGGCGGAAAACATCAAAAAACAAACAAACAAAATAACAAAAAAATGGATATTGTTATCAAAGGTGGGGGACAGACACTCTTGTCCCCTCCCCTTGATTCTATGTACCTTTGTACTTGACCTTTGTATTTGGGAGAGGGCCTACATAGGCTATGCCTGTTGCCCAATCCTGTTGAGTTTCTCAATAAAATACGTTTAAATAAAAAAAAAAAATTCTATGTGCTTGATAACTACGCATATGATAAGCTGAATTATTACATTTTGCATTACTACAATTTGCGTCGAGTTCAACGCAGAATGTAATAAAGCAAAATGGCATAGATATATAAGATCTATTGAGCGCCGAATTAGCATAAAATGAAGTAATTGAAAATAACGTTATTTAAAGATATGTTTAATTTTTAATTATTGCGTGCTTTAAATGAATCAAATAAATCTGTATTATCAATTAATGAGAGCAATATTGAGTTACGATTCTCTTATATTGAATTAAAGATATCATTTGTCTTAATAAGAGGGCGATTATTATAAGATCATCGTTTGAATCCCTCTCTCTCTCTCTCTCTCTCTCTCTCTCTCTCTCTCTCTCTCTCTCTCTCTCATCCCATACACTCGCGCAGTGTTGTATATGCAAATTATTTATGCACAAACAATTTATGTACCTAAATGATTTTCTGATTTATAATCTGCAATACTCTGACAAGTAAATCATACGGTATAAGGATTCATGCACAATACAGGGTAAATATTCTACTCTGATACTTCCCCTGATTGAAGATAGCTGATCGGCACGGGCTAAGTTTGGCGCAGTCTGTACAATGGACAATGTTGTTTACTGTTGGAATACAAATGGAGTGTATCGTTTTGTTTCATGGATTATGCTAATAAAGGGAGTTTTACTACTACTTTGAGTATTTTCGACAAGTGTACACGTACATCTTCGGTCCTTTACTGATATTACGAGTAGACCCAGGTAAATAGTCATCCGCATTCGATGCTTTTTCATGGCGAGCATACATGACCATGTCTTCTTTATACGTACCATAGCATTTATGTACATTGTATTTGCATTTTGCTTGAAGTAAGTGTGAATGGTATAGATTTTATACCCTTTGCTTATTCCATTTCATCAGTAGATCTAGATAATAGATGAAATATTTCTCCGCGTTTTTGTATAGTTTTGACATATTTATTGCAAATGTACGCACATTCACGTAAAGAAAAGGCATTCTATATTTATTTATCCAAAGCTTTTAGAATGATTTACTACTGTACGATATGTTTATTGTAATTTTGAGCGCTCCATGGTGTTTCAAAACGTTATTTCATTTCTTCTTGATGTCCTATAAATTAGTATCGGAGATGTACGTGTTACCTGTCGATGCTACCCGCACAGGTAAATCAAAGACACTGATGTGAAGTGAAGCGTAGCAAAACTAGTCCCCTTATATACCATGCGAACCCTGATACATATAACAATAGAATATCCAACTAATATGGCGGATTAGCAAAGAAATATGGCGGACATATAGAATTATACTATATTTATTAATTCATGTCAGCTTTAAGGTACACATATTGATACTTCATAATTGGGATCATTGTTGTTGGGGTTTTTTTTTTAACTCCCTTGGTAAATCAATCTCACATTAACCGGGATTTATAGCCCAAATACAGTTATTTAATTTGGGAATTTTATCCCTTGCAAGTATGAAAATTAAATTAATTCTACGATGAAATAGCAGTAACGGAAACAGGAAGATGAATTCACATATACAGATGTATTTCAAAATATATTATGTAGAAAATGATAAGTGAACTTTAATGCATGAAAATTTTGTTTTCCTTTATTTCTCTTTTTACAGTTGAAAATTCATGAAAATTGAAATTCAATACAGGGATTTTACAGATCTTAGATTCCTCCCTTTGCCAATAACAAACATTTCACAAATATAATTCTTCTACACAAATAATCAACATATTCTACAGAAATTCAACGCTGTCTGAGTAACAATACATTACAATTACTTGATGGATTGGATTTCATAGAAGTACATGTATTTTAATGTGTTTCCATGGGTGGGTTTGTCCATGTGCCCAATTACCCTGTAATAATTTCATATTCCATAGAAAAGGCATTTTGAACATGTACGTATTTAGTTACTATGTGAATCTCTCTCTCTCTCTCTCTCTCTCTCTCTCTCTCTCTCATATTTTGAAAAAGAATGGTACAAAACAATAGACGGAATAACATAGTTAATTCAGATGCATTGCACACTTAACTTCCTTCTACATTATTGTTTTTCCATATCGTTATTTTGGTGCTGTAAGTGACAGTACCATTTCCTGTATTGAAACCAAAAATGTTCAATGAAAGATATTTATTTTCCTTATCAGAAAATCAGAAAATTAAAAACTTCCATAATTTAATGGACTCGAATATTGTGTACATCGTCTTGTCTGTTAACAATAATAGTTAATATCATTATGTCTGTTTCATATTGATTTATTATTCCTTGTAGGAGTTATGAGATTGATCAATGCTCGTTATTTTCACCTTTCATATCCAAGTAATTTCCAATACATGCAAAATATATCAAGCATATTCCATATCTGTTTAATATTTGTATAATCATTGAACATAGTCGTTAAAGGCAAATTTTATAACAAATGAGAGGTATTTGGCTTCTCCATTCTCAACTTCCCATATCTATGCAGTAACATTCGATTATCACCTGTGTATCATCTTTATATCTCCTAACTAATTTGATACGCAAGCACATGTGCTGTGTTTGATTAATTCACCAACTGAAGTAGAATCCTAAACAGTAAGTTGATGCTACACAAGGTTCAAAATATTTGTTTAAAATCAGCATTTCTCAAAATACATGGCTGTTATGATGATTTTATTTGCAAGTACAACGTGTTTTGAGGTCGATTACTGTATGTCGTGCTTTATATAAATTGTTAAGTTCTTTTACTTACTGATTTTGACTATAAATTACTCGATTTACCTGATCAATGTATAGGTCATAAGGTGGGTGTAAACAGTCAACAGGGGGTGTGCACAGGTGTTTACAGTGCTCCGTGTTTGACCTACATGTATTCTTAAGTTTTTTCTACTTTATTGTATTTATTAGATTAAGCATTGTTTGTTATTCAGTGGAACTTTTCTACACCGGCTAATTGTAATTTGAATATTTGTTAGGAATCTTATGTTAATGCAAACGAAGAAAATTAATTCAACTTTTATTAATTATCATTAACAGTCATGGTTTTGTTCTTTATGAACTACTGCTTATATCCACCCGATAGTATGGTGCAACAATATATGTTTAATACAGTATTCATTTTATTTGTTCCTAACTGTTTTTTGTTGTTTTTTTTTACATTTGATACATAATTTGGAAGGGTTGTTTGGAGTAGCCAGGTGTCACTTAACACCCATGACAGCCTACAGGTAGGTAAAGAGGCTACTCGTGTTTTTCACACCTCCGGTCGATACTTTTCCACCTGGCTGGTCGGTCAGTCAATTTGCACACCTGGCCGATTTTGATGACCCTCTGGACAAAATTGTCTTCTCTTCAAAAAGTGGCCAGTGTTATTTCTTGAAAACTCACTCAGCGTACATCACTTTCAGAGGTGTCCATTTTAGAACTATTCACGGACAGTCTGATAAACTTCCGCATCGGTTTGTTGCAGTGTTATAATCGTGGAATGTTTTTAGTAGGGTAGGGCGTGTATTTAAATGTCGTATTTTCGGAGCAGAACACAGTAGACAGAATCCCTTTCTATAAAGTTGTAAGTGATAGACCTATTGTATCATTATATAAGGGGGTGCCTAAAGCAGCGTCATTCAGAGCGAATAGTTCGAAACTTTAGTGTATTTTGAGTTCAATATATATGTGTTTACACATGATCCCCATGTAGATTGTGCAAACATTAATAGTGATAATATTCCTATCAATGTATCTCTGCATTTAAGACGATCTAACTCAGACAAAACGACTTTTCGGTTTTTAAAGAAACATCAAAAAATCACAAAAAATGTAGATTGACTTGCATTATGTCGTTACTCACAATAATCTAAGCAGTAGGATTGTTTGTTGTTGTTTTTTAAATATTAAAAAAGAAAACAAACACGGAAGCAAACATAATGCAGACTGCGCTTACTTATAATCAAACGACTACTTTGTACACGAAATACTGATTAATTCTCTGTCACTACTCTTACTCAAGCCTGGATTTCTCGAACGAAAAAAAACACCCCAGATTTCTGACTCGAAACTTAAGTTTGATATTTTTTGACAAATTCAAGCTTGATGACTACATTATACCTTTCATTTTTAACGAGTTGTCGTTTTAGGATCAATGTTGATAGAAATGAGTATGTACCCAACATTAAAACACATTAGTGAAAGTCAGTTTCACAAATGTAAACAAACAATATGTGTCTCACTTCCTACGTCATTCTTTATCTTCATCAACTTTAATTGTCTTAACGAATCAATGACGTGAAAACTAAATTGAAGAAAAATATATAAAAATATAAATGGACTAATACATGTACATGTATTTATAATTATTTCTACAAGAGCGCGTTATATGATGCAAAATAGCTTCACGCTCCGGTGTTTGTTTGTATAAATCATGAAGTATGTTACGAGTTTTCATATCAATATTATTTCGATATGAAAAATAAAACACACAATGAGTAAGCTATTCATAATTGCATTTACTTACAATTACCACAATTCAACTAATACAGAAAATTGCACGGAATATGTTATGGCGGATGTTAATTTTGGGTAATGTAAGAGTAAATTAGTTCACAAAGAAACCAGAATACACAGTCCATGCCCAGTTCCTGCGCAGTGTCTGTAAATTTACCTCGGGAAAATGATCATAAATTAATTCGGAAAATGTATAAACTGTCTTTTGCCCTGGATGTCAATGTGGGGTGTTGTATCTCTGTAAACAAACAAACAAAACACATTGATCATCTTAACCTAGATTTTCTCCTATTATACTGTGCCAATCCAACCATAAAACGATGTAACCGTATACCGCCTTTTCTAGTATACTTGCTAACGAAAACTCGTGGTCACTCAGCCGTGTTTTTTTCCCTACCAATGTCATCTCATAAGTCCTATAAATAACGAATTAAGAGTAGGAAATAGGGAGCATGGATATATAGAGGTGGGGTCAGGTGCATGAGGTGAGGATTGTACTTAGCCAATTCTTAATGGACAAGAAATTCAAAATATGGAATTTATTGTCACATGATCAATAAACTACTAGGTATGTTCCTATATATATCTTCATAATGTTCATTGTTTACACAAAGAGAACTCTGTCGACAACTCGTCATTTTGGTATACATCGAATGCATTATACAGTGGGTCCCGTAGGCATTTAATAAAACTGGTGATACATAAGATTGATTGATTGAATAATGTTTAACGTCCATCTCGAGCATATTTCACTCAGATGGAGACGTCATCACTGTCTGTGAAGGGCTGCAAAACTTAGATTAACATATTTGTTTTAACGTTTTAGAAAAATACGGTAGTAAATATGAATTTCTAATTTGAATATTTCTTAGAAATCCAAAGTCTATGGAAACTAAGAAATTAATTCATCTTTTATTAATTATCATTAACAGTGATCGATTTGTTCTTTATTAACTACCGCTTATATCCATGCGATAGTATGGTGCAACAATATGGCGTTTGATACTGTATTCATTCAATATGTTCCTAACTGTTTTTACCTTTAGTACAGAATTTGGAAGGGTCGCTTGGATTAGCCAAGTGTCAATTAACACCCATGACAGCCCAGGTACACATTGGAAATTATAGAGGCCACTCGTGTTTTTCACACCTCCGGTCGATAATTTCCCACCTGGTCGGTCGGTCAGTCGATTTGCACACCTGGGTCGGGTTTCACAAAACTACATGTATCTTAATATCTGTCATAAGAATAGATCTTAAGAGTGTCTTAAGATCTGACTTATGACAATCATAAGATACGCCAGTGCCGTTTCACAAAAATATCTTAACTTCAAGAAATATTAAGATAGATCTTAGGACGTTGTTATACTCGTTACATTGTAAAATAATGTATTTCCTTTATAATCTTTTGACTGCATGGATGAATTTAAATGTTACATGTATATGAAAGATTGAAGTATATAAAACTATGAATAGGAAATTGAAATATTACGATTTTAGACATTTCTAATTATTTAATATATTCATAAAATTTGATACATTGTACTTCTTTTTTAAATCATTTGAACTTACGCTTTATTTTGTATTTCAAAAGAAAGTTACATTCAGTTTGTGTACTATTTGATTTCAGAAACTGATACAAAAATGAAGACATTGAATTATATTTTTACAGAAGCACTATATCAAAGTCTGATATTTTTTTATATATATTTTCTCCCCCATTCCTCTCCGACGAAAATAAAACATTTCAAATAAAAAGAAAAAAAAAGACAATAGGATTGATGCATTTGTTACAAGTTAGCAACGCCGTATTTGTTTTATTCAACAAACTAATATACTAAATACAAAAAAGGTATTCAGTAAACGAGGGTGTGGGTGGGTAGGGAAACCAAAGACACGGCTACTACTTAAGCATTTATAACGAATGTCGCATTAATCGAACACAAAACGGGTACGCGTGTTCGACTATACATGTATACTGGGTGCAAAGGTTTTTCTATGTGAAAAAGCCAATAACTAAATGAAATGAAATAGTACGAAAACTAACCAAAACATAAAAAAAGTGAAGAATTAGATTAACCCAACACTGCTGTTGTGTCTTCAAACAATGAATGAACGGTATTCAAATACTTTTACTTGTGACCACATAGCGGCTACGAAGTCCTTGTGCATGCGCTCAGACAAATTGATGTCAAAATATTTAAGATATCTATGAAACGATATCCAAACTTTTTAGTTGCTGATATATCAGTATCGTTTGACAAGGTGGAGAAAAGAAAAGAAATTTATTTTTAAAACAAAACTAGTTCCAATGTTATGAAGGAAACTTGGAGAGATGTCACTTCTAGAGTAAATGCTGTAAATTCAACAGATTATGTCCGGTTGGGGGAAGAAATGAAGAAAAAGTGGTGGACATGCCTATACCGTGAAAGTAGGAAAAGGTTAGCTGTGGGATATTCTAAACGAATATTGAGTTCATCATAATGATCAAATGTCGCGACATACGAAGCTTATCAATAATGTCCACATCCTCCATATAGTCTAATATATTGTTTCTGTCCCTGGAACCATGTTCCCTCGGAATAACCTACAGACTGTGGACAAAAGTATTCGCACGGGCAATGGCGGCCATTTTGTTTATCGAAAAAGCTTGACGGTAAACAAACATGTCTTTGGAGTGTCTGAACAGGACAAATAACTTGTAAATGCAAAAATATTGTAAATAAACAATTTGTTTCTATCAATAATCAATAAAAATAAATAAAAGAATGTCAAGTACCTTTTCGTGATATACCCTTGGGCCCTTTGAACTTGGCGTACTCGTTGTGGAAGGGTGCATGGAGATTTTGTATAATTTACTCTAAATGAAGTCCAGGTTTCCAGAATTTTGTGATACAGTTCATCACCAGAATTTAATGTACAAATGTGATATGAAGTTTTATTTTAATTACCAGCGAAATGTTTTCTACGGGGCATAAATCAGGTGATTGTGTGGGCCACTTCAGTGCTGGAATTTGTCCGTTTTGTAATTGGTTGAAAGACAAGATCAATGAACAGGTGTATGGTCATCCATAAACAGATAATTGTCATCTTGAAAGAGTTTTGCTGTACAGGCCACAATTTATCTACATATTTTTCAGAGTTATTCATGTTGCTATATGTATTGACTCTGCAAAGAGTAATAACGCCATGACACGTAATGCATCCCCAAATATTCTACCAGTTTCGGGGGAAAATACAGTCCGACAGTCAAGATTTAAATAACTTCTTCTCCATATATATACTCGGCAGTATTTTCCAAAGACAAGCTGGCACTTGTCAGAAGAAATTACCATTTTCCTTTCATTTTCCACGGTCCAGTTTATTTTACCCGCACACCATTGCACACTTTTTACACGGTTGACAACTCGGACCGTATTTTCTTGATACAAACACATATTTAGTATCCATTTCTGTCTTAAACATCGCCAAATAGTTTTCTTTGAAATATTTGCATTGTTATTTTCATTACATCTTTGTAACGTCCTACAGTGGTCTTTTTCTGTCCAACTGTGTCTATCTAACACGTCTCCGTTGTGCACGTGCACTCACTAATTTCTTTCGTCCACTTCTTTCTTAGTTTTCTGTGGTACCTAGCACTCGAAACTTATTCCAAGCACTATAAACAGTTGATATAGGAATTCTTAATAATTTTCCAACTTCCCCGGAACTTTTACAGCCCTGAACTAATGCTACGATGTTTTCTTAGCAGCCTATACCGAGTTCCGATGTTTACAACCCATGTTTTCTAATCACTCCCTTGCATGTATAAACAGAGTTGCAGACGAACACAAACATCATTACGTCACATAATTGACCTTCAACTTTTTAAATACATCATCGGTGAAAGGATAACTCATGTCTGTGCAAAGAGAGATAACCCGCAATGTACGATACTCGATAAACACGTTTGAAAAATGACGCGATCGTGCGAATACTTTTGTCCACAGTCTGTACCTATCTCTTAGCAAAGCATAGTTCAGTATACACTTGAGACAAGTATCTGGATGTCTTAAGATTTCTAACAATCTTAAGATTATCTTCAGATATGACAGTATTGTGAAACAGCTATGATGGATCTTATGACAAATTTTGGTCTTAAGGCAGATCTTAGTGTTAAGATAACTTTGTGAAATAGCCCCAGGTCGATTTTGATGACCCTCTGGCCAAACGTTTCTTGTCTTGAAAAAGTAGCCGGTATTATCTGGGTAAATTACACATGTTTGTTAACAAACGTACTTTAAAAAGTGGTCAGTGTCCAGTTTTCAGGGGTGTCCGGTTTTGTAAAACTTTTTTGTAAGGACATATAAAGATGTCTGCCAGAACTTTGAAAATCGACCGATATTTAGGGAGAACCGGTTTTCTGATGAGCCGGTTTGGAGAAGTTCACTGTATTCACTTTTGCATCAGCAACATGTCTATATATAAGCAAATACAATATCGCTTTCCGTTTTACATCGCTGTAAACAGCTGATATAAAAATCAGAATATTGATGACATAACTACTTATAACAAACTTGTATGCCGTGAGAATAAATTTAAAAAAAAAAACTATTTTGCCGTATTTAAAAATCATATCATCTTAGCAATAAGCCAGTTTGCCACATCAGTAAACAAAACAGGTTCGCACTTCAGTAAAAAAAAACAGTCTCGATCACTTACTAATGTTTGAGTGTGAAATAATGAGTATCAAGTTAAAACAACCACAAGGAAGGACTACTAGGAGTTATGGTAAACACATTTGTGATGTAGAGATCTTTTAAAATGTTGATATGTAGCATTTATAGTTTGAAATTTGTGACAGTTTGAACGATGAAAGAAGTAAACAATCCCAATTATACAAATGTACACAAACATAAAAACTATTCCTGGGAGCCACAGGATGAAATCTTGCCTTTCAATGTAACTGAATGATAATGCAATCGTCACTGATAAAGTACTATTCAGTCACCTTTCAGTTACCATTCCATTATCATTCAGTTAAATGAATGGCAGGAACATTTCCTTGACCATTCAATCACGCTTCATTGAGCATTCAGTCAAGTTTTACTGACCATCTAGCCACGTTTCACTGACAATTCAGTCAAGCTTCAGTCATTATTCATTTACATTTCAATCACCATTCAGTCAAGCTTCAGCATCCAGTCAAGCTTCGGTCTCTATTCAGTAAAGGTGCAATGAGCTGATAGCATTTACTTTCTTTAACAATTCATTTGAATTTAGTGACAAATGTGTGGATATTTCAGAGTCAATTCCTGTTTCTTTCACTAATTGTTCAGTTGTGTTTCAGTGATATGTGGTTTATTTTATTATGCAGTATGCTCCCTCTCGTTACATATAAATGGGCATCCAGATATATTTCTGTAACCATTTACCTATATTCGTGTAAATTTCCATTTTCGGTCACATGCTACCTTTGCAATCATTTCGCGACTGTTCAACGAAGTATGAATGATTCATTCATATCAATTATCATACAGATATCTACCTATGCTGCATAGCAAATCAAAACCAATACGCAAAATAAAATTTCAAGCAACAGTTTATCTCAATTTGTGTTTATAGTAGATGCAAAGTATTTTTCAATTTTATTATATGTAGCCACAGTAGTTTTCCAATCAATTACATTATTACATGTAAATTCATTTTCACTTTTTCCTCGAGGGAGAAACATCACAAAAGGGTACATATCATCGCATATATTAATTAGTAACACTGCTTATAACTTAATAAGTTATACACACGTGTACATTGCAGCTATCGGGACGGTGGTATGAACACTTGGACACATTGAATAACACCATCAAAGACAATACTTATGTAGACGTGATGGTTTTATGTGACGAAACAATCAGTCTAGTGGATGTCGCCAGTCGTTGGATTCCGTAAGATATTTTATCAATGTAAAACATAAAGATATTGACATACACATTCTTACAATTTAGAAATCAACAAATTTGGTCCTTATAGCTGACATGAATTAATACATATAGTATAATTCTATATGTCCGCCATATTTCTTTGCTAATCCGCCATATTAGTTGGATATTATATTGTTATATGTATCAGGGTTCGCATGGTATATAAGGGGACGAGTTTTGCTACGCTTCTTCGATTTACCTGTGCGGGTAGCTTCGACAGGTAACACGTACATCTCCGATACTAATTTATAGGACAGCAACAAGAAATGAAATCACGTTTTGGAACACAACGCAGTGTTCAAAATTACAATAAACATACCGGACAGTAGTAAATCATTTTAAAAGCTAAATAAATAAATAAATAAATATAGAATGCCTTTTCTTTACGTGAATTCGAATGTACGTACATTTGCAGTAAATTTGTCAAAACTATACAAAATTGCCGAGAAATATCTCATCTATTACCTATTGATAAAATAGAATAAGCAAAGGGTATAAAATATATACCATTCACACTTACTTCAAGCAAAATGCAAAATGCAAATATATAAATAATACTGTACTTATGCACATGAAATGTGTGCTCGCCATGAAAACGCATCGAATGCGGACGACTATTTACCTGGGTCTACTCGTAATATCTGTAAAGGATCGCAGATGTACATATAAGAAAATACTCTAAGTAGTAGTAAAACTCCCTTTATTTGCATAATCCATGAAACAAAACGGTAAGCACCATTTGTATTCCAACAGTAAATACCATTGTACAGACTGCGACACACTTAGCCCGTGCCGATCAGCTATCTTCAATCAGGGAAAGTATCAGAGTATAATATTTACCCTGTATTGTGCATGAATCCTTATACCGTGTGATTTACTGGTCAGAGTATTGCAGATTTATAAATCAGGAAATCATTTATAGGTACATAATTTGTTCACACATAAGTTGCATATACAACACTGTACCATAACATATCTTTTGTGATCAGGGACCCATGTTTCTTCTACTCTTAATTTTGTATTTTGTATAGAATGTATGAGATTGATTACTGTTCTTTATATTCATTTTTTCATGCATTACTATATACATGTATTCTTTTACTTTATTGTTTAAATTGTTTTAAAATAATGCAGAACGTGTTGAGCCGTAATATTTCCTCGTAGTGGCTTTGCATGTACGCACTCGGTAACTTCCGATGAATTGATTTGTTATATAAAAACAATGAATTATGTGTATGTAAACTACGACAGGAATAATCGGTATATTGCTGTCACACTTTTACCTCTGCGATATGGTTTGTAAAACACTGACATAAAAAGGGCTAGTGTTACAGGGGATCTTATTCCTCAGAGATATAAATGATCGCAACACGGTCATATACGCATTTGATCAGTCTCGATAGAGCCTGAAGAGGTTCATGTGCCTCATTAGTCATAAATAGTAGAACTGTTGAAAGTCATTGTTCATTGATACGAATCACCCAAAATACTTTTCACGTTTACTTAAACGAAGGCATAAACTTAATAGTTAGTCCTAGTAACCCTATTTCTAACCCGATTTCACGGAATTGTTACATGATTCGTGGTAACCAACAGGTCTGAATATTTTCTTTTTACATTACAATGCACCTTGATGTCAGAATTTCTGTTCTCACTAGCAGTGACACATACCAAAGTATTTATTATTGTTAAAATGTATCAAATTACCCTCTGTTTGTCCTACTGCCGATGCATCTATTCTTTGTTAAAAGTTATCAAACTATCCTCGGCAGGCCTGTTTGGGTGTTTATGCTATTTATAAAACATGTTACTGGCTAAAATGATTCATACATCTTTGAAGCAGAACGACTGCAGATTTAAAGTTTTTGTAAATTTGCATACATAGTTTTAATCGATTTCAAAATACCCCCTAATTAACAGGATGCTCATTTCGCATCCGTGAGATCCTGAGCCCGATACACATCTGCGTCCAGCTGAAGACGTTTATCAAGTAATATAGACCTTTCACCAAGCACCCGGAAATAGACGTGGAATTTCAGGGTCTTTCAGATGCGACCTTGAGTATCATGCATACATATAATGACGTTTCTATCTAGAATGAATAATTTTAAAATTGGACAAGATAGTAAAACAAATTACTATACAGTTTTGAAAACGATCATGTACATACTACTCACTACGCATTTTACAACAATAGCACAGGAAGAAACTCGTAGTGGGCCTTTGTATATGATACTATGTTTAAACGAAAATATCAATGCTTATCCACCTCGAATATGAAAATTTCGGGAGAGAATGGTAACAGTTTCTGCCTTGAAATTACACCATTATTCTTTGGAAGAGAAAAGAAGAAATATATATCTGTATATCTACTTTATGATAGTGAGAGTGTGGATAAGGATATATGGTTTTGATTCATACAACACAGATCCTGCTCATTCGTAAGATCAAACAAGTTATGCTTATAGATAATGATATAATGGGAAAAACTCCATGTTCATTGAATGTGTTAGTATATAGATGTAGAATCAGTAAACCTAATCTATACAAATTTATGATACAAGATGGATTGCAGATATCCAAACTACTTGCAAAGATAGAATAAAATATGAATTTATGCTCGCAGAAAAAATAATCAAATTCCTAAACAAATTTTTTAAAAAACATTTCTGTGTGTACAACCTCTTTTTATTATTCCTCATTTGCTATATTGGTAGAGCAACGAAGAGTGAGAATATATTTCACAATTGAAACTAAATCAAGTTTATCGAGTTCGGGTGATCCAACAATCCTCGTATGCTTTAAATTCTTATGAAGATCTTACTCTTAAGGTACACATGTCGGTACTCCACAATTGGGATCATTGTTTTTGGTTTTGGTTTTTTTCCTGAACGTCCTTGGTAAAATAATAACGTTAACCGGAACTTATAGCCCAAATGCAGTTATGTAATTTGGGAATTTTTTTCCCTTGCAAGTATGAAAATTAAATTAATTTTACGATGAAATAGCAGTAACGGAAACGGGAAGATGATTTCACATATACAGACGTATTTCAAAGTATATTATGTAGAAAATGATAAGTGAACTTTAATGCATGAAAATTGCGTTTTGCTTTGTTTCCCTTTTTACAATTGAAAATTCATGAAAATTGAATAAATACAGGGATTTTACAGATCTCAGATCCTTTCCTTTGCCATTAGCAAACATTTCACAAATATAATTCTTCTACACAAAGAATCAACATATTCTAATCCAACGTTGTCTGAGTGACAATACATTGCAATTACTTGATGGATTGGATTTCATAGAAGTATTTTAATGTTTTGCCATGGGTGAGTTTGTCCATGTGCCTAATTACCCTGTAATAATTTCATATTCCATAGAAAAGGCATTTTGAAGTGAACGTGTTTAGTTAATATGTGAATCTCTCTCTCTCTCTCTCTCTCTCTCTCTCTCTCTCTCTCTCTCTCTCTCTCTCTCTCTCTCTCATATTTAGTAGAGAATGGAACAAAACAATAGGAGGAAATACAGAGTTAATTCAGATGCATTGCACATTTAACCTCTTTCTACATTATTGTTTTTCCATATTGCTATTTTGGTGCTGTAAATGAAAATACCATTTCCTGTACTGAAACCAAAAATGTTCAATGAAAGATATTTATTTTCCTTATCAGAAAATCATAAAATTAAAAACTTTCATAGTTTAATGGATTCTCCTTGGGCACTAATTGCTCCTCTATTGGTTGATCTACTTTTGTATTCATGTGAGGCATAAGTTATTCAAGAAATCTTCTTCTGACCATTCACTCGAATATTAGGTACACCGTCTTGTTTGTTAACAAGATTATTTCAGTCATAATCATTTCTATTTGATATTGATTTTGTATTCTTTGTAGGAGTTATGAGATTGATCAATGCTCGTTATTTTCACTTTTCATATCCCAGAAATTTCCAATCCATGTAAAATATATCACAGCATGTTCCATATATGTTTAATATTTGTATAACCATTGAACATAGTCGTTAAAGGCAAACTTTATAACAAATGAGAGGCATTTGGCTTCGTCAATCTCAACTTCCCATATCTATGCAGTAATTTTCGATTACCACCTGCGTATCATCTTTATATCTCCTAACTAATTTGATACACAAGCGCATGTGCTGTGTTTGATTAATTCACAAATTGAGGCAGAATCCTAAACAGTAAGTTGATGTTACACAAGGTTAAAAATATTTGTTTAAAATCATCATTTCTCAAAATACATGGCCGTTATGATGATTTCGTTTGCAAATACAACGTGTTTTGAGGTCGATTACCGTCCGTCGTGCTTTATATCAATTGTTAAGTTGTTTTACTGACTGATTTTGACTACAGATTACTCGATTTATCTGATCAATGTATAGGTCATACGATGGGTGTAAACAGTCAACTGCTGGTGTGCACAGGTGTTTGCAGTGCTCTGTGTTTGACCTACATGTATTCTTAAGTTCTTCTACTTCAATATACTTATTAGGTTAATCAATGTTTCTTATACAGTGAAACTTTCCTACACCGGCCGGTTCTCGGACCGAAATAACGGCCGGTTTTGAGGGGACCTGTTTACCAATAATTTAGAATTTAGAGACATTTGATCTCAATATTCACAAAGCAGGTACTCTTCACTTTGTTCTGGTGATGTACATGTATGACCAGTTATTGAGATGGAGATCAAATTAGTCTGTTTTACCTACAGGTAATTATAAATTATCGCTGAATCATATCATTTTAAACTGAAAATCTATAACAAGATACATAAAGAAAACACAAAGGCCTATTATTGGAAGTCCTCTTATATAAAAAAAACTATATTTACAGTCATCGCTTATATCATTTACCAATTTGTTTTGAAGTTTTTGAAACATGGATTTGTAATTTGAATATTTCTTAGGAATCTTAAGTTAATGCAAACGAAGAAAATTAATTCATCTTTTATTAATTATCATTAACAGTCATGGTTTTGTTCTTTATGAACTACTGTTTATATCCACCCGATAGTATGGTGCAACAATATAAGGTTTGATACTGTATTCATTCAAATTGTTCCTAACTCTTTTTTACATTTGATACATAATTTGGAAGGGTTGTTTGGAGTAGCCAAGTGTCACTTAACACCCATGACAGCCTACAGGTAGGTAAAGAGGCCACTCGTGTTTTTCACACCTCCGGTCAATACTTTTCCCCCTGGCTGGTCGGTCAGTCAATTTGCACACCTGGACGATTTAGAAGACTCTCTGGACAAAATTGCCTTCTCTTCAAAAAGGGGCCGGTATTATAAGGCTAAATAATACATGTTTGTTAACAAACGTACTTTAAAACGTGGCCGGTGTCTGGATTTCACGAGTGGCCGGCTTTTTTTAAAAGAATGTCTTTGTATGGAAATAAATCCACCGATATTCAGGGAGAACCGGTTTCATTATGAGCCGGTTTGGAGAAGTTTCACTGTATTCAATTTTGCATCAGCAACATATCTATATAGGTAAATACAATACCGCTTTCCGTTTTACATCGTTGTAAACAGCTGATATAAATATCAGAATATTGATGACATAACTACAAATAACAAACTTGTATGCCGTGGGAATACATTTTTAAAAACCTATTTTGCTGTATTTGAAAATTATATCATATTAATAAAAATACAGTTTCGCACATCAGTAAAATGCCAGTTTCGATCACTTACCTGTTTTCTTGAAAACTCACTCAGCGTACATCACTTTCAGAGGTGTCCATTTTAGAACTATTTCACGGACAGTCTGATCAACTTCCGCATCAGTTTGTCGCAGTGAATGTTCATAGTAGGGCGTGTATCTAAATGTCGTAATTTTCGGAGCAGAACACAGTAGATAGAATCTCTTTCTATAAAGTTGTAAATGATACACCTATTGTAGCATTATGTAAGGGGGCGCCTAAAGCAGCGGCATTCAGATCAAATAGTTTGACACTTTAGTGCACTTAGAGTTCAATATATATGTATTTACACATGATCCCCATGCAGATTATGCAAACATTAATAGTGATAATTTCCCTGTCAACGTATCTCTGCATTGAAGACGATCTAACTCTGTCAAAATGACTTTTCAGTTAAAAAAAATAACATAATAAGCAAATTCCCTTAATAATGTAGATTTACTTGCATTATGTCTTTATTCACAATAGCCTAAGCAGTAGGATTGGGTTTTTATAATATTAAAAAAGAAAACAAACACGTAAGCAAACATAATGCGGAATGCGTTTACTTATAAATCAAGCGACCATTTTGTACACGGAATACTGATAAATTTTCTGTCACTACCCTGACTGAAGCCTGGTTTTCTCGAACGGAAGAACACCCCCCCCCCCCCCCAAGGATTCTCACTGTTAAATGAAAAGAAACCTCCAAACTTAAGTTTGATATATTTTGACAAATCCAAGCTTGATGACTACATTATACCTTTCATTTTCGACGCGTTGTCGTTTTAGGATCAATGTATTTATAATTATTTCTACAAGGACGCGTTATATGAAACAAAATAGCCAAAATTTAACTAATACAGAAAATTACACGGACTATTCTATGGCGGATGTTAATTCTGGATAATGCAAGAGTAGATTAATTCACAAAGAAAGCATTATGTACAGTCCATGCCCAGTTCCTGCGCAGTTTCTGTAAAGTTACCTCGGAAAATGCACCAAATGTATTTTGCCCTGGATGTCACTACTGGGTGTTGTAACTCAGTGTAAAGAAACACACAATACACATTGACAATCTTAACCTAGATTTCCTCCTATTATACTGCGCCAATCCAACCATAAAACGATGTAACAGTATACCGACTTTTCTAGTATACTTGTTAACGAAAACCCATGGTAACTCAGTTGGGGTTTTTTCACGAAGGTTATTCCAGTAAATACCATGTGTTGGAATTCCAGCCACGTGTCCTAATCACGGTTTACACATTGAACTATTTTTTTTTCAGATATGATGTACATGTACATATATATATACATATATACTGATGTCAAATATTACGTTCCGTTTCAATAGTTTAACTGACAGTGATCATTTAATCTCATAATCCTATAAATAAAGAATTAAGAGTAGGGAATTAGGGAACATTGATATACAGAGGTGGGATGGGGTGCGGAGGGTTGTTTTTAGCAAATTCTTTATTGACAAGAAATTCAAAATATGGAACTTATTGTCACATGAAAAATATAAATAAATAAATATATTAACTAGATAGCGTGTGTACATGCATATCGAAAATAAAACTGGACGGCGGTAAGAGGAAAATTAATGCATTGTGATACCATGGGATTATTTGAAAGCTTTGATCAAAGCTTTATCTAGAAATCACTGTTCAAATCTTGAAATATTCTTGAAAAATACACTAAACTCGAGAGAAAAACACATAAAAAGAGACTGCAGGGGTAGGTCTTCATCTTGCAGGTTATTTTGGACTTATTTGCAAGCGGAAGATGCAATTTGCACATTGAAATCTCGATTCCGTGAAACATATACATCTCTATCATGACTTATCTTACTGGTTTGTGCACCGTGTCGATTTATGGCCATCTATTTTCGTCTTTTATAAGCTGGTCAAATGGCGTCATACATGTATGACCCTTGACATGTAAAACTTATACGGTACCAATTTTGATGCACCAGATGCACATTTCGACAAATAATGTCTCTTCAGTGATGCTCAGTCGAAATTTTTGAAATCCTTAAAAACAATTATAGACTTGTAAGAGCTATTGTAGGGGAAACAGAGTGCCAAAAAGTGGAGTTAAATTCGTGTAAGGATAATAGCTATCCATGAGGGAGATAATCCTTAATTTTGAAGTGAATTTCTAAATTTTATCACAGCAATTAAATATACAACCGTATGTTCAAGCTAGTAACGATGCATTTAGCTACTGGGCTGTAGAGACCCTCGGGGACTAACAGTCCACCAGCAGAGGCCTCGACCCAGAGGTAATAATGTAAAACTTATACGGTACCAATTTTGATGCACCAGATGCGCATTTCGACAAATGTCTCTTCAGTGATGCTCAACCGAAATTTCTGAAATCTGAAATAACAATTATAAACTTGTAAGGGCTATTTTAGGGAAAAACAGAGTGCCAAAAAAGTGGAGTCAAATTTGTCTAAGGATAAGAACTATGCGTGAGGGAGATAATCCTTAATTTTGAAATGAATTTCTAAATTTTATCACAGCAATTAAATACACATCCGCATATTCAAGCTGGTATGTTCCTATATAGAACCTCATAGTGTGCAGTATTTACACAAAGAGCATTTTGTCGGCAACTCGTCATGTTGGTAGACATCAAATGCATTAGACAATGCTTTCATAAAACTGGTCATACATAGCATTGGTTGAGTGAATATTGTTTAACGTCCATCTCGAGAATATTTCACTCATATGGAGACGTCACCACTGCCGGTGAAGAGCTGGAAAATTTAGATCTATGCTCGGTGCTTATGGCCTTTGATCAAGGAGGGATCTTTATCGTGCCACACTTGCTGTGACACGGGGCCTCGGTTTTTGCGGTTTTATCCGTGCCCAAAACTCCGTTTACCTGGTTATTTGTTGGAGCATATAAACCACCGAATATGAATGAAAATGTTTTTAGTGACGATTTTAGCAAGACTCTAGATAGAATTATAAGTAGATATGACAACTACATCGTTATTGGCGATTTAAATATCAACATGCTTGACAAACAAAAAAGCTTAATATTGTCTGATATATGTGATACTCATGGTGCTAAGAACTTGGTGAAAAAAGCAACATGCTTTACCAAAATTGGTAAACCATCCCTACTAGATGTCATTATCACCAACGAAAATTCAAACACAGGCAAATTATGTAATTTTGGTTCAGGAATTAGTGACTGCCACAATTTTATATATGTTCAGGTTGACATAACCATATTAGAGAGACAAGTAAAACGCAGATTATGTAGAAGTTTTTAACATTTTGATGCTGAAAAATTTGCAGAGGAATTAGAAACCAAATTATGCTTATTGTGTGATGGCAAAGATGTAAACAAGTGTTACAATGATTTTAGCAACTGCTTTCTAGATGTAGCTAACAAACATGCCCCACTGAAATCAAGAAAAATCCAAACAAAACAAGTCCCATATATGAATAAAGAACTTAGGAAGGCAATATACAAGGAAAAAAATATTGTTTAACAAGTACCAATCCATAAACTCCTCTGAAAATTGGGAAAAGTACAGAAAACAAAGAAACTATGTAACCACCCTAAAAAAAACAAGTCTATAAATCAATACTTCATTGAAAGATGTGCTGGAGGCCCAGAATCAAAAGACTTTTGGCCAACTGTAAAACAATTTTTAACAAACAAAGGATGCACCACACAGAAAGACTTAATTCTCTCGGAAAATAACACGCTTGTAAACAGCCAGAAAGAAGTATGTGAAATTTTTAATGACTTTTTCATAAATGTTGCTAAAAATATTGGGTATGCAGAACAAGTAGATGAAAATCACCCAAGTATACAGGCAATAAAAGCAAATAAAACAGAATTACCACAACAACATTCATTTCCCTTTAAAGCTGTCGCTGAAGACTTTGTAGCAAAAAGTATAAAGAAAATAAATATTAAAAAAGCCACTGGTATTGATGGAATTTCTTCAAAACTCTTGCACATCGCTTTACCAGTTATCAGCAAACCTCTAAGTCAACTAATTAACATGTCCCTATCAACATCAACTTTCCCTAACCAGCTTAAGATAGCACAAGTGACACCATTACACAAGAAGAATAGTTCATTAGAGAAGGACAACTATAGACCTGTTAGTGTTCTTCCTGCAATATCAAAGGTTTTTGAAAGAGCAATTGAAAATCAGTTAACATTTTTTTTTAAAAAATGTTTTCAATCCTTTTTTGGCAGCTTTTCGGTCAGGTTTTGGATGTCAGTCAACTTTATTAAGAGTGATTAAAGATTGGAAACAAGCATTGGATAAAAACAAGTACACAGCAGTAATTTTAATGGACCTTTCTAAAGCCTTTGACTGCCTTCTTCATGAACTACTTCTTCTTAAACTGAAAGCATATGGTCTCTCAAAAGCAGCACGAGAGATGTTAAGTAGCTATCTCTCATGTAGAAAACAGTGTGTTAAAGTAGGGGAGCACACCAGCATCATGTCAAATATAATCAAAGGTGTGCCATAAGGGTCTATCCTCGGCCCCTTACTCTTTAACATCTTTATCAATGACCTCTTTCACTTTGTAAATAAATGTAATCTCTACAACTATGCAGATGACAATACTTTATCAAAATCATATAAATCTTTAAATCATGTAATAGCAGCACTTCAAGATGACAGTAGATCTCTGATTAAATGGTTTAAATCAAACAAAATGCAGGCAAATCCAGAAAAATTTCAAGCTATCTCTGTTGGAAACAAAACACACAATGAAAACATAGTTTTTGATCTAGATGGGATAAAAATTTCATGTGATGAAGAAATAAAATTGTTGGGTATTACAATTGATTTTAAACTTTCTTTCAACACACATATTACCAATATTTGTAAAAAGGCAGCAAGGCAATTAAATGTTCTTAAACGAATAGGCAAACATCTTAGCAAATTAGGTAAATTAACCATATATCATTCATTTATTATGTCAAATTTTAGTTATTGCCCGTTGATATGGCACTTCTGCACTGAACAAAACACCCGCAAAATTGAAAAGATTCAGGAAAGAGCTCTGAGGTTTATCTATGGTGACTATAAAAGTACTTACGAAAACCTATTAAAACAATCTAAATTGCCTTCACTAAAAACCAGAAGAATGCGAACAATAGCTTTAGAAACTTTTAAAATTATCAACAAACTGTCCCCACTTTTTTTACAAGATCTAGTTGTTATAAAAAAAACATTCATACCATTTTAGATATACAAATACAGCGGAAGTACCAAGACCTAGAACAACCAGGTACGGGATTAAATCTTTCAGATATGAGGCAGCAAAGCTCTGGGACTCTTTGCCAAACGAAGCAAGAAATATTACATCATATAATCTATTCTCAAATTATATTCAAAATTGGTGTGGGGAATTAAATTGTAAATGCAGCTCATGCAAATTCCAGCCTCTCCTGCCTAAATCTTAAAGTTTTGATCTAACTTCTAACTATGCTTCTAAGCTTACATGTATAAATTTAACTGTTTTATTTTTACTCCGCTCTGTCTCTTAGGTATGCATATTTATTTATTCTATGTATATATCCATATTTTTATGTTTGTGTTGCAAACTGTTTTCAGTGCTGCATGCTTATCTTAATATAGCTAGTCCCTGTGTATATATATGCATGACTTGTGATGTCTGTATACATGTATGCGTCCTGTTTTATTTCAAATTTCTGTTTTTATGTCTATGCATGCAATTATATATCATTAGTGCTGTGTGGGTTTTTTAATGCTATATAGTCGGTTAAAGAGCTCTTAGCTCATGTTTATTGTTTACCTGTATATAGTTTCCGACTTTAAATAAAAATTACTTACTTACTTACTTAGGATATAGGGCTACGACGGGTGTGACCGGTCGACAGGCGATGTTTACTCCTCCTAGGCACCTGGTCCCACCTCTCATTATAACTCAAGAATTAGAAAATTATATAAAATCAAAGAAAATAATGAATGATTATTTAACAAGCAATTACATCGCAACTCAGTTAAGGTTATCCGAGAAAAATCGCAGTGCTTTTATAAATGTACCTGTGTGCACTTCGCACTATATGACGTCACAATGAAAAAGTACATCACAGCGATAAATGACACTTGTATCGCGAGGAAAGTGTCATATTTTGTCGTTACTTACTATTGTTATCAAGTGATCAGCTGTATACGTGAAAACGTAACTTGTCAAATGATTATTTGTATTATTCCTTTATGATATCAAATCATTCTCCGTTTTTAATATATAATATGCACGAAGGTGATATTAATATTATATTGTGACCTTGAAATCACCCCTGATCTGAATGACTGATGCGTTTAAAAATTCCCTCATGTACATAAATAATTTCATACTACAGAAACAGTGGCAAAGTTCAGGTTCATCTGCTATAAAAAAAAAATGTTTTTTTTTTCCTGATATATAATCTACATATATTTATGCGTTTGAAAAGTGAGGGGAGCAATTTCTGTCTTGTATATTAACAGTATGATATGTACAAAGATGTGGACAAGCCCAGTAATTCGCTGATGACTGTTGATATGTTGTTAAATTATAGCATGTTTAGTTTGAGTATGCATTTGCTCCGAAAACTTTTCAGGTTGAGGATTTTTTTTTCTGAGTATATCAATAAAAATTCAGCTGGTTACCCGCATGAACCTGAACTTTTGTTCGCAAGTAGGGCCTCTTGCTGTTTTCCAAAAATAAAGTCTTACGAGATATTCAACTGACGTCACGGGAAATTACCATGAGGGACATTTACGGTACCTCAGTCATAGTCAACATATGAATAGAATTGTTTCGGTGTTTAACCGTAACACGTGTAATGATACTTGTGAATTTGAGGTGCAATTTCCCCCATAATTATTGTGCATTTTACTATGGAAGGCTTTAATCTAGCTGTGATTTAAATTCAAATTCTTATCACAAAATGCCAATAGTTACATGCATAAGCAACGTAGCTTACGGTGTATTAGACATGTATGTTAGAACCACAAACGATCACGGAATTCATAATCTGTGCTTCCCTATCCAAACGATAGATGTATATTTTATCTAATAAGTAAGACTTATCTTAAATGGACAGCACTATGAACGATAAAGAAATTCCACCAATTTCCAGTGTATTCATTTTCTGAAAACCTTTCGCCTTAAAGCATATCCCATTTAAAATAGTATGTTTTGTACTTGAATCAACGACCATTTAGACACGATCCGATTCCAATAGGGGTATATCCAAGGGTCCATGTTTACCCTACTCTTAATTCTGTATTCTTTATAGGAGTTATGGGATTGTTAGGCTGTTCTTGGCACGCTGCTTTTGACTACGGTTTACTACGTTTTCCTGATCAAGATGTAGGGCTCAAGGCGGGAGTGACTGATTGACAAGGGATGCTTACTCCTTATAGGCACCTGATTCCACCTCTGGTATAGCCAGGGGTCCGTGTTTGGCCAACGTTTTATTTTGCATTCCTTAAGGGAGTTATGAGATCGATCACTGTTCGTTATCTTCGCCTCTCATTTATAGTTTTCCAACAAGGAGACCACACTTGTTCCACTTTTTCATCTGATTAATAATACCCGGTTAATTAAGTCACACATGCATTATTAAGGGACATATTTTGTGTTTCATTAGGATTCCACTAATTTCAAGAAGATATTAAAACAATCCACAATGTATTTACACAGATTTATGACCTCGATAAATATAAATCACATGCACAGCTTATTATGCTCAGCTATCAAAGGATCCTTACAAAATGATTTTTTTTTTTACAGGAGACGAAATTGTTGCTCCATCTTTAGAGTATTAATCTGCACAAAATACATTAAAGTTGAGATACGTTAAAAGATACCAATCTGTTAACCTAACGTACTTTACATCCGCTGTTTGCGATGTCAAAAACGTGATAATGTTGGTGTTGTTTACGATCTCGTAACAACTGCGGGTGTTGTTTTTTTTTTCAAAGATGCACTGGGATTTTAAACAGTAATTCTATTGCAGGGCAGATTGAACGTCTTTTCCAGCATAACTATCGTAATGTAATAACAGATCATGACTTTGTAAAAGTGTACAGGACAAAGATGAGGACAGTGAATTACGTGGACAAAAAGTATCGAATTTTAACAAACTTCCGAACAACAAATGATCGAATGAAAACTGCAATTTCCATCTCCAACCATACTGTGAACATATGGGGGATATTCTTATCTCTAATGCAAGAGGATGCCGCAGAAAGCAATAACTCTGCATAGTGTATTTTGGTTTGCACCAGAGTTGAGTTCTCCACAATGTGTTTATGTCCAAAGTCAGATTGAATAGGTTTGAAAAGCATATAAGTTTACACCAGATGATTCGGCAAATATATTTCATTTCTCTCTAAAAAAAAAAAAAAAAAAAAAAAAAAAAAAAAAAATACATCAAACCTTTGTACATCATAAAAATATTCAGTTGCATGGTCTTCAAGGGTTTAATAGTTGTTATAAGATTGGTCATTGTTTGTTATCGTTGCCTTTCACGTACACGAATTTCAAAACGCTAAATTAGTTCAGCAATATTTTCCCCACCTTTTAATCAACAATAGCAATTTTCGAATTAAATGAATTATAACACATATGCTGTTAAAAGATATGTTTCCATGGCAATTGATGCTATAAGTCAAATCTGTGCATGGCCTTTTTGTATTATACATACTCGTATAAAAATATTTTATATACTGAGTTTTAACGAATTTTCAAAGATACGTGGCCACAGGTGCATAGAACTCTCTATTTTGCCTTCCTTATAAGTGTTATGAAAAGTTAAGATAAAGAACAATTGTCGATCTCATAACTCCCATAAGCAACACAAAATAGATACCAGAGGTGGGATCAGGTGTAAGCATCCCCTGTCGACCGGTCACACCCGCCGTGAGTCCTATATCCTAATCAGGTAAACAGAGTCATCCATAGTCAAAATCAGTGTGCCAAGAACGGTCTAACTATCGGTATGAAACATGTCAGACAGCATTTGACCCAATGATAGGTTGTATTGACGAACTAGATCGTTATAACGACCATAGATTTTGCAAACTGCTGACTTCAATCGAGACTGTTGAAACCCCTGTACCATCAACTTGTTTGTCAGTAGCTTGCCTCGATTTAAAAAAAAACTGACTATACGCAGAGCAAGCTCTTGCGTATCGAATCAGTTGAGAGATATAAACACCATGTGCAGGTGATAATGGAATAATGCTACATAAATATGGGAAGTTAATAATGGAGAAGTTGAAATAATCCCGTTAGTCATACAGTTGAGTTGTCAGTTTGTCATGAAATGGATCACTGTTTGTTATCTTCATCTTTTTCTTCAACGTTAAATCTATCAAGTTTTAGATTGTTTGTTTGTTCTACGACCCGTAAAGAATATTTCACTGATATTGAGAAGACACCAGCTGTAGGTCAAGTATAATCTAGACTTATACTTAGTGCTCAGTGTCATAACAGTGGGGTTTCTATAACGTATCGACGTCTGTTGCGACACAGGACCTCCGTTTTAAGTTCATTTTCGAAAGACCCGTGAATCTCACTTCAAAATGTCGAGCCTTTGGCGAAAGAGCAATCACTACCTATTTCAATGTCTTAGGTTTGACTTGATCATGACACGAGTGGAGATCGATCTCACGACCTCCCAGTTACGAAGCGAACGCTCTAATACTGAGCTACTGCGACGAGTCCGGATTTAGTTATATCTATCTTCCAATACAGGCATAAGGCATTCCGTCACAATCCTGCTACAATCAAACAGCTTCTCGTAGACAATATTCCGATTCTGAACGGTACTTTTTATGTACATACGTCGCTATACCTTGCCCTTCTGTTGCAATCATGCTATTTCTTGTAGAAACATCCCAATATTTACCGCATATTTCAAACGGCACTTTTCATGAACAATCAATGAATACTGTCTTTAATACATATTTAGTTGTGTTAGCATTTCTTTTGTTATTTTTATATATGTAAGATAAAGGAACTAATCATCGATCCTTGCATCTTTGAACACATACAATATAAAATTATTTCCAGGGGCCCGCGTTTACCTAACGTTCTATTTTACATCCCTTATTGGAGTTTTGAGACTGCTCACCGTTCGGTATCTTCACTTTTTCATCTATGTTATGTATGTACAATATTCCTTTGATCATTGTTTTGAAAACTTGAAATAACCATCATCAGGAAATAATTTCTAGACATGTACACACAAATATATAATCCCCATCCCTTTATTTTCTACAATACCGATGTGCGCTATACCTATATTTCTTAACGGAATGATCTCATCTGCGGATCGATCTGTAATGTAAGATCGGTAATATATAAGAGGTAGATCAAACCAGCTGATCCATTATCTGAAGGAGGGTTATACTTTCAACATCATTTTAAAAATAGTCCCGGAGATGTATACTTTTACTGCATTCCTACTCGTATTTCTTATTCGATGTTCCGAATCTTCATCATCTTTAAACGCTGTGATCTTCAATGAAGAATATATGGATCATAAGAGTCTGGATCACAAGACGGTATGTAAAACTCTTGTTTTAAATATATCAGCAATTCCCTATCGTACATCGCAAGCCTCTAAATAATGTTAGATTTATGTCTTAAATATATCTGGTAATAACCTATCGTACATCACAAGCCTCTAAATAATGTTAGATTGATGTCTTAAATATATCTGGTAATAACCCATTGTACATCGCAAGCCTCTAAATAATGTTAGATTGATGTCTTAAATGTATCTGGTTATCACCTATTGTACATCGCAAGCCTCTAAATAATGTTAGATTGATGTCTTAAATAACTAAAGCATTTTACTAATGTTTGAGTGAAAGAATAATTAGTATCAAGTTAAGACGAAGGATTACTAGTAGTTATGGTAAACACATCTGTGATGTAATGCTCTTTTAAAATGTTGATATGTAGCATTTATAGTTTGAAATTCGTGGCAGTTCGGACGATGAAAGAAGTAAACAATCCCAATTATACAAATGTACACAATCATGAAAACTATTCCTGGGAGCCGCAGGATGAAATCTTGCCTTTCAATGTAACTGAATGATAATGCAATCGTCACTGATAAAGTACTATTCAGTGACCTTTCAGTTACCATTCCATTATCATTCAGTTAAATGAATGACAGGGACATTTCATTGACCATTCAATCATGCTTCAGTGAGCATTCAGTCAAGTTTCACTGACCATTTAGCCACGTTTCACTGACAATTCAGTCAAGGTTCAGTCATTATTCATTTACATTTCAATCACCATTCAGTGAAGCTTCGGTCACTATTCAGTAAAAGTGCAATGAGCTGTTAGGATTTACTTTCATTAACAATTCATTTCAATTTAGTGACACATGTGTGGATATTTCATGAGTCCATTCTTGTCTCTTTCACTAATTGTTCAGTTGTGTTTCAGTGATATGTGGTTTATTTTATTATGCAGCTCCCCCTTTTTATATATATATATATATGACCATCCAGATATATTTCTGTAACCATTTACCTATATCCGTGTAGAATTCCATTTTCGGTCACATGCTATCTTTGCAATCATTTCGCGACTGTTCAACGAAGTATGAATGATTCGTTCATACGAATTATCATACAAATATCTACCTCTGCTGCATAGCAAATCAAAACCAGTACGCAAAATAAAATTTCGAGCAACATTTTATCTCAATTTGTTTTTATAGTAGATGCAAAGTATCTTTCAATTTTATTATACCACAGTAGTTTTCCAATCAATTATATTATTATATGTAAATTCATTTTCACTTTTTTCTCGAGGGAGAAACATCACAAAAGGTACATATTATCGCCGATATCAATTAGTAATACTGCTTATAACTTAATAAGTTATGCAAACGTGTACATTGCAGCTATCGGGACGGTGGTATGAACACTTGGACACGTTGAATAACACCAGCCGAGACAATACTTATGCAGACGTGATGGTTTTATGTGACGAAACAATCAGTCTAGTGTATGTCGCCAGTCGTTGGATTCCGTAAGATCTTTTATCAATGTAAAACAATAAGATATTGACATACACATCCTTAGAATTTAGAAATCTACAAATATGGTCCTTAATCAGTGAGTGTTGGTCTCAATGATTCATTTTCCATGTGTCGAATGAACACCTTTTAAGGATTTAAAGACGGGTTTTCTGAACTGTCTTCATGACGAATTTGAATATAAAAACAAAGTGTTGCATTTTTCATGTTAATTTCCCTAAAGGTGTTGCACGTTGCATGTTAATTTCCCTAAAGGTGTTGCATGAAAGATTAAAAAAAATAAGTTATTCAAATATATGATAAAACCAATGTGAACGTATGTGTTGAAACAATAACTTTTGAAAATAAGTTTAAAAGACTTGAATTGAAACAATTAGCCAAAATATTTCGAGTTTAATTAAGCAATCAGCGATTTATATGAATTTTTAGCGTTAAAATGGAGGAGTATCCCCAAATGTCAGAAAAATTACCTCCGTGAAACAAAATAAATTTAGCATGAACATGTTCTTCCAGCTTTCCTCTAAAAAAAACTGTCGCTTTGAAATTTTGTTTCACGAGGGCATTTTTTGTAAATTTAAAAAAATCGAACGACTTCACTGGTATTATTTTCAACGTCACCTGTACTTTAATTTTCCTTAGAAATATATGGTCTACTGCGTGGTTCAGTAGATAAGGTCGTCGGCTCTTATATGTAAAGACGTTTTAATTTTTAAAACGATCGGGTTCGACTCCCTCGCGAACACATCGTTTTTGTTCATATTACGTTTTCCGTCTAGATTTTTTTTTTCTTAATTGAAACATGCTTTCAGTTTTTTATAAATGTTTTCAAATTTCTGTTTATTGCCATGTGCCGAGTTTGAAATAAACTTTCAGCCTAGACACTGTTTAGTTTGTGAATCGGGCTCTCAACAAACACGCCGAATACAGCATGCAATACATAGATACATGCACCTGTTTTGTTTTAATAATCAAGGCTGTTAACTAGAACATCTATGTTTTTCTGAATGAAAGTTGTTGACAAAGGCATAGTGCCTTTTGCAGATAACCGTTGTGAACTTTGCAAAGCTTTGGAAGAAAAACTTTAAGGCCAAACAAGGTAAATAACCGTTAAACAGTTTGAGTGTATATGTATTCCAGGAGCAAATTGCTTTGTTGAATCAATTTTTACAGGTGTATGTACTTCCAATAATGTTGAACTTTATTAATCCGTATTAAAATTCCCATATTTGGTTTTGCGACCAGAGTCATGTACAGTTGCCAGTTGTTGATTGTATAAAATAATACATACGAGTATAGTTTTTCGACTGTAGTAGTATATAATATTAAATATTTGATACAACCGTAACATGTAACCATATACATTGTATCTGATATTCAGAAAAAAAAGACAATTTAATTTTCAGGCTTTCAAACATTATCTTTATACTACGAGTATAATGTATTGACACATACGGCTAGTCCCTAGTACTGGGGACTCATTCTGGTATTTAAATGGCAAATACGCAATGCAAGGTGAAGATAACGAACAGTGATCAATCTCATAACTCTTATAAACAATACAAAATTAATATAAATATGAATGAAGGACAGTTCTACGTCACGAGTGTTGCCACGGAACTCCGATTAAGGAAAATTCCCGCTTCGTTGCAACACTCTCTTTCTATAAAATAATTTCATCAAGAAACAAAATCAAAAACGGGGCAGAAAAGTGCGTCAGGACATACTGGAGTATGAGGGGACTGAAAAGAAGTATTCCCTGTTATATTGACACATCTACCAAACGAAATCTTGATCAGGTAAACGAATAAATCTGTGGTTAATAAAATTTAGCCTACCAGTTGGATTGACACTTCAGAGAGCATTTGATCAAATAGCAGGTAGTATTTTCAAATAGGTTCATTGTAACAACCACAACATTTTCAAAATGCTTAACTTAATCAAGAATGTTGAAACTCTTGAAACCATCAGCTCATTTGACAGGAGACTCAATCGTCTTGAAGTTTAATGATCATATGCAGAACATGATATTGCGAATTAAATCAGTCGGGAGGCATGAACATCAAATGTATGTGATAATGGAATATTACAAGATAAGCACAGGGCTTTGACAATGGAGACGCCAGAGTCATCCACTTTGTCATAAAGTTGAGTCGATACACGAAGTTTTCATGAGCATTTATGCTGAGTAAAACATCCTAATTTAAATTTGAAGCAGCTATGGCAGAATTCGTAGTGTCTTTAATTTCAAGTTTCATGTGATGTTTGGACTCAAAGTTTAAATGAGAGGTGAACATTCTTAATAAAAAAAATGGTGGTGTAACTAAATGTCAAATTGAAGACCACAACGAGACTCTTCCTCGTTTTAAGTAAACATTGTTAAGTTATTTCTGCCCTAAAAGAATGAACAGACATGACATGTAATAGAAGAGCACATATGATATTTCAAACAGTCTATCAAAAACAGAACCTGAGCTCCAACGACAACATACACAGAATGGTAAAGAAAACGAATAGTGATCAAATCCATAACTCCTATAAGGAATACAAAATATAGAATTGGGCATATAATATCAATCTGGGAGTATGCGGTTTTAAATTAGCTTACTTCGGAGTCTTTTTGTTATTATCCATTTACATATATACAGGGCTCTAGAGGAGTGTCGAAGCGCAGCAATCAGGATTCACCCGGATAGCGCAGACTCCCCTGAAGGAACAGTAATCCGGATATCCACGAATGGTTTGTATTTAAAATATTGAGGTATCTTGTATCTCTTAACATAGCATATGCATATATGGTTATGTTTGTAAAAGCTTCTATAAGACATTACACTAGTATACCGTACGTTTAGCTTGTGTCCCCACAGAAATTAAGGGATAACCTATTCACACTCCATTCAAATAAACATATACGATTGTTTCTGTAAAAACGTTGATAATACATTGTAATATTGTTGTGCTCTCAATAAATTCCTGGGCAACTGATTTCGGAGAAACTTAATAAATGCACAATCTACATGACCTAGTATGATGCAATGTGAAGATAACGAACAGTGATCAATCTCATAACTCCTACAAGCAATACAAAATAGATAGTTGGGCAAACACGGACCCCTGGACACACCAGAGGCGGGATCAGGTGCCTAGGAGGAGTAAGAATCCCCTGTTGACCGGTCACACCCGCCGTGAGCCCCATATCCTGACCAGGTAAACGGAGTTATCCACAGTCAAAATCAGTGTGCCAAGAACGGCTTAACAATCGGTATGAAACACGTCAGACAGCATTTGACCCAATGCGAGGTTGTATTGACGAACTAGATCGTTATAACGACCATAGAATTTGCGAAATGCTGACTTCAATCGAGACTGTTGAAATCCCTGTACCATCAACTTGTTTGTCAGTAGCTTACCTCGATTTAAAAACTGACTATACCCAGAACAAGCTCTTGCATATCGAATCAGTTGAGATATATAAACACCATATGCAGGTGATAATGGAATATTGCTACATAAATGTGGGAAGTTGACGATGGAGAAGCTGAAATCATCCCGTTTGTCATACAGTTGAGTTGTTAGTTTGCCGTTAATGTCTACTTTCAATAAAATATTTAAGTATGAAGCAGAAGTGGACGACTCTGTGGTGTCCTTTATTTCGAGCTCACAGGGATATATCAAATCGACATATGATATAAGACACTCTTTTTGAAACTACGCTTGTATTATAATTGGTGACTTTTCAAGAGACCCAAGGGAAGTTCAAAACACGATACTATGATCCTCATCCGACAATGGGATTTGTCCTGGTATATCATCATACACAGCTTGGTGATGGCTACCATATCATGACTCGCCAGAGAGACCCCAGTGACCTAGACGATGTTATTGAGCAGGTTCTATCGGCTCTTCAAATGAATATTCGGGACTTTTATGTCAAATCAAAGGACTTCGGTAATATCATATTCTTTTAATTACTGAACATGCATGTATTACCATCATATTTAAGCATTAAATCGTTAAAAAATGAAACCAATTCGTTCCTTTTTTAGGTTGCGAACGAAAAGAAGAGAAAGGAATCAAGATATAAATAACAAAATAAACTTAGCTTGAAACGCTAACGTTTTATTTTTATTTACATCATGACATTGTGTACATGTAGAAGATCTTGTTTCCAATCAATGTATCCAACATTTGTGAAAATATTGAAAAATGATTACGATGATTCTGTTTTTCATCATTATAAATCAACTGTAGGTGGATTTTTGTCTTAATTGATAAAAAATATTTAAAAACCTTGAACCTTGAAATCTTACAAAATAGTTTGTTTTCTATAAATATTGCTGATTACTGCAAAAGTGGTTATTTGCGCAGTGGGTTAAATACACGTTTTTCCACATCCATTATCACGTGTGGGAGAAATACGCGGAAATGGAATATAATATATATCATATCAAATATTTATAACTATACACGTGGGGGGGGGGGATTTACGCGCTTACTCCATGACCGCGTAATTACTACAAATTCCCCCACGCGGAAATAGGCACTTTTACAGTAATGTAAATATCCACTGTCGACCAATCACCCACCGTGAGCTTTATATCCTGGTCACGTTATCTGAGCAATCCGTAGTCAGAATCAGTTTTAAAAACACTGCCTAACAATACGTATAAAACAGCAAACAAAATTTGATCCAATGACAGGTTATATTAGCAAACTAGATCGCTATAAAGACCATATAAGTTCTGAAATACTGACTTTAAACAAGACTGCATGTTAAATCCTTCTAACATCAAATTGTTAGGCATTACTTGGCACACTGATTTAACTACAGTTTACTCCATTTACATGATAAAGATGTAGGGCTCACACCGGTTGTGACCTGACGACAGGAGATGCTTAATCCTCTTAGACAGCATTTCAATCAAAAATAGAAAATCAAGAGAAGGACATGAAACGGATGTTTTCTGTGGGTCGAAGTTTTTTGAGATCCGATCGCTAAAGATACCAAATTATTTTCTGCGTTTCCAACTTATGTTGCTGTCTTAAGCCTACATATACCTATATGTATTGATATATATCTTTTGCAATGATAAGTTTTCCACAAAAGTGGACAATCGCAGAAAATGCATATATACCTTTTACACTAATCTACTACTGCATCCAGAACTTTCATTACTAACTTTCCAGTACCTAGATATAGACTTCAGGCACTTCAAAACTTTATTGATAAATGGCGAATCACACCGGTTTCCTGCAATGTCATCATGAATTCCAATTGTCCTGAGTTACATGTACCACAGAAGGGTTATACCTATGAAGATTATTGTTGTTCGTTGGATTTGCGCAAACTATCAAAGGGCGAGGTCTGCTTTTGAACAGATTCCCAAAATCCATTTGGACATACGGTCGCGTTAGTGTTATTCGTCACTATAGATGAACACTAAGATAATATCAAGTATCCAGCTCAGAATAGATTTTTTAAAGTCCATGGGAAATACACCGCTAATTTTATCCAGCACAGTATATCTTCCGAGTGTCCGGATATCGTCCACTTTATGTGTGGAAATTGCAAATGATGAATTACTTTATTGCAAACATAATGAAATATCTGATTCACATTATTTTAAGAATGAATGTAATTTTTGCTCTTTTTATATAATGTAAAACTTATACAGTACCAATAATATAGAGTAAAATGGGACAGTTTACCCATTATAAACTGCGAAGCGGTTCATAAAATAGAGATAAATGTCTAAACCTACTTTTTATCGTATAAAATTAGCAAAAATCACTTTCATTCCTCATAATTTGATTTAGTGAACCACGTTTGATATTAATTGATGATTAATTGTAAAGAAGATATGAATTTTGTATGAAGCGAACCAATGTTGTCATACGAACAAAATGGAAACAGAACCATTTGAAAACGTAACGTGACGACACCCCTAGAACGTTATATAGGAGGACTAATCGGCAAATTGGGTTACACGACATAAAAAATGTTTATAAAGTCAAATGACCCAATCAAATTGTGTGTTACGAGTAAAATTAAATTACTAGAAATTAAATCAAATAAAAAAAATGTGTTGAACATAGTGGGTTGTGTCTCATTTTGTCATCCATATCTATGCTACGTGTGTATCAAAAATCGAAAATAAGTACCGGTGATATTTTATTCTTATTCAAGACACAAGTTACATATCTTTGTTCAAAATATATCCCAGTGATGGTGGTATTTTACATAACATCATTACATAATAGTTATAAAATGATAAAGTTCCAGTATGCACAAAGCCAGCGAAATGATTGTGTACATGAAATCATTTAGAATATTTAGATCATGACTTTCGCCGTATGTCTTTTTTTATTGTTCCCGTCTATCGTCTTTTTGACAAACTTATATATGCTTGTATGTTCGTACATATATTTGCTGTTTTCATTTTGAAGTGGTAATTCTAGTATGTATATAGTTTGGTTTTGATGAGCTTGAGAATATCAAAGTTTGATATCAATATCGTAAAAAGGAATTGCAATTTAATGATATCCTCTTATATTCACAACCTAATCCCCTTTTCTTCTCTTTGCTCACAACCTAGAAAAAATATAAACATTTGTATATATTCAAGAGCGACATAAATTTGGGATTGGATTTATGATCTTCATGTCACTTTATAATAAAAACTGATTTACAATTTGTTAGTATTTATTGTGAATAACAGTAATCGCAATAAACAGGAATCGATGTCAAATCGTGTCGCTAAGAACGGGTATAAAAAATGCAAATATAGCATAAATTTTAGAAAACATCTCTTATAAATCAATCCTTTTCATTGAACATTCATACGGTTCATGAAAATATAGGAAATATAATGTTATTATCGATATATGCATCAGTTTCGTTTGTTTCTTTGTTTAGTGTACATTCCATCGAGATTTTCACTCATATTGAGTATGTATTCAAGTACATACACCGGCTTTAGGTAAAGTAAAAAAATAAATAAACGTATGCTTATCATTCAGGGTCAGCGGGAGCTCTACTATGCGCCAATGTATGTCGTTCTACAGGAACTCTGTATTTAAGGTCAAACCAGAAAAGACCCCAGTTTCAAAATAGAATTTAAAAAGTAACATAATCAATACTAAAATACTTGGGACAGTTATTCACTGAAGAGAGGACAATATCATGTTCAGTTCACTCGTTGAATTTTTTTTTTGTAATGCTACACAATCGCAATGCATGTACTGTATCTAATTGATTAAAAGACAGCATTGAATAGAATGAAGATCCAATTCAGAATAGAATGATAAATTAATTTCAATTGTGCTAATTGGAGTTATCGGTAATCTAAGAAAGAAGATTTCTAATGCTACATGAGTTTGCTCTGATAGAACAATATGTGAGTGGTATTCCGGTTTCTTTTAGATATTGCAATACTTAGATTTTGAATATCTATTTGAAGCTACACAATTGCATATTTTTTTCTTTCAACGTTTGGTTCAATCGTTGTCAAAAGTTATCGAACGTATTTCACATTCACCTTTAAACCATCTCAGTTCAGGATCATAATTTCATCACACATGGACTATTTTTTCGTGTATATTAATTTAACAATTCTTACTCTCTGAAAAAAGTCATTACCGTTAACATGTTTTGTGTGTATCCCGTACATAAGAGTTCCACAAACAGGAACGACTCTAAAACAAAACTCAGAGTTTGCGCATTGTACCAGACTACCCAGTCAGAAATACTCCTGTTCAGATCCAAATAGATATACTGCAGCAATGATTTGGTTACATATACATTGATAATTCATATAGATGCATGTACAAGTACGAGGCGTTCTCTTGGAAACAATTCATGGGAGGGTTTTGCATGGACACAGTGACTTTCTAGCTATTGGAATAGTTTTGATTAGTGGAACGGGTGGTGACTTAACACACATTTTATGATGGTGAATAATAAATGTACGCCATAATATTACCGAAGTTCCTGGATTCCACATTGAATATTCCAGATTCCAGGCCGATAACTGATAAAATATTCTCGATATCATCTTGTAGATGTCGGGGTTCTTTCTGTCGAGTTGAGACATAGTAGCCATTGGTGATATGTGTATGTTGGTGCACGATCACAAACCCCTCTGTCGGGTGAGGATCAAAGTACTGAATCGTGTAGTTCCCTAGTGTCTCTAGTGCAATACAATATTAGTACATTACTAAGACTCTAAAGTGCTATTGATGCTCCAAAGTACAATGGTCACACCAAAGTGCGTTGGTCTGCGCCAAAGTGCGATGGTTTGTTAACGTTACGGACGCCAAAGTGCGATGGTCACGCCAAAGTTTCGTGGTGCGGGTTCTATAACGTTTGTGACGTCACGTCATTTTGACATCATTCTTAATGTCTTTCAAAATGAAACCGACGAAATCAACGTCAGTTTACACCAAAAAAGGTTCTTTCTGCTGCAGTGCTGACACCAATTTCTTCGGGATATATTGGAGGAAGACACGGATGATTAAGTTTGACATTGACATGCACTGTATCGCATTAGGATATATCATAGGACTTTGTCGTGTCGATACTATCACACTATTGTACATTCGTCTCACACCATCGCACGTTGGCGTCTCACAGCGTCGCACTTTTTTGCATGAGTGTGGATCATCGTACTTTGACGTATCACACCATCGGGGTTTAGCGCAAACCATCGCACTTTGGCGTGACCATTGCATTTAGGAGTACCATCGCACATTGGAGTCCTACAAATTAAATTACAGAGAGTAAACGAAATACTGAACGGTGTAGTCCCCCTAGTGTCTCTATAACAATACAATATCACAACATTAAATTACAGAAAGTAAATCAAAATACTGAATGGTGTAATCCCCTAGTGTCTCTATAACAATACAATATCACAACATTAAATTACATAAAACAAAATCAAATATTGAATAGTGTAGTACCCTAGTGTTTCTATAACAATACAATATCACAACGTGTATCTGAAAATTATAATACCTGTACAACATTATATACTACTCAAAATTTGATAAGGATCACTAGGTTATACATGAGTAACTTACCACTAACATAACAAAAGACATAAATTTGACTTAGAAACGTGTTTACTCAGGTTATGAATGAAAATTCATGAACGGCATCAACTTTTATCAATCCGGAATGCTTTAACTCTGATAAGAACACCACAAGGCATTTCATTACAAAAAGTTAATAGTAAACCAGAGAAAGAATTACACAGTTTTTGGAGATAGTCCATCATTACACTTAGTCGATGAAGTGTCAATACCGGGTATGGCCTCCCCTTGCATCAATGACGGCTTGACAACGTCGAGCCATGCTGTCAATAAGCACCCGGATGTTTCCAATGGGAAGGTTGTTCCACTCTTCCACGAGGGCGTTTCCGAGCTCTGTCAAAGTCGTGGGTTGTGCTCTACGGCGTGAAAGGGCAACCTGCAGCATGTTCCTTACATGCTCAATTGGGTTCAAGTCCGGCGAGCGCGCTGGCCAGTCCATACAGACAACTGTCTCCTGCTGAAGGTACTACTTCACCACCCTGGCGCGATGAGGACGGGCGTTATCATCCATCAGGATGAGCTCAGGGCCAACATCACCAGCGTGGGGTCTGACGTAAACATTGAGGATCTCATCCCGGTACCGCACCCCCGTCATTGTTCCTCTCTCCAGGACATTAAGATATGTTCTTTGATCCCTGCTGATACCACCCCAGACCATGATAGAACCACCACCATAACGGTCATGTTCACTGATGTTGGCATCATGGAAACGTTCACGTTGTCGTCGCCACACTCGGTGCCTCCTGTCTGTAAAGTCCAAACGATACCTGGACTCATCGGTGAACAGAACTTGAACCCAATCTTTCTGTGTCCAAGTGACATGATCTTCAGCCCAGTCCAATCGTTCCCACCGGTGTCGAACACTCAGAGGGACTCGAACACATGCCCTTCTCGAGTTGAGACCTTCATTGTGAAGCCGATTCCGTATCGTCTGAGTGGGCACATTCACCCCGAGGCGTTCAGGAGGTCGTTACGTAGGCTGGTTGCTGTCCAGAAAGGATGGCGTCGTGGCTGAAGAGCCACAAAATGGTCTTGGCGTTGGGTTGTCGACCTCTGACGACCACCCCCATGTCGGTGTGCTGCTGTACCAAAAGTTTGCTGTCGGTTCCAGGCCCTGTTTACAACGCTCTGGCTGACGTTTAGTGCCTTTGCAACGTCACGTTGTGAATAGCCAGCGTCAAGCATTCCAATACATCTGCCCAGTTGTTTTGTCGTCAGGCGACGCCTTACACGTTGAGGGGACATTGTGTTGATAAACGTAGTGTAAACACTCAAGTTAGTTTGAAATTTTAGAAAGAATCAGACACCGATGCCTGAGTGAAAATCGTGCAATGGTAGCAAAAGCATAAACTGTGATGAGAAACGCATTTCCCATGGCATGAAATGCACGTGCAAGTTTGTTGAAGACGTTTTTGATTTCACTTGGACACAATATTGCCAGTTATGCAGTTATTAGTTTTTTAAAAAGAAAAATATTTATGATCCTTATCAAATTTTGAGTAGTATATATTAAAGAAACCGAATCTAAAAAGAACCGACAATCACGGAGGTTTAAGAATAACTTCTCTTTTTTTCTGTTATAAAGTGTCATGTCAATATAACAATACCGAAGCTTTTTAAACAATTTGAAGATATTTACCATTTGTGGACATCATGATGACTTCAGCTAACTTTACTCCAGATAAGTGTGAGTTGATGGGATGATACACCACTGCCGTAGTGCGGCATTCGTCCAGGGATCTAGATTTAAAAAAGGCATTGTGGTATTGGGAGTTCTTACATGTATATGGTATTCCTTGTAAAAACCATGCAACATTGCAAATGAGATATTTATCCTAAGATATTTTATACAGAATCATGCTTTACTTTCATTCCATACTAGGTCGACAGTTGTACATGTTCTTCATGAAAATAATGGTCACCATTAACATGTTTCTAGTGAATAAAAGATAATTGACAAACAATGTATATTGCTTTCTTCTTTGTATTTTATCCGCGAAAAAACAAGGTTGTCTGCTCTTTATGGCATAAAACAACACAACCGTGGTTGACAGTACCTTGACTACTGACAGACCAAACTACGTGTACATACTACTGTTAATATTTTAACATTGTAGGGAGTGTGATGATATAAATTCTTCATTTCTTACCATTTCGTTCATAAAAGTTCACTTGCGTTTCCGACTTTGGCATTAAAAACATAAATTGTACATATAAAAATAATTATGTAACGTATTTCATTTAGGCATAAGTATAACAGGCCGAAAATGATAGCGTTTTACTCATGTAAAGTTGATTTATATACGCCTTACGTTTATGATAGGCGACAATAAAGAGCAGTGATCAATCTCGGAACTCCTATCAGCGATACAAAATAGATAGTTGGGCAAACACGGATCCCTGGACACACCAGAGGTGGGATCAGGTGTCTAGGAGGAGTAAGCATCCCCTGTCGACCCGTCACACCCGCCGTATATACAAGACCAATAACTCCATAGTTTGGTACCTAGCTATTATAGGATTTTCAGAAATAGGGTAGGAGAAGATGTTCATTTATTATATATTTAGTTTTCTATTTATTTATTGTGGACACAGTGATATCAGAAAGGTAAGTATTTCTTGTGAAATGAAAAACAAGTACAGTGTTGTGATAGCAATATAGCGTATTTTAAATGTCGCTCAATACTACGTTATCGAAGTACATTTTCTGTCGTCACCAACTATTTTGGACAAACAACCAAGGGATTATGATTTAATTATGTGTATTGTGATCGTATCTCAGGATTTTAAATGCTAGAGTCGGGGATTGAAAATAGGGTAGGTCGGGAACCCGGAACTACACAATAATTATTGATTACCTAACGCTTAGCAACTATACAAAATGAGAAAAGGTCCTTACGGTAAATAGCGATATATGGTGTTGACTAGATCTCCATCACAGAGAATCACGACATCGGACCATGTGTTGTCTCTGACGTCCTTACTTAGTGTGTCCATCTGTACATACCACCGGCCGGATAACTAAAATATATCTCACATACATATATTTATCATTCAACGAACTAAAAATCTAAATACACATACAATACATCATTTTGATATCACTTCTTCTCACTTAATGGTCATTTCCGTGAGAGTTCTGTTTATTGTTTAGAACATGAAATGCATGGTTTAGAAAATATTCTTGAAAAGAGTCCCTAATGGGTCATGAATATGACTCTTCATCACAAGACACTTATTGTTCAATACATTCTTACGTAAACTTTATCAACACTAATATTGGGGTCTCAATCTAATTAAACTTAGACCCCTTGATCCTCCCACATATATTGCTACACAAGGATCTAATTTTAATTAGATTGTTGGGGTCCTGTTCCATGGATTCACGAACAAACTTACGTTTCGTTATGTGAAGACTACTCGCAATAGCTCAGTGGCTAGATGTGTCTCATCGTAACCGGGAGGTCGTGAGTTTGAACCCTATTCTGACCATGGCCGCGTCAAACCCATATCGTACACATAGGTAGTTGTTGTTTCCAAACACTCGGCGTGTAAAAGTGAGAATCACGAGTCTTTCGAATACGACCTTAAAATGGAGGTCCAATGTAACGGCAGGAGTTGGCACATTACGGAGCCCTACTGCTACGATTATAAGCGCTAAATAATGATCTAAAGTTGTCGTACTTCACCTACAGCTGGCGAGGTTTCAATAGGATTTTAAAATTTTGGAAGGGACGTAAGAGAAACAAACAAAGACAGTATTAATTATATAAAGTATGTAGCTACCAATACCATGCAACTTTTGACCCTAAAATCGTAGATCGCAGTAATGTTGTAGACGTATGCACGATGAAGAACACACTTAACAACGACCGGAAGCATCATGCCTAGTTCAATTGTTGAGAACATTCACTTTATGATATAGTGGGATCGACCCCAGTTGCTGAGTTTTGTGGTGGCCCAGTGAATAAGACGTTCGAGTTGAAGGCCCTGGGTTCGAACCTTGTTTCCAGCACCGAATGAAACCTGCGACGTCTAACAGATGTAGCGATGAGACTTTCTCCTAGTATCCGACAATTACGATTCCGTAAGTCTCATGCCGGGAGGAATTCGCACAATAAACAACCTCCACTTCATGAAAAGCATGCTGGCGTAAAGTGTTGCTTTTCAAAATTAAAGTGTATATTTTTACATTACATTTTACTTTCATTTTTATTGAAATTACCAATTGTTGAATTAGTCGAACTATGTTTGCGAAGTTTATAGGCACATTTTTTTACACTCACGAGGAAATTATAATAGCAAAAACATTGGAAATGTAAATATTTTAAATAACAGCTCCTCCGCTTGTACAATCACACGCACACAAGGCTATCCCTGAAAATCATAACATTTCTCAAATGACGAAAATTTATATTTGAAAATTGTGAAATACACGTACCTTATGGGGATCCACACCCTGTGGATATAGATATTCATTATTAAAGTCGGTGGAATGCGACGCCCCACTACATAGCAAGAGAGAGGAAAGAAAAGCTAATCTTAAGGCAGCCATGCTATATGTACTTCCAAATAATGTTAAAAACGCGATTCAGTTATTTGCTCAAGTTTTTTGTTCTTTATATATCGAGCAAGCACAAGATTAATACGCTGAGAAATGTAGTGCAGGATGTATTCAGGGAAAAAATGTGATGACGATTGATTTTTAAGTATATATGCGTACATATATATTACATGTGTAATATGTTTTGAAACACCATTGAGAACTATCTATTGTTGGGTATCAGTGGCAAAACACCCTTTGAACAGTATAAAAAATAATCAGCAAATTACTACTCTATGCACTAACCGCAAAACTGAATTTCCTTGAAATATAATGGAAAGACCAAATGGCTGCTGATCCACCCATCATAAAAAAGAAATAGATTTACAACGCAATGCATTTTCCCCTTCAGCCGATTAACAAATGTACGTCTATATGTTTCACATCGCCGCCTCCATGTTGAATGTTATAACTACACTTGTACCAGTTTGATTTTTTTTTCATCGTTTTGATTTTACAATAATAAGCAAGTTCCGAGATATCAGCTCTTCTGTGATGGAGGTACGTTCAGTATTCTGTTGAACACTTGCGTGGGTACAAGATGTATACATATATTATAGATTAACTATATTAATAAGAATAAAAGTTCTCAAAGCGTAAATGTTGTTTGTATCAGCCATTGGCATACATTAAACTGACCATATGAAGAAGGATATTTATTTGAATTAGGCCATTAAATCTATTATTATGTTCCCCAAACAAAGTTTGGGCGAAAGTATGTTTTGCGTCTTACTGTGCGTAAGAGTTCCACAAAGGGAAATAACTATTGGACAACTCTGAAATTGCGCATTGAAACATGCGTTCAAAGCTTGTGAAGTAAATCGTTCGTATTTCCAAATATTTCACAACTTATAGGATATATCGCATGTTTTCAATAGTATACAGAATTATATGCATTTTGTCTTTATTGTGCTTATAGTTATTAATTCTTATAGTTAGTTCACCGAAATATTGCGATAAATAGTCACAATACAGATTTAATCTAAGCCTCGATTTCAAAAAGTCTCGTTAATTAGTTAGGTAGACACGTGGTACAATGACGTCACATGCGCCCTTCTTTGGTCAACTGATTGTGAAAGTAGTGTTTTTTAAAGTAGTATTTTAAAACTCAGCTCTTATGGGTCTAATCTATTCACCATGCACAGCAATTAAATCGATGTTGACAAATTTCCCGAATCTTATGTGTTTTGCCGGTAGCCACTAATGCATACAAATAGCGATGCAAAAACCGTAATATAGCGAGAATGGAATCGGCAATACTTCGAGTAAATAGTGTTTACATGAGTCGTCTACACATTATTTTGTAATGCTATTCCTTTATACATCTGTAATTGGCGTTGTTTTCTAAAATAAGCAGTCCAATTATTATTTCCTATGTAGATTATATATATGTAACACAAGTTTTGATTGGTTATATCGAAATCACTAAATAATTACATTTGGTTACACAAGAAATCCAGTATCCTCGTTCAATCTAGGATGTAAAGGTATTTACACCGGGTTGCGTTCGATACACCCTTCTACCCGCGGTCTCTGGAGGTATGAAATAAACCCGGGGTATATCCTCACAAAACCTTGACTGAACCTGGATGATTATATGTAATTGTGTGCAGATTATTGGCGGAATCAAATCCAGTTTGATCATGGTATTTTTAGGAGACCATCGTGTTTTGTTCCGTGCATCATGAGTTTTGTTTTGCATCATCGCAGAATGACGCTTTGACATCGGATGAAATGCAGCACTTGCCGTCAGCAAAATTTAGAAGGCATCATGAGGTCGGAATCTTAATTGTTTATTGAATATGTTTCTTCTTAACAAGTGATAAACTAGCCATTACTGAATAAAACAAACCACACTGTTTTATTCTAATTCACCATGGGCCAAACATCGGTCTTATTGAAACCCCTACTTTCATCATTTATGTATGTAATTATAAATGATCGCATACTAAATGTTTAAGTCCTCGATAAAACAAAACAAAAACATTAAGTTGACAATGAATGTCTGCGGGTATATGTTCGGTTGCTAGAGACTATCTAAGAAGAAGCGAAGTGATATTGACTTATTGTTTGTTAGATAAACAGTTTTACTAAACGGAATCGACACAGGCACACACGTGAAAGACATCAAAGTCATCGACAATAGAGATTAAAATTGTGTATGGTTAACATATTTCTATTTTCTATATAGGTTAATGTTTTTCTTTCTGATTTCATTGCATAAAAATAAGAAAATCACCAAGCAATTTTATGCAGAGGAATTTTATGTTGACACAGATGGTGTAGCCTTATTAGAAATTGAGGTACAAGTTCGTGTATAGTTGTTAAAAGTTTATCACTGTCGTTAAATTATAGAACAAATAAAACAGATCTCCTGGTGTATTTACGGTTGTTTAATACCCTTCTCCCCATATATTCACACGTGGTACTATGTGTGAAGCATCTGGTAAAGGTATTGTAGTTTTATAGAGGCACGCGCATTACGTTAAACCAGTTTAACAGAGACGTGCATTTTATTACTACATTGATAATCACAAAATTGTGTTGCAAGGAGATAGGATATCATTAGCTTTACCATATACTGACGTTGAACATAAAATCTTTATAATGTGTGACAGTCCTCGCCATTTTTGTACGTACCAAAATTAATTCCATGAAAGAGTGCATTAATTACATTCAGTAATTACTAATAACACTACTGTTTTAGTCACTGTTGCCACGTTTTAGTATTTTGTTACATGTAATCACATATTGTAAACAAATATAACATGGTTGTGTTTCTGAATAAACATACATTTTACAAATAACATTATATATTGCAGTTACCTGAATGAAATGATTAATATTTATAATTATTCTCAAATCAAATTGTAATTGATTGATTGATTAATCATGATGCCATTCATAGAATATTTGGTTTTGGGATCACAAAAGCATACCGTGTGTGTGAATTACTTTAAGATGTTTTTATTCATTTTTTTTTCGCTATAAGTATTGCATTACTTTGGTCCTTGCTAATAAATCTATCCCGTGCCCATTTCCGCGGATATTTCGATTCTAAAATTGATATTAAATATATCAATTTTCCCCAAACATATTTTGAAATACATTTGTTCATATTCATATAGAAAAAACCTTCCTGTTTTTATTTAAAGAATTGATAACGTTTAGTTTGAAAAGTGGACCTTACCGCAAAAGAACTTTAGAACATATATATAATTGTTTAACAGTTCTGAAACTATTTTAGAACGCCGAAGTTGCAAATCTAAGTGATATAATCTTTTTATACGGACGTTGGAAAATTTAACGCGTTAATTTCACTTCCTTTTAGATAAGATTCACTTCTTGAAATTTGTATGTTTTAAAATTAACAAAATTATCTACGGTCTATTAATACCCTATTACTGTCGTTATAAAGTCTGCCATTTTTTTGTTATTTGTGTTGTGATGTAATTAACGAACACAAATTGTAAAAGTCATTCATGTTCATAACTCAACGTCCTCAACAAGAGGAAACAAAATACAAAATAAAAAAATGAAAAATGACGCAAGAAAAAGATCGATTCTTAAATAATACATGCAGTAGATAAAGAATGTCTCGCAGTTGCGATAAACATGTCTGACTTCCTCTTTATGTATGGACAGCTCATTCTATAAGGAAAATAATTTCCTTCAAATGGGAATCAGTTAACGACACGAGTGTTCCAACTTCTTTCTGTGCTCAAAAAACAAATATGAATTTCAATAATTTGTAGTCAGGTTTGAGTAAACATCCACTTTTGTTACAAAAGGGACATTAATCCTAAACTTAAAGTCGTTGAAATAATTATTTCATCAAAAGAGTAGTCTTTCTTGCACTTTAATACTTTATTGAATATTTCCCACTACGAAATAAGACTTAAGTCGCTCCGGAAAACGCTCTTTCCGCATATATAACGTAATGAAGAAGGTTGGTCTTTTGTTTTGCGTTCAAACACTGGAATAAAAAGACGATATTAGAAATGTGTTTTATGCAAGGTGAAGATAACGAACAGTGATCAATCTCATAACTCCTACAAGCAATACAAAATAGATAGTTGGGCAAACACGGACCCCTGGACACACCAGCCATGAATAGTGCAACAGGTGGAAATTATTACAGTATCTATTGTTAGAGCACAGGTAAACACGTTCTCCTTTAATTTAAAGCCCAAATATTTGTAGGGGCTGAAATATCACACGTACGTTATACGATACTATACAATTAGTGACAGTTTCATTATTGTACTTTGTAATTCAAGGACAGCTTGACCGAGTAAATCATTCACAAGCATCATCAATAATGGATACCTTACAGAAAATACCTGGGTTTTATAAAGAAATTGAAACCTCAGCTCGGGTTGATGAATGAAGAGCCCACCCTTCTCTGCCACGTGTGTCGGGAGAAAAGACTACTGCTTGGACTACAGTGACGGTTGAAAATGGGTGGATAAATAATAAGTCTGCAATATGACCTGGATTGAAACCTTTGACAGTCTAAGAATTGATCCTGTATTACAGATGTCATACTTGCACAACATGGTGTAAAACAAGGTACATGTATTCGGTAATTTAGAGAAGCCCAAAAACTCCATATAACATCTGAGAACAATTGGCTGACCAGGAAAACAATTAACATTAGAAGTAGTTCCTTAAACTTACCGGGCAATAAACCTAACCTCAATCGTTTTATTACGTTTATCTTTGAGTTCAATTGTGGACTGTTCAAGGTTGAAATAAATGTATATTGAGACATTATTTGTAGTGTTTGATGACTTACTGTGCTGTTTGACTGGCCTTTGCAATAAAATAGCGGAGGGGGATAAGAAAAGCATTTATTTTACACTTAGAGATGTCAGATAATTTAATTTTAAAAAAATTAAATAATGTCCAGTCTAAAATAACCCACCGCTTTATAATCGCAATTTGATGAGATATCGCTACTTGCACTGGATGAAAACATTAGTTTTCGCAAACTTAGCTGAAATCTGACGTGAAGCTATAATCTTGTGTTCAATACATGTACGTTAATACTGAAACATGTAGCGGTCTGTACACGTTAATACTGAAACATGTAGCGGTCTGAACACGTTAATATTGTAACATGTAGCGGTCTGTACATGTTAATACTGAAACATGTAGCGGTCTGAAAACGTTAATACTGTAACTTAAAGCGGTCTGATCACGTTAATACTGTAACATGTAGCGGTCTGAAAACGTTAATACTGTAACTTAGAGCGGTCTGAACACGTTAATACTGTAACATGTAGCGGTCTGTACACGTTAATACTGTAACATGTAGCGGTCTGAAAACGTTAATATTGTAACATGTAGCGGTCTGAACACGTTAATACTGTAACATAGAGCGGTCTGAACACGTTAATACTTTAACATGCAGCGGTCTGAACACGTTAATACTGTAACATAGAGCGGTCTGAACACGTTAATACTTTAATATAGAGCGGTCTGAACACGCTAGCCGTTGCTTAATTAACTTGCGTGACCGAGACTCTAGGTTGCACATCCCAATATACTGCCCGCTACATATGTACAATACTAGCACCACCGCGATGGTTTGTATAGAGGTTAGAGCGTTCGTCCCGCATGCGGAAGACCGGGGTTTTAACCCGGCTGCTACAAAGCTAAGTCGTTAAAACAGGTAGTGACAGTTACATTGCCAAACGCTCGGCATCAGGTGTGGATGTCACGGGTTTTCGGATATGACCTTAAAGAGGTACGCTACACCTGAGAAATTTGATATGGTTGAAAAGTGGAGAATATGTTCATCAATATTGTGAAATTGAAATATTTCATATTTACTTTATTTGGTAAAAAAAAAATGCAGTTTTAGTTTAAAACCATCTGCGAAAAATGTAAAAAAAAAAAAAAATAAATAAATAAATAAAAAAAAAAAGAAATGCTAGACTCGAACACACGATCTACAGTTCAGCAGTCGACGTGCCAATTTACACCACAACAGTCATCACAATGGATATCACAGTTTCAGGTCTGGTTTAACATTTTACAATAAAATCATGTTAAAAGATAAACAGTAATATCCCATCTGTTTCTTTCAATAGCGGATTGTTCCTCAAAAACTTTTCTTTAAAAACATCTCTCTGCTGTTTTTCTCAATACAAAAATAATGATAATTGTAATAAATATAATGTCTAAGCAAATATTTGCAAAAACTTGTCAAATGTATTCTTTTGTTAGTTTGCAACAATAGTTGTCTCCTTCTGTAAATTGTGAATCTACATAATGACAGAAAAAATTAACAAAAAATGTGTTAACATTTTTCATAACATTTGGAAAAGCAGTCATAAATATTTCATCAAAATCTAAAACATTTCATACACTATTTTCACAATCTTTCAACAATGTTTCCAAATGATATATAATAAAATTGCTTTTGAAATCTTGTATTTCTGTACAATATACAAACATATGTATTAAATCTTTACGTTCTACCGAACAAAGTGGACATTTGTTTGAATCTGTTTTACCAATTTTAAACAATTTTTCATACGTAAAAATTGCATTGTGAAAAATTTTAAAATCGATCTCCACAACATCAGGAGGTTTTCCACTTTCTTTAAGTACAATCCATCTATTGTCAAGCATCTTTGTATCTTTTGTTTTAAATTTCTCTGACCAATATTGGTTTGACTTTGGAGGATTAAACACTTTTTGAATCAACAATTTTTAAAATATTTTTATAGTGCATGAAGAAAAATCATACTTTGTATTTTCAACACAAAGTGAAAAAATTGGTACACATGCTTCTTTTTTATAAACATTGTTCTGAATAACATTTTCCCATTCTTTTGGAATAATCGATAATAATGTTGAGTAATCATATTTCATGCGTTTTGCACTAATTGCGGGATGCTTACTCCTCTTAGGCACCTGATCCCATCTCTGGTGTGTCCAGGGGTCCGTGTTTGCCCAACTATCTATTTTGTATTGCTTGTAGGAGTTATGAGATTGATCACTGTTCGTTATCTTCACCTTACATTCATGTATCATTTCTACAATAAAAGATGCAGGTAAAAATCCAGGTATCACTTCATATGAAATATCTCTGATATGTGTGATCCTGGCTTTTATGAAATGTTTCCACACTAGTGTCTTGTTTTGATTGACAATTTTGGGATTAAAAAACAAACAGTAATTAAAGTAATGCCATACTCGCTATACGTCACTTGCGATTGTAAAAGACGGAACCAATATCGGTCAGTTTCACCATTTCGTATTTTACCGTTTTTGACCGTGATCGGTTTGATTTATACCGTGCAAAAAGCGTATCCTGCAGTGAACTGTAGCTGTAGCCAACGGCGCGGCATAAACTTCAAGGAAAATATTGTAAAGAAGCTAAACTTAAACGTCTAAACAATTTATCTCGTGCTAGAGACGCACGATGGGATAAGCAAACGCGTCAGACTCTTCCATCGCAACTAAATTAACGCCTATATCCAACTACGATCATACGTATACCTGCACCGACGATCTCATCGTTTGTCAACAAATAAGCAAGATAATCTTGTTCAGAAACTTTTAGGAGAGACCTATGATGCCCATAATGCCATTGGGGATGTACTATCACTCCAAAAACTGGGATAAAAATAGATGTGAAGACCTTTGGTCAGAGAAATATGCATTAAAGTGCTGTTACGTTAAATCTTTGCAATGATTCTTGTTGTCTATTTTAAGGGGGTACCTTTACATTATTGGCTCTGGTATAATAATAGATGTGAAGACATGTGATTCTTTTATTGTTTTCTGTTAAACAGATGTTTATTCTTAATTAAATATAAGAATTTTATGCTTTGGTCAGAGAAATATGCATTAAAGTGCCATTATGTTCAATTTTGACAATGATTCTCATTGTCGATTTCATTGGGGGTACCTTTACATTATTGGCTCTGGGATAATAATAGATGTGAAGACATGTGATTCTTTTATTGTTTTCTGTTAAACAGATGTTTATTCTTAATTAAGTATAAGAATTTCATGCTTTGGTCAGAGAAATATGCATTAAAGTGCCGCTATGTTCAATTTTGGCAATGATTCTCGTTGTCGATTTCATTGGGGGTACCTTTACATTATTGGCCCTGAGATCAAAATAAATGTGATGACATGTGATTTTTTTTTTATTGTTTTTTGTTAAACAGATGTTTATCCTTAATTTACTATCAAATTTAAATGTTTGTGTCAGAGGAATTTCCATAAAAATGACATGATGTCCAATTTTCTCAATGATTCTTGTTGTACATTTTTTTTTGAGAATGAGCCATACATTATGTAAAATTTTCTTTTAGTGCTTTCCATTCATAAAAACAAATGTATATATACTTTAAGGTAACTAATTAGAACAACCATGTGTAATATAATGACTATTGTACTATTTTTACACAAGTTGTAGCTTAAAATGTCATAATTGGTAATAATGCTAAAAAACTGTTAACAGATGATAGGGGGTATACATGTTTGATAGGCTGGTTTAGTAAATCTGATGTGATTAGACCTTTATTTTGTTGTTGTTTTATTTTGCTGGAATGTTTGTCTGTATAATAAACACAATTCTGACAGGATTTATCAGATAAAATGAAAAGTAAGGAGCTACCTTTAACACATCATTTGTACTTTCATTGTACTCAATATTATCCTTCACAGCATACCAAGCACTAAACATTTCTGTATAGAACAAAGGTAAACATTGTAAATCTCTTTTGTTCAACTGTAGTAAAAACATTTCCACTCCTCCTTTCAAATGACATATTCTTGATAGGAAAAATAGCTAAACAAATATTTCCATGTAAGATGTTTTCTTGTATAAAGATATTTTACTAAAAATTTTAATCGAAAAGAAAGCATTTTCAAATAAATATCATCCATTTTTAAACCTACATTTTCTTTTTCTCCGACAATTGTCTTATATGACACTAAATGTGTACCATAACTCCAAAGAAAACTAATACATTCTTTCTTAATGCAAGGTGAAGATAACGAACAGTGATCAATCTCATAACTCCTACAAACAATACAAAATAGATAGTTGGGCAAACACGGACCCCTGGACACACCAGAGGTGGGATCAGGTGCCTAGGAGGAGTAAGCATCCCCTGTTGACCGGTCACACCAGCCGTGAGCCCCATATCCTGATCAGGTAAACGGAGTTATCCACAGTCAAAATCAGTGTGCCAAGAACGGCTTAACAATCGGTATGAAACACGTCAGACAGCATTTGACCCAATGCGAGGTTGTATTGACGAACTAGATCGTTATAACGACCATAGAATTTGCGAAATGCTGACTTCAATCGAGACTGTTGAAATCCCTGTACCATCAACTTGTTTGTCAGTAGCTTACCTCGATTTAAAAACTGACTATACCCAGAACAAGCTCTTGCATATCGAATCAGTTGAGATATATAAACACCATATGCAGGTGATAGTGGAATATTGCTACATAAATGTGGGAAGTTGACGATGGAGAAGCTGAAATCTTCCCGTTTGTCATACAGTTGAGTTGCCAGTTTGCCGTTAATGTCTACTTTCAATAAAATATCTAAGTATGAAGCAGAAGTGGACGACTCTGTGGTGTCCTTTATTTCCAGCTCACAGGGATATATCAAATCGACATATGAATGAAAGCTATCATTGTTAATAGACAAAACGTCATCGATATATCTAAAAGTCGAATTGAAGGTCACAGCGAGAGATTTTTTCTTCTCACGTAGAAGTTTTTGAATAAATTCTGCTTCATATGAATATAAAAACAGGTCAGCTAACAAAGGAGCACAATTCGTGCCCATGGGAATTCCAAAAGACTGTTGGAAGACCTGATCACCAAAGACCACGAAGATATTGTCAATGAGGAACTCTAGCATATTTTTTATTTCAACTTCAGAGTACTTGTGCGTGGAATCAGAGTGGTGTTTAACAAAGTAAGTTTTTGAATGACTGATCACTAGATATGAATATTTCCGTTTTCCGTTTTTGTTGAAGAAGCAACTGTCTATGATGTCAAAAAGTCTAGTCTTTAATTTATCGTGAGGAATGGTCGTGTATAGTGTTGAAAAGTCATAGGTTTTAATGCTATTGATTTGGGAAAAATTCTGTGATTTCAAGTTTACTAAAAGTTCTTTAGAATTTTTTAGAATCCACATTTGATTAACACCACTTCTGGCATATGTAGTCGCACAGTAAGTTTGAAGTTTCTCCTTCACAGCTGTTAACATTTTCGTGAGGAGCAAAGATAGGGGCTTGGTAGAGCACTTACTGGATCCAGCAATGTATCTTTGTTTGTAAGGGGTTTTATGTAGTTTAGGAATCCAGTATAGGTATTGTAACTCATATTCATTCGACCCATTGACTGGAATATTAAATGTGTCTAAAACTGAAGCATGGTTTTGAAGAATTTCGTCTTTTGAAAGGGCAGTCGGAGTATAAGTATGATTACCAAAAGTGGAATTGATGCCAAGTTCGTTTAAAATACAGTTGTAATAATGAGCCTTACAAACAAAGACAATGTTGTTACTAGCTTTGTCAGCTGGAACCAAAACATATTCCTCATGTAACCTATCTAATTCTTTTATCACTTCTGGTTTACTAAACACAGAAGGATAGATGGTACGAACTTTTGTTTTCATGTGTCTAATGCGGGATTTTAATATCCCTCTTATGCTTTTAACCCATTCTGACAATGTATCAAGTTCTTCTTTTTCATATTTAGCCCATCGTCTGGCATAATCTTCGACAGAACTCATAATAGAGATGAAGTTCTGTCGCCAATTAAAAGACCGAGGTTCTCTGTATTTGGGACCTTTAAGAATAAGTGATTTGAGGTCCTCATTTTCAACTATATCAACATCACCAGTAATGACATGTCCAGCTGGACTGTAGTTGAAAGAAGATGAAGAACAAGAACATGTTGGTGGATTACGTATAAGATGGTCTATATCTATGCACTGCAAAGTTTGTTTATAATTAAAAAGTTTGGATGCAATAGTAGAAGTATAGCTGTAGGAAATAGAGGGTGTAGACTTGAACTTGAAATAAGTTGGAATACACGACTGAAACCTTTTATGACGAAGAATGTTGCTTATATTGACGGCATCTATTCCTTTGTTTGTAAATTTGAGCTTAAGGAACTGACGGCATGATTTGGAAGGAATATCATCCATGGTCCGTGCTGGTTTATAGAGCCTGTGGTAGGCAACATCCATAATCATAAAGTTCAGTCTATATTCAGGTGTTGAAAAATCCAAGTATAGACTAGCCATAGCTTCTTCAAATAACGTATGTAAAACCCTCAATGGAATAGAGTAAAGTTTTGTACGAATATGATGTGGACCCAATTGTCTGTTGACATGAGGCAAAAGTGAATCAAACGTGACATCATTTATACTTGGTCTTTTATATGAACGATGTCCGTGACTGCGTTTTCGTCTTTGGGTATTGGGAAAGAGTCCCATCACATTAACGTTATTTCCTTGTGGACTAGTCAAATTTCCCACATCATATACATTATCATTGCATCCATATGGAAATGCAGTGCCTAGGGTCCTGATCCAGTGATCTTCTCGTTGTCTACGAAAAGGGGTGCTTAATGTAGGATTGTTTGTGTGATGGTAATTTTTTTCTAAAATCCATACCCTCATGGACAATATGGAGTGGTCCGGTGCATTAAAATGCTTGTAAAGAAGTTGGTTACCAAAATGGAATAGAAATTACAGACAAAGAATACCATAATTTAGACATAAGTAATGTATTAATAACATTAACTCTTCCATGTAGTGTCAACAATCTTTGTCTCCACATATTAAGAACTTGCTTGATATTTTGAACTTTGCTTCTCCAGTTCAGATTTTCACATTCCAATTTGTTTTTACCAAAATAAACTCCAAGAACTTTCATGATATGTGTTACTGTTATATTGAGAAGATTTTTATCATCTAGTAACAATTTTCCTGTCCCTATACACATAACTTCAGATTTTTGTACATTGATTCTGGCACCAGACGCTTTTCCATATAATTCAAAAACATTCAGTATTTCAAAAATAGACTTTTTATCACATACTGAGATCATTGTATCATCTGCATGCTGAAAAACTAAAGCTGTTTTATCACACATAGGAATATCTATTCCTCTAATAAATTTGTTACATGTAATTGCACAATTCAAAGGTTCTGAACATAACACATATAACAAAGCAGATATTGGACAACCTTGTCTAACAGAGTTTCGAACTGGAAAATATTTTGTCAAATCTCCATTGTTTTTAACACTGCTATAGATATTTGTATAAAATTATTTTAACCCATTTTCTAAAATAATCTCCAAAACCATATACTTGTAACACATCTAATACATATTCATGACCAACTCTATCAAACGCCTTTTCTTGGTCAATTTTTACGATATAGACTTCCATTTCATCCATTTCAACCATTTCTATAATATCTCTTCCAACAATACAACATGTTTGATCATTACAAACAACATTTGGTAACACCTGTTTGAGTCTATTTGACATTATTATTGCTATTATTTTGTAGTCAACATTTTAAAGACTAATTGGTCTCCAGTTTTTTAACAACCTCTTATCACCTTTCTTCTTGTATAATAACGTTATGTTACCAATCTTCATAGAATGTGACAATGTTTCTTGCTTTTCTATTTCTAAAAATAATTTGTACAATATAGTTTTCAAATGAGGTAAAAACTTCCTATAAAATTCAACATTCAATCCATCAGGACCAGGACTCTTATTCCTGGCCATTTCTTTCACAGCTTGTTCTATTTCATTAGCATCAATGTACTTATCACACAGTTATGCATCATTCACATCAAGCTTTGTATTAACTAATGATAACAACTGGTTTTTACTATCACAATCAATAGTTACACATGAATACAATTTGGAATAAAAATCATATTGCAGATTTAAAATGGAATCTGCATTTTCCGTAACTTCTCCACTCTCATTCACTAATTCTTTAATAGTATTTTATTCTTGTCTACTCTTTTCTAAATGCAAGAAAAATTTCGTACACTTATCCGATTCATTGGCCCACTGTGCTTTAGATCTTAGTATAGCACCTCTACATTTTTCATTTTCAAATTCACTAAGATCTGTTTTCAACTTTTCATAATTTTCAATATTAATACTGTCACCATCAGCAATTCTTTCTGACAATCTTTGTAAACTATTTTGAATTCTGTAATACTCCCTGTTTCTTTCTCTTGCTCTATTCTGACTATAATTTTGTGACAATTTTTTGATTTTGTACTTTAGATTATCCCACCATACCAAAATTGATTGCTCAAATAATATGCACTGTTTTTCGTTTTCAATTACTTCTTGAACTTTGTTTGCATAATATTCGTCATTCAAAAGTAAATTGTTATGTATCCAAACACCTGGACCTCTTTCAGACACATTTGTATTGAAATTCATAACAATCATTGAGTGATCACTCATTGTCGTTTCCACGTAAAAGATATTTCTAACATAAACTTAGAATTTTTGTGATCAAGATAAAATCAATTCTACTTTGTACAAGCAAATTTTTTCTAATAACTTTTCTTGAAAAATTTTTTTCCTTTCATTTCTTTTTCTCCAAACATCAACCACATTGTGTTCATTCATCATATTTGTGAACGCTTTGTAAATATGGTCATACTTGTGTGCAGTTTTCCACACCTATCTATGTCTGCAAGAGTATTATTAAAATCTCCCATAATAATTAAACTTGTAGAATGTGGCATTATTTCCATAATATTATTAAAAAAACAATACCCTTTCTTTTACATCATTTGGCGCATATACATTTATTATATCATAATTGTTATCATTTTCTGTGTATTTGATATGTAAATACCTTCCATCAAACCCTTTTACCTTTTCTATGTTTGTTTTGATATTATTCTTAACTAAAATTGCTACACCTTTGGAGGACATATTTGTGCTATCATAATATATAACACCATTCCATAAGTGTTTATAATTATCGATAAAATTGTCTTTCCAATGGGTTTCCTGTAAAGCTACAATGTCATATTTTCTATCATCAAATAAGCTAAATACCATTTTCATTTTATCAACGTCACACAATCCGTTACAATTCCACGAGGTTATAAAAACAATTGTTAAAATGAAAAAGTTAATGATACTTTCCATTTTATTTGTTCTTCTTGGCTTTGCTATTATTTTTCACTTTACTTTTCCTCTTCTTGGCGTTTTTCACGGTCACTTCTTTATCAAGGTCCGATTCTACGGTTGAAGACTCTTCACAATCGCACATTTCGGTATCGGTAATATCCGGTGGTTCGTTTTCAGTTGTTGTTTCTTCCTTTTCTTTGTTATCACTATTTTCATTCTGATCAATGGTCCCTGTTTCATCTGTATCTTTTTTCTCTGCACCTTGTTCATCTTCTTTGGCCTGTTTTATCGGCTCACCGATTTCCTGGTCCCCTTCTGGTGCCTCCGCGTCTCCGTCGCTGTGTACATCATTGTCGTCCCCGTTATTCACCTCACATGCATCTATTTCACCTTCACTCATTTCGTTGTCTCCATGGTCACTCACCCGGCACGAACATCTGTGTTCCCATTCCTCACACTGTTTACATCTGGTAGATTTACATGCTTTTGCATAGTGTCCCTGTTTCTTGCATTTAAAACAGGTGAATTCTGGACAAGCCCTGAAAAGATGTTCACTCGAATAGCACAACGAACACACTTTTAATTGACCATTATGGATACACCTGTAGTACTCTTGTTGGAATATTATTGTGTAGGGAAACGAGGTCATGTTGTCTGGTAGTCTGACTTTTGCATAACGCGTGCCGTCCGCTATTGTCGTACCTGGGTAGTATCTTCTGTTGATCGGTGATACAAGTTCAACTCACATATATCTTAATGTCATCTCAATCTCATTGCCATCAATATAAGCACGCAGGTGCATGAAACTAACCACAATCGAGCTAGGTACTACTTCATGACATTCGAAAGTGTTGTTGCCTATTTTTATCCCTTCTAAGAGGTACTGTAGGGGGGCTTTCCCATCTAATGTTATTTCGTACAAATTCCCTGATTTTGGTACACATGCCAGTAGACTACCAACGTCACAGTTGTCATGGATGAATTTGATAATTTCCTCAGGTTTAACAGAACAATTATCTTTAACATTCACAAATAGAGTATTTTCTCGACAATATTTTCTGTCAGCAAACAAATTCTTGGATCCGCCAAAATGGCGACCGCCTGCGCGGGTACGTTAAGGCAGGTTATGACAATTTTAACTGGGATAAAATCCGCGAAACAATGTGACGTCATAATTGAAATAAGTATATCACTAAGTATATATTTAAATTCCGATTTTATTTTTTATATAAGTTTTATTTATGCATAAAATAAACCATGCAGCTACTAAGATCCAACGAAATTCGGAATGCTATACTGCTGTTGTGTAATTTCTGTCTGATCGATATGAAAGTAAACTGATGACGTCATGACTATACATCGAGTGACATTGACACATGCAAGGAATTTGTGTATGTGTGCCATGCAAATATCACAGGTGCTTGTGGACAGGACTTCCGGTACCCCTCTTCTTTTATTTAAAAATGTTCAATTCCTTGGGTATTTCGGACGTATTTTTGATAAAATATGTAACTTCAGAGTTTATCTATTTCAATGGAATACACAAATCTCGCATAGAAACCGTTTTTAAAAATGTCATATCACCGATCATAATATATGAACAAGGTGTGCAAATCAGCCAGCGACTTGTTGAAAAAATCTACACCTCGCTGAGAAATCCTATCGAAAAAACACCAATAATGCATATACCAACTGAAAAGAACGGTCATTCTAAATCTACTGATGATTCGTGGATTAAATGCATCGCTATTTGGTGCGCAATAACTACTTCACACCGCTCAATTTCATCGTTTTAACCTCGCCACTTCTCATTTCTGACTATAACGAACGGAAGTTGTAATGCTGGAATATTTCTGTCGCAGCCAACTATTTTTAGAACGAGAAAACTCGGGACGAGATCTTCCGAATACCATTATCTACACGAAAAGGAAAGAGAATACCGATAAAAATATTTCAAATCGGTTGTGGAAAGACTTTAAAGACATGTACACTTACACATTATTGGAACCATACCACTTTTAATATATCCAAATATACTATCATTGTAAACTCTTAACCCTATACGATATGATTTGGATCATAATGGTGTTGACACAATGCCCCCCCCCCCCCCCCCCCCCCCGAATAACCTACATGAGTTGACTTTATTGTGTTTGCAAGACATTGCTGATAAGCAGTAGAGAGTTTCAACCAAAAAGTCGAATCATGTATGTGAACCCCTGTGATTAGGTCATACTGAACAGATCAATGTTTGATTATAATTATCTTAAATGATATTGGGAGTGGGGTAGGGGTAGAAACGGGTAGTTTTTTTTTTTATCATGATGTGAACTATACACAAAATATGTGTGCGATGCATGCACAAGTGCTGGTTGTTGTTATTTGTTTAATCTTATATTTAAGTTATAACATAAAGTTTTGACATTCCTTTACCAATTAATTTGTTACCCCCCCCCCCCCCTACTTTTTATATTTTTAATCGAATTTGGATCTGATCATATGTAAGGGGCTTGATAAACTATTTTGTTTCTTTTTAAAAAACGAATGTTAGCCAATGATATATAGTTGGCCTTATAACTGAAATATGGAACATTGTCAATATATTGTGCTTTCATGGTTCTTTCTGATTTCCATGATAAATTACCTACCCAACACTATGAGGTTTTTAATTATATTTGTGGATGTGCTAGTCTTTCCACAACCGACTTAACCAGTTAAATGAAATTACATGTATGACCCTCTTTGGCTAGACTTGATTACTATGATCGGTATTCTCTTCCCTTTTCGTGTAGATAATGGTATTCGGAAGACCTCGTCTCGGGTTTTCTCGTTCTAAAAATAGTTGGCTGCGACAGAAATATTCCAGCATTACAACTTCCGTTCGTTATAGTCAGAAATGAGAAGTGGCGAGGTTAAAACGATGAAATTGAGCGGTGTGAAGTAGTTATTGCGCACCAAATAGCGATGCATTTAATCCACGAATCATCAGTAGATTTAGAATGACCGTTCTTTTCAGTTGGTATATGCATTATTGGTGTTTTTTCGATAGGATTTCTCAGCGAGGTGTAGATTTTTTCAACATGTCGCTGGCTGAGTTGCACACCTTGTTCATATATTATGATCGGTGATATGACATTTTTAAAAACGGTTTCTATGCGAGATTTGTGTATTCCATTGAAATAGATAAACTCTGAAGTTACATATTTTATCAAAAATACGTCCGAAATACCCAAGGAATTGAACATTTAGAAATAAAAGCAGGGGGGTACCGGAAGTCCTATCCACAAGCACCTGTGGCAAATATCGACAAAATGTGGAGTATTTGAAATATATGACATGGGATATATGAAATATATATGTGAAACGCTGAGAATTTATTGATATTAAGAAGGTATGTTGATATCATTCATTGACAATTTTGTTTAACGGAGAAAACATTCCATTTAGCATGTTGATCCAATTTTCCTCTGTCACAGACTGAAATAAAACTGAAAAAGTAGCACATTAGGCCGCATACTTTTAGAGACTTTTTATACACCGTTTGAAAAGTCATAAACTAATGTTGACGGCAATTACTGATAGAATTGTCTGTTAAGAAAACTTTTAAAGAAAAATGCATAGCATCAGTGTAAAATGTAAAACATGGGCTAGGTCTAGATGGTTTAGTGTTTAAATGTTCAATAATTATTTCTTATTGAAAGTGGTAGGATTCTATCAGTAATTCTGATATACTATGGGTATTTTACCGTCATTATCGCCAGTTAGACCAATATTTAAATCTTGGGATAATGTGTTACTTTTACATTTTCTATTAAGGTATCTCCATGATCTATTTATAACAGTCATGCAATGACGTCATACGGAAGCGCATGTTTGTCATGTTGTTATGATACAAAATGTTCTCATGTAAACAACCAAAATAGTTTTTAAGAGTTTGTAGCTCCCTCTCTCTGTGTAAGACAGATTTTAAAAATTATGCAGTTTACGTGCATAAATGAAGCATGACCTACCTTAACATACCCGCGTGACGTGGCAGCCATCCACACTCGTATTCGTATTACTATTCACACTGTCTTATTTCAGCACATTATACACAAAACAAGCAAAATAAACAAAAGTATATACATTGAGTCTTCCTATGGAAGACACAGTCAAGTGGTTCACTATACACAGTAAACACAATCAGTTGTATTCGAACAGTCAAAATACACCGTGCTCAGCTTGCCATTAGCAAACCGGAAGTCTGATGTTGAACATAAAATTGTTATAATGTGTGACAGTCCTCGCCAGCTACATTTTTACAAAAATTAATTCCATGAAAGAGTGCATTAATTATATTCAGTAATTACTAATAACACGACTGTTTTAGTCACTGTTGCCACGTTTTAGTATTTTGTTACATGTAATCACATATTGTAAACAGATAAAACATGGTTGTGTTTCTGAATAAACATACATTTTACAAATAACATTATATATTGCAGTAGCCTGAATGAAATGATTAATAATTCTAATTATTCTCAAATTAAATTGGAATTGATTGATTAATTAATTACCATGTCATTGATAGCGTATTTGGTTTGGGGATCACAAAAGCATACCACGTGAGTGAATTACTTCAAGATGTGTTTATTCATTGGGGTTTTCCACTATAAATGCTGCATTGCTTTGGTCTTTGGTGGAGCTTATTATCAATATTTAATGCTAATAAATCTATCCCATACCCATTTTCTCAGATATTTCGATTCTAAAATTTATATTAAATATAGCAATTTTCCCCGAGCATATTTTGAAATATATAAGTCCATATTTATATTAAAAAAAAAAAACTTCCTATTTTTGTTTTAAGAATTGATAAAGGTAACACAATTTAAAAAGTGGACATCCCCACAAAAGAACTTCAGAATATAATTATCATTTTTAACAGTTCTGAAATTATTTTAGAACGCCAAAGTTGCAAATCTAATTGATATAATCTTTGTTTACGGACGTTGGAAAATTTAACGCGTCAATTTCACTTGCTTTTAGATAATATTCACTTCTTGGAATTTGTATCTTTAACAACTTAACAAAATTACCTACGATCTATCAATACCCCCATTACTGTCGTTATAAAGTCTGCCAATTTTTGTTAGTTGTGTTCTGATGTAATTAACGAACGCAAGCTTTAAAATTCATCCATGTTCATAACTCAACGTCCTCAAAAAGAAAAAAAAATACAAAATTAAAAAAAAACCACAAAACAAATTTGAGAAATGACATAAGAAAAAGATCGCTTGTTAAATAGTACATGTAGTAAATAAAGAATGTCCCGCAGTTGCGATAAACATGTCTGACTCCCTCTTTATGTATGGACAGCTCATTCTATAAGGAATATAATTTCCTCCAAATGGGAATCAGTTAACGACACGCGTGTATCAACGTCTTCCTGTGCTCAAAAAACAATTATGAATTTCAATAATCTGTAGTGAGGTTTAAGTGTTACGAAAGGGACATTAATCCTAAACTTGAAGTCGTTGAAATAATTATTTTATCAAAAGAGTAGTCTTTCTTGCACTTTAATATTTCCCACTACGGAATAAGACTTATCGATAAGTCGCTCCGGAAAACGCTCTTTCCGCATATATAACGTAATGAAGAAGGTTGGTTTTTTGTTTTGCGTTCAAACACTGGAATAAAAAGACGATATTAGAAATGTGTTTTATATTGCAGCCATGAATAGTGCAACAGGTGGAAATCATTACAGTAGCTATTGTTAGAGCACAGGTAAACAGGTACTCCTTTAATTTAAAGCCCAAATATTTGTGGGAGCTGAAATATCACACGTACGATATACGATACTATACAATTAGTGACAGTTTCATTATTGTACTTTGTAAGTCAAGGACAGCTTGACGAGTAAGTCACTCACAAGCATCATCACATGATGGATACCTTACAGAAAAAACCTGGATTTTATAAAGAAATTGAAACCTCAGCTCGGGTTGATGAATGAAGAGCCCATCATTCTCTACCACGTGTGTCGGGAGAAAAGACAACTGCTTGGACTACAGCGACGGTTTAAAATGGGTGGATAAATACTAAGTCTGCAATACGACCTGGATTGAAACCTTTGACAGAAGAATTGATCCTACATTACATATGGCATACTTGCACAACATGGTGTAAAACAAGGTACATGTATTCGGTAATTTAGAGAAACCCCAAAACTCCATATAACATCTGAGAACAATTGGCTGACCAGGAAAACAATTAACATTAGAAGTAGTTCCTTAAACTTACCGGGCAATAAACCTAATTTCAATCGTTTTATTACGTTTATCGTTGAGTTCAATTGTGGACTGTTCAAGGTTGAAATAAATGTATATTGAGACATTATTGGTAGTGTTTGATGACTTACTGTGCTGTTTGATTGGCCTTTGCAATAACATGGCGGAGGGGGATAAGAAGATCATTTATTTTACACTTAGAGATGTCAGATAATTTCATTCAAACAAAAATTAAATAATGTCCAGTCTAGAATAACCCACCTCTTTGTAATCGCAATCTGATGAGATATCGCTACTTGCACTGGATGAAAACTGGTTTCCGCAAACTTAGCTGAAATCTGACGTGAAGCTATAATCTTGTGTTCAATACCTGTACGTTAATACTGAAACATGTAGCGGTCTGAACACGTTAATATTGTAACATGTAGCGGTCTGTACATGTTAATACTGTAACATGTAGCGGTCTGAAAACGTTAATACTGTAACTTAGAGCGGTCTGTACATGTTAATACTGTAACATGTAGCGGTCTGAACACGTTAATACTGTAACATGTAGCGGTCTGTACATGTTAATACTGTAACATGTAGCGGTCTGAACACGTTAATATTGTAACATGTAGCGGTCTGTACATGTTAATACTGTAACATGTAGCGGTCTGTACATGTTAATACTGTAACATGTAGCGGTCTGTACATGTTAATACTGTAACATGTAGCGGTCTGAACACGTTAATACTGTAACATGTAGCGATCTGAACACGTTAATACTGTAACATGTAGCGGTCTGAACACGTTAATACTGTAACATGCAGCGGTCTGAACACGTTAATAGTGTAACATGTAGCGGTCTGAACACGTTAATACTGTAACATAGAGCGGTCTGAACACGCTAGCCGTTGCTTAATTAACTTGCGTGACCGAGACTCTAGGTTGCACATCCCAATATACTGCCCGCTACATATGTACAATACTAGCACCACCGTGGTGGTCTGTAGAGGTTAGAGCGTTCGTCCCGCATGCGGAAGACCGGGGTTTTAACCCCGGCCTCGACAAACCTCAGTCGTTAAAACAGGTAGTGACAGTTACATTGCCAAACGCTCGGCATCAGGTGTGAATGTAACGGGTTTTCGGAGATGACCTTAAGGAGGTACGCTACACTTGAGAAATTTGATATGGATGAAAAGTGGAGGATATGTACATCAATATTGTGAAATTGAAATATTTCATATTTACTTTATTTGGTCAAAAAATGCAGTTTTAGTTTAAAACCATCTGCGAAAAATGTAAAAAAAAAAAAAAAAAAATAAATAAATAAATAAATAAATAAAATTAAAACCAACTGCTGCACTCGAACGTTCAGCAGTCGACGTGCTAACCTACTGACCTACTCACCTAGGCGACAACTTTTGAAATGAATAGACAAATATTGCCGATATGTATATTTTCATCCATGTTTTAAAAGAAGTCAGTCATTATGACGATGTAGAGTACCTCCTTAAAGACGTATGTCCCGTGTCACAGTACATGTAGGTGTGGCACGCTAAAAGAACCCGCACTGCTGAATGACCCTAAGACCCAAGCTAAGGCCTAAAGAAGCCCTTCATCGGTCTTCGTAACGTCTCCATATGAGTGAAAAATTCTCGAGAGAGACGTTAGACAATACACAATTAATCAATCAATAGGGTCGGAACGTCTCGTTTACTTCAACTTTCGATAAATGTCGCTTAGTTTTCCTTCGGTTATACTCAGATGACAGGGTTAAAATAAACCTACAGCCTGTATAGATTCCCCACTGATGCAAACAGAGGAAGAATTGGATTTATAGATGCAGGTAAACAAATCGTAATACTTACATTTTAAGTCAAGTTCCCGATTGAGAACTGAGATGCCGTGAGTTTTACCCATGACCAGATAGATGATGACATGTTTTACTTAATATTTCCGGTAATAAACAGTTTTCAAGTAGAACGATTTAGTTTTCTATGAGTTAGAATTAATAATAATTTACTCAATGATGCAGTGTGTTACTTTTGATAAAGGAGATAACCTGAATGCAAAAGGGGGGTCGGGAGTAGAACAGTTATCTGGGTGAATAATATACATATATCTATTTGTCCCATGATCTGTCAATCTCCCTAATTAATTGTTGATCATATACACTAGTATTTACACATTTTCATGGGATGCTGACATCTAAAAAAAAAGGGAGGGGCACACATTGACAAGGCAATGCACTTTCTCAATTCCATTATATTTAATATTCATTAATGATATTGCTTACCTTTTTGAGACCCTCAGAAAATTTGGAATTAAAAGAATAAGATATTTGCATGTATAATACGCAACATGATAAAAGACGTACTCAAGGTTTTTAATACACATGTACTTTATTTCTGTATATGACAGATTTTTTAAAGCATGTGTTTGTACTAAACACTATGCCTCTGGTGACAACAAAGAAATAATAAACATTCACCCATACACCCTCATCTTAAATTGATTTCATTTAGATTGTGGTTTTTGAAAATGAACATTTTCATATCAGATCTTTATCCACAGTGATAAAGTAGTCCCCGTTTTGTTGATCAGTAACAAATATGGGGTTTTAGGTTGCAATTTTGATGGTTTTACAGACATGCAAACTTTTTAAGGGATAGTATTAATTACACTCCCCCACTTTCCTTTGCAAATTTTCTTGATTCACTCCTGTAATACTTTAATGATATCCAATTGATGTCTGTGCTTGTTACAAATGCTGTTATATACATCATTTCGTTCAGAAGTATTACATTTATTGGTGACTGTTATGAAGAGACTGAACCCAATTAACAACTTCTAGGATGGGCGGTACAAGGGTTCATACCAGTGATCAATTCCTCATGACTTTTATGAAGTTGCACCTATTTCTCGGGGATCTAGATTTAACTGAAGGACCAATGCTAAATTTTCCTCAGAGAGAATCTCAATGGATACAAGGAACATAACACTGGTCAATGCATTTAACTAAAAAATGAATAACTAGTCGTTATCTGTCAGCAACAACATTGTACAAAATTTATCACATAGCAAAAACTATCACTTGTTTAGCACAAAATGGTGCTCTGTATCTGGGGTATTTTCCTGAATTCACTCCTGGATCAACCTTTGATGCCGACATTATCCATTACTGAGGTTTAATGGAGATGTTGAAACCAGATGATGTACTATTTGATATATACTTTAACCAGGAGTGACATTGAACATACCACATTTCCTTTTATCAAAATCTCTTTTCAGTAAGGATGAATCACAGCTTTGTCACAAGATCAGGAGAAGTCAAATTCAGGTGGAGTGTGCAAATATAAAAAGAATTAAAAAAACATCCATCCTCTAAATCATATACCTTCACAACACAGACATGTATATCTGTCCACTGAGATTTTTTCAACTCTGTGGCTCTTATGTAAAACTTATGTGGTACCAATGTCAATGCACAAGATGCGCATTTCGACAAATAATGTCTCTTCGGTGATGCTCAAGCCGAACTTTTGGAAATTCGAAATAATAAACTTGTGAGAGCTAAAAGGAAAACTAGAGTGCCAAAAAAATGGAGCCAAATTCGTCCAAGGATAAGAGCTATGCATGAAGGAGATAATCCTTAATTTTGAAATGAATCTCTAAATCTTATCCCAGCAATTAAATATACATTCGTATTTTCAAGCTTGTACTTAACTACTGGGCTGTAGAGACCCTCGGGGACTAACAGTGCACCAGCAGAGGCCTCGACCCAGGGGTCATAATGTAAAACGTATACGGTACCATTGTTGATTCACCAGATGCGCATTTCGACAAATGATGTCTCTTCAGTGATGTTCAAGCCGAACTTTTGAAAATTCGAAATATCAATAAACTTGTGAGAGCTAAAAGGAAAACTAGAGTGCCAAAAAAATGGAGCCAAATTCGTCCAAGGATAAGAGCTATCCATGAGGGAGATAATCCTTAATTTTGAAATGAATTTCTAAATTTTATCCCAACAATCAAATATGCCGATGATCCGTATTTCTTATACATTTCCTCTACTGAAGGAAATAGCTGCTGTGAAATCAACAATTTTATAGATTTTACCTTCAGAGGACCTAGATAATCTAGATGTACAACTTCTGACTCACATTATTCTGCATTGTCAAGTTGCATAAAATGCATTCAAGTAAATGATATGACATATATTCAAGTATGCTAGTGAAAGAAATTCTCACAAAGGTGATTAATGCACATTATTTACACTGATCATCTGTAGCAAAAATAAAGATATGAATTATCATTTTCTTTGAAAACTTTATCATATCTTTGACCAGTTACTTATTGCATGGATTGGGGGGAAACGAAAATGATAGGAGACATCTGAATTTTCACAAGCCTGTCTAGGTGGTTATTGCAGAGAGAACAAAAGACTTAATCATGTTTGCCAAGTGTGATTCTCATAATTCATTTCAAAGGATGCGATTTACAGTCTTTGAGCTGCAGCGTACCTTCCGGGTTGCACTATGAAAATCAATTTCAGAAGAGAAAAATATATTTATAAAGACTGACATCCCTTGTATTCTTTCACTAAAATATCAATGGAAGATAATTCTTATTTGCACATTCAACAATTTCTTATAGCATAATAAAAATGTATTTACTTATACCTCTACCTGAGAGAATATGTTAAGAAAAACTTGATAATGATGTCTGCATTTACCTTGAAAAAAAATATCCCTGTATGTTTGCGCAGTCATCCTTTGTTGTTCCAGAGAAAGGACATTTTTAAAACGTCTATATTGTCTGGAGATGCATTCATTTTTCCTTGATAATGGACTTTTATATGTCTAGGGTCACCTGAATTTACATGTATACAAGTATTAATTACAGAATGAATAATTTCAAATGAATGCTAATTTAATCTTGATAGTTTGACGAGCATATACTGTATAAAGAAAGCTGATTGCCTGGGTGGATAAGTCTCTTTCATTGTTATAGTTTTACGAGGTGCAAACCTAGGATGTTTGATCCAGCTGTGTTGTTTGCCCTTTTATATATAAAAGATTAACATTGTAGTCATTGTTACTTAAAACATGCATATTTCGATGCATAAAAATGCACACTAGCACTCTAAAATCAAAGTTGACTATCTGGACCAGTAACAATTAATATTTCATAATAGACATGTAACAGGTTTTATCAATAACTCAGCTGAAATTCAGATAAACCAAAATTCATAAGATTTAGTATATCTAGAATCCATAAAATATGCCAGGGGCGGAATTAAGGGGGGATAGACCCCCACCTCATGATATTGTGACCCCTCCCCCATTCGAATTCCTAGATCTATCATACTTGCACATGTATAAATAGAATTGCATACCAAAGTGTATATTCACTCGATCTGGATTAGTGATAATTCAGATGAATCAAAATTCATAAAAAGTACTTTTAATCTTAAATTCTAGAATCCATAGCATATTTTAGTTGCGGATCTAACCCCCCCCCCCCCCTTGAATTCCAGGATCTGCCCCTGTATACTGTTTTACATACCAAGAATATACTATAGTATTAGTACTGCAGCTACAAGGTGGAAACAAAACTGAGTCGTGGGACGTTCATATGTCACTGATATGATTAGTGTCAGTACTGTTTTCATTTTCTAGAAATATCTTGATGAAATAAAATTTTGATAAATTTCTAAACTAAAATATAAAACGTTCAGAAACTTAGAATAAGCTATGACTATATCTCCATGTTATACAAAACAGAAACAAACTGTAATTCTCTTTTAGTGCTCTAGCGTTTTCACTCCATGCAGATCTGTACAAGTTGGGGGGGGGGGGGGGGGGGTTACCACCACATCAATAATCAAAACTACGCAAATGTATATTGCTGAGATTTTGATCAGGGACTTTCGGTATATTGAACTACACTCCGAGGTATAGATGTATTGGTAAATATGATGCAGACGACTGTATAATGTAAACATGCCTGCAATGTGTTGGAAATGTGTCGTATTGACGCTTGATCAATCGCTGTAATTACGCAGAGCTCTATATATAGAACAAATTTTCTAAACCCTGTTGTTATCCAGCGCTATTTTGCTGTTTGTAGTAGGCTATGTGTGGTTTTCAACGTAACTAGTCTAGTACATTATATGATAACGTCATCTTGATAACTTCCCGGAAGTACGATTTCACAATCTTTCTCGCGAGTCACATGACGAGACTTTCCAACCCTATAGAGAACGAGAGTTGCTCATGAGAATTGTTGCTAAACTATTTCAGCCCTGGACTGCAATCATGTGTAGAAGAACACTACTTTGTGTATAAAATCGGCCACATCTCGTGTAGAGTGTCTACGCTAGAACAATCACTGTCGCTGCTGGAATCATAGGACTGACCATGCGAGAATCTGTTATGATTATCAGTTGAAGGTCGGTTTTGGAGCATTGTATTTTTGTTTTTCAAATACATAAAATAATATGTATACGGTGTGACCGTTGGACCGAGCGAAGAATGTAATTGTCATTGGAGAGTCGCAAGTGGTAATCATAATTCCGTTAAGTACGGTAGATTATGATTCATTTAAAAATATATATTTTGATTGAAATTTTCCTTGCGCTAAACACCCAGTAACATCTCAGTATTAAAGGGGTTTATATAGGGACAACAGTTTTACGGGATCCGCCTATTCATTGAACGCGGGAAATAAAACGCAAGGCGACGTAAACAGTGCATCGTGACGTCACATTTAGCCTCGACTTTTTTCTCGTTTTCAAAGCAAACAATTATAAACAACAATAATACAATGCGTATGCAATGAAAAAGGCCGTTAAAACTAAATAAAATTAACCAATGAATTCAAAATTGTAAAAAAGTAACCGTAATTTTATCGTATATTCTTATTCAAAGAAACTCATGAACTCGTTCATCTATTTAGTCGTATTACGGTTTTATATGTATTTATTTGCTAAAACCTGTTACAATGATAATTATACTATTCACTTTGAACAAACTGAGTGTTTAAATTACGAATTGCACGTCAGAGTTTTCTATTATTGGCATTCAAAATAAAACACGAATAACTGTTGAAGCAGGTAATGAAAAAATAAATGGCGGCGCCCATATGGATCACGAAAATTTCAGTGAACGTATATAGAGATTATCTCTTTTTCTTTTGCTGATTTTGACTTTTTTCTTTTACATACGTGTTACCTTTAGAGCCTTGCTTCGCGGACGGGCCTTCGGCCCGTCCGAGCTTCGCTCGGTATTAAATCAATTATTAAACTATACGTGCTACATGATGAATTTCGCTGTATAAACTTCAGCGGCAGATCTAGGGAGGGAATACAAACATTTGTCAGTCAACGTTCAGTCAACCTTTTTATATTCAATGAGTGTATCAATATTGTTCAGAATCCTCTCCATTTTTATAGTTCAACGTGTTTATTTTATTAGATACATGTAGATAATGAAATAAATATATTTTGATACTTTAAATGTTGATCTTATAGCTAAACAAATGCAACTCCGTTAACACGTTGATCTTGACGTGTACATTTGTAATCATGTAAAACATTGAATTATATCAGCTATAGTCGATATACTTTCTAAAGCTACATATTGCTGTTAATACAATATTATATTGGGGGAGAAAAGAGACAAATAGGTTGTTGCAACTCATGTAAAGAAATTAAAAATTTAAGACTGACACACCCGGGCCTCTAAAACGGTCTCCAGCCGTGTGTAAGTTTCTGCTACAGCTCTCCATTTTCAAGGAAAATAATCAGCCTTTGGGATCGCGGTTCTATGGTCCTTCTTTATTCTCTCCTATTCTGTAATACCGTGTCATAAACTGAAAAGTAAAAATAGACTGTGCAGATTGAACGAGCTATGAGAAAAAGAGAGACGCATTAGGAATTAACAATTATCCTATATAATCCATTCGATGTCACATGTTTACACACACGGGAATTTGAATGAATTGGGTACAGATAATATGACAGACATATATTCCCGCCCCCTTTCCACTATACGATGAAAAGAAATAACCAGTTCAGCGTGCCTAGCTGACATTCGACATCGTTTGGTCAGTTTAGTGACTTGATATGCATGTACCTTTAATTGTAATGAAGCAACGGTGTGATTTACTTTTCCAAATTGAAGCAAAGTCTCTGTAAAGCGATGAATAGAAGCACGCGGAATCAGAAACATATAGTCTAATACACCGATACAATAAACAATAATAACATATGGAACAGACTCACGTGTTCCCGTCTTGTTAGATTACCCCCCCCCCCCCCCCCCCGGATATAGACCCCATGTATATCTTACCCAGTGGGACTAACACGTAAGTAGTATAAACCCTCCCGATGGGTGGGTCAACTGAGTGCACTTTTTATGCAAATGAGGTCAAGCAAGGGGGTCTGTTGATTGGTCAAGCGGTGTTGGGGTGAACGGAGTGCACTAGGACGGGGTCAACCCCAGCAGGGGTTGTAGAGCGGGTGAATAGACTGGGGTATGGCCCTAATTTTAGCATGCTTTCGCTTTGAGTTCCTGGAAAAGCTATTTTTCTGAAAATCCAGTGAAATCCTGTGTATTTCTATGTATTCCTGTGTATTAAATCCTGTGTATTAAATCCAAATGAATAACACAAGGTTTTAAGTTGACATGTTTATTAAAGAACAATTTAATTAATTTAGAGTGTTATTGACGTTGTGAAAAAACCTGCTTTTCTATGACGTCATAATAAGTATATAAACGCAATACACAATTCGCGTTATCACTTTCGATATCATGTCAGACAAGTTACCTAGTGGACTTCCACGGAGTTATATTGAACAGCGATTGAGATTTTTGAATGATCAGCTGAACAGACAACGGCAGCGTGAATTACAACTCCGCAGAGAGAATCAACGGCGATTACAGTATTTACAGCGGGGAGGGGGGAAAAAGAAACTCATTTCGGATTATTACAAAATTCAACTGGAACGAGGACGTCAATCACGGAAATTTAAAGTCAAGGAAAATGTCTACAATGTTGCCTTCAAGCCTATTCCAGAGAAAGAAAATACAGCCTTCATTCGTCGGCTCTTCCGGGATATGTTAAAAAATGTGAAACAGGAAATGCAGTGCAATCCCAATGATTATCTACGTTTAAATATTCGGCACCCGTCTCTGGATTCAGCTATTTGGTACGAATTTACGCAGTCCAATCAGCTCAACGAGGACAAAATTCTGAACAAAATAGAATCCGTGCAGCAATCTAAAAAGGAATTCCTAATCACCGACGGGGCAGTGCAGATGGATTTTTTCCATGTCAAATATCCACAAGGCAGCGGGTGCACTAAGAAAAAACATCTACACGTGGATAAGGAGAAATTCAAAAACTCCAAGAGAGCGATCGTTCGCATTCAAAATCCTGAGGATTCTCTCTGCTTGTCCCGGGCTATTGTGGTAGCACGTCTACACAGCCAGAAATCAAACGACCCGGCATGGGAAACGAGATGGTTACGCATGAGAAAAGGGGATACACAATCGCTCGATCAGAAACGAGAAGCGATAGTCTTGATGGAACAAGCTGGGTGTATTATGAACCAGCCGTGTGGGCCACGTGAATGGGAGCAATTACAGCACGCGCTCGCCCCACAGTATCGATTGAAAATATTTCAATTCAAAACGAATACAACTCGTTTACGACTGGAACCTATTTACAAAGGACCGGGGCAGGGGACTTGTTTGAATATCCTGCTGGATAACGAGCATTACGATGCCATTGTGTCTATGCCTGGAGTGACGGAAAACAGATACTATTGCGATTATTGCGATGTTGGCTACAGTCACATTGAAGAACATCGGACCGTCTGTCCTCATCGATGCTCATTTTGTTTAGCCGATACCCTCTGTACCCCGGACGGGACTCAGACGAATTGCCCTCATTGTAAGGGATTTTTCAGAAATGCAGCTTGTTACCAGACCCACTTGAAACCTTACAGCAGTAATACAACGACCACGGTCTGCAGTTTAATGGGGCGTTGTAACAAGTGTCAGAAATGGATGTCCAAGAAATTATTAAAACGCCACGCGTGTGGGGGTCAAACCGAATGCCGCATCTGTCACAAAGTCGTCACCATGCCTCATCACTGCTTTGTACAGACGAAACCCAAACCTAAGAAAGAAAAAGAAGAAGAGGAGTTGAAAATATACATTTATTACGATTTCGAATGCAGTCAGGAAAACGGTATTCACATTCCCAATTTATGCGTGGCAGAACGTGTGTGTCAACATTGCGACAGTGTGGATATCGACAAGCCCTGTTCTCATTGTGAAGGATTCGGATCACAACGCCGCTTCCTATTTCAAGGACCCGACACGTTAAAACAGTTTATGGAATGGCTCTTACAGAGCGAGACCGATGAGCAAGGCCATGTGGAACTCAAACACGATGAAGCCACCATCATTGCCCACAATTTCAAAGGATACGATGGGCAGTTTATTTTGAATTACCTGGTGCACACGGCGTGTATCAAACCCACCGTCATCCTGAACGGCAGTAAAATCTTATCCATGCAAGTCTTGGGGTTGAGATTCATCGATTCTTACAACTTTCTACCCTTTGCTCTTGCCAAGATGCCCTCTGCTTTCAGATTAACGGAATTGAAAAAAGGCTATTTCCCGCACTTTTTCAACACGACAGAGAACCAGCAGTATGTGGGTCCTTACCCGGCCGCTCATTTCTACAATCCTGACGATATGTCCACCGCCAATCGTGAAGCCTTCTATACTTGGTACCATCAACAAGAGGGCAAAGTCTTTGATTTCCAGAAAGAATTCTTAGCTTACTGCATCTCGGACGTGGATATTTTACGCCGCTGTTGTGCCCATTTCAAGTCCACCCTGTTTGATCTGGTGGAAGTAGACCCCTTTCAAGAATCCATCACGTTTGCCAGCACGGCTAATTTAGCCTACCGACGAGGATTCATGGTTGAAAATACCATCGCCATCATTCCCAATATGGGCTACCGACCAGCACGACGATATTCAGCTAAAGCTTGTCGATGGCTCGCCTGGTTAGAACATCAACATCACTGCATACGACATGCTAGAAATGGGGGCGAAGTCACGCTTGGACCCTATACAGTAGATGGGTATGATGAGGAATCCCGTATCGTGTACGAATTCTATGGCTGTTACTGGCACGGCTGTCCCACCTGTTACCCGAATCTGTTGACTGACATGCATCCTCATCGTGTTCAGCATACGTATCAAGACCTCTACCTGGACACCTTAAAACGAGCCAGTGCTTTAGAAGACCAAGGCTATACAGTCGTGAGCATATGGGAACACGAGTTTGATCGTCAGACCCAGACCAATGCCGACTTACAGGAATTTTTACAAGGAGTCGATATACAAGATCCTTTGAATCCCCGTGACGCTTTGTACGGAGGCCGGACCAATGCTACACGATTGTATTGTGAGGAGGGTGACATGCGATACGTGGATGTCTGTTCCCTGTACCCGTACGTGTTGAAATACAAACCATTTCCCGTCCAACATCCCCAAGTCATCACCAGCCATTTCACCGATGTCAGAGACTATTTCGGGCTCATTCGTTGTCGTGTCCTCCCACCCCGAGAGCTGTATCACCCCGTATTACCTTACAAGACCGGGGGCAAATTACTCTTTCCCTTATGTCGCACCTGTGCGGAACAGCGCAACTTAGGACCCGACGAGCGGTGCCACCACACCGATTCTGAACGCAGTCTCACTGGCACCTGGGTGACCACCGAACTTCACAAAGCATTAGATCTGGGCTATCGTCTCGACCGCATTTACGAAGTTTGGCATTTTGAGAAATCCAGTGACCACTTATTTCGATCGTATATCAACACCTTTTTGAAAATTAAACAAGAAGCTTCCGGATTCCCCGAGGATTGTCAAACAGCCCAACAGCAGCAACATTACATTGAGGAAATTCAGCAACGAGAAGGCATTGCCATGAACCCGGCCGACATCCAGAAAAATCCGGTCCGAAGAACCATTGCCAAACTCTTTTTAAATTGCTTGTGGGGAAAATTTGCTCAACGATTACAATTACCCAAATCCCTGTATCTCACGGAAGAAGAAGAATTACAACAGAAATTACAAGATGCCACTTTAGAAGTCAAAGGCATCGAACTCTTAGAAAATCGTGAACGCCCCGAATGTGATATGATGCTGATCAATTATCAGGAGAAAGAAGAATTTTTAGAAGACTGCCCCTTTGGAAACGTGGTGCTGGCGTGTTTTACAACAGCTCATGCTCGTTTACATTTGTACGAGACGTTACAGCCTTTGGGAGAGCGTGTCTTATACTTTGACACGGATAGTATCATCTATCAGCACGACGAGACCCAGTTCAACCCGACCATTATCAACAGTTTAGGCGGCTGGACCGATGAATTGGGTGGAGATCGTATCATCAAGTACATGTCGGGCGGGCCCAAAAATTATGCATACGAGACCCAGAATGGAAAATCTGTCTGCAAAGTCAAAGGATTGACACTCAATTATCGTGCCTCTAGAGTCGTGTCTCTCGATACGTTGGAAAAAATGTTGAAAGGAGAAGAAGAAGAAGTCCATGTCCGCTATCCGCACTTTATTCAACGAACCCGCCAACATGATGTGCGAACCATTCCTCTGGTGAAGAAATACCGCATGGTGTATGATAAACGTCAACGTATTCATGACTATGACACGCTGCCTTACGGGTATTAAAAAAGGACATGCTAGAGAAAACCATCAGTCGGCAAAATGACGGACTACGAATCACTACATAACCCGGGTACACCACGTTATGCTCTACTGTCAGATCGAGTAGCGTCGTTTGAAAATGCTCCCGAACACTTGCAGAACCTATTACCTACCATTGCAGAAGCGGGATACTTTTACAAAGGGTACGGGGATAACACGTGCTGTTTTTATTGCAACTTTGGACTTCACCATTGGGGAGCTGTCGACAATCCTTGGATACAACATGCTTATTGGTATCCTCACTGTCCTTACCTGAAGTGTAATAAGGGTAAACAATGGGTACGACAAGCCTTCAATGCCTATGCCCGCGCTAAAGACAGTGGTTGCGATTGGGAAGGCTTACCCTTAGACGCGGCAGGGAATCCAATGTGTACCCAGAAATGTCACATTTGTTTAGAACGAGACTTGAGAATTGCTTTTTTACCTTGTGGTCATTTATGTACTTGTGCTATATGTGCTACGGGACTGAAACAATGTCCTATTTGTAGACATGGTGTTGAGCAAGCTGTACGTATTTTTATTTGTTAATAAATAGATATGATTTTCCTGAACTTGTGTCATTTATCAAGATGTATACCTACGAGACACTTGAGCCTTTTCAGTTGAAACATGAATTTACCATGGTGGTGGCCGGACCCTCTAAATCGGGTAAAACAGAATTTGTCAAACAGCTGGTGCAAAATACGCAGTGGATTGCACCGCCTCCCGAAAAGATAGTATGGTGTTATCGCGAATGGCAGGCCGCGTACGAATCCTTACAGGACAAGGTCACTTTTATCCGCAATATACCTCAAGACGATGAGCAGATAGTGGCGGATCTCAGTACGCGTCATCTACTCATTTTTGATGATATGATGGGAGGTAAAGCCATCGAATCGATTGTCGACTGGTTTACGCGCAAAGCGCATCATCGAAATACCAGTGTCATTTATATCACACAAAATCTGTTTGATCGAGCAGTACAACATCGTACCATCAGTCTGAATGCTCACTATCTTGTGCTGTTTAAAAATCCTCGAGATAAATCTCAGATTGGGGTGTTAAGTCGGCAATTACAAATGCCGCATTTACTTCCAGCCTATGAGGACGCCACCCGTGTACCTCACGGGTATTTACTAGTGGACTTGAGTCCTCAGACGTCGGACGATTTAAGATTAAGAAGTCAACTCTTTACCAACTTGGCTGTGCACATGCCCCCGAGAGTATAAATAATGTCACATCATGGGAAGGTGTATCATTCGAAAGACAGTCTTCACCATGGGTAGACCTTCCGCGAAGAGTAAATTAGTCAAAACGTTACGCCGTTTACAACGGGAACGGGATCCCGTTCAACGGAGTCATCTCATTGAATTAGGACGTAGAGCCTTACTCAACTGGTTTGCGATGGGCGCTCGAAATTTATTGCGAGGCGTCTTACCAGGCAATAAAATCACTCAGCGGTTCATTCAATCCCATCGGCAAGACTTGAGTGTCATTGCCGATAAGAAGACCAATGAAGAAGAGCGTAAAAAAGCCATTTTGAAACGAGGAGGCGCCGGATTCTTAGGAGGGACCATTATCCGTCATTTATTCAAATGGGAAACAGGCCGTAAGCCCCGTGGGGGACAACCCAAGAAAACCAAGAAACCACGGGCTAAGAAAGCTAAAAAATCGCCTCAGAGAATTCCTAAACTCATTATTCGCTTACCTAAGAAGACACCTAAGAAGTCCCCTAAGAAGACACCTCTCAGGATGAAGAATCCGTTTCCCAATTGGGCTCCAAAGAAAACCCCTCTCATGGTGAAGATGCCGTTTCCCAAAGCCACTCCCCCCAAGGTCACTAGAACGTTAGCCAATCTGAAAGCCGGATTAGCTCAAAAGAAAATGGAACGATCCATGCATGGGCCTATAGGAAGTTCCAGAACCAGTGATACTGCTCTACCGAGTTTTGCTCATACCTTTGGAAGCATGAAATTTCAACCCTTAACCGCCTCAACACCGGTTCAGGTGCAAAAGAAATATAAATGTAAATTTTGCCCTCTGGTCTTCAATGCGAGAGAGAACCGCAATCGTCACGAAGAGACCGTCCATCACAAACGTTTTGATCCTAAACATCCGAGTGCCATTGTCCTGGACTAGGTATAAAAAGGAGGGGGAAGGGGCCCCACCCTTCATTACCATGGCTCATACGAAGAAGTGTGAATGTCGATTACGACCTCATTTACCGCTCTTGCAGACGTTAGCGGCTCCTCACTATTCCAGCAAATTAAAGACAGAGGTGTTGAAACATTGTTCCAATGACTGCATTTTAAAGATTTGTGAGATTGTGTACAATCTATTAAAAGGGGTGATTCCTCTCACCCCTACTCAGAAGCGACAACTGGGTCGAAAGAAACACATCTTAAGACGCTTAGTCCACCCTCAACCCGTGAAAAAACGACGAGGTATACTCATTCACCAAAAAGGATTGGGTTCGTTTGTGTGTGGCAAGATTTGTAAGAAATCATGAGTCGAAAAATGGTGTTGGTACCGGAAGCGATGCTCAACGAATTAAAAGGCAAATTACCTAAACCTCCCGAATTTACCTCGACTATTGGTTTACGCAGTGATTTGGACGAGATTGAACATCGAGATGATTTAACCGAGAAAGAAAAAGTGGGGTTGTACGGGCATCAACTTCATCGCTATCGTCAATATTTACAACAAGCTCGACATCCCACCCCAGCCACTCGCCCCTCCCCAACCAGTGCAGCCAGTGCCGCCTCACCACCCTCAGCCGCCGCAGCACCCGATGACTTGGAGGAACAGATTATCAAAAGCGTCAATAAACCGGGTCAAAAGAAAGCAGGTTTATTACTCGATCATCTCAAGAAATCCAAAGTGGTGACTTGGAATAAAGAAGGAGAAATCAGTTATAGAGGACGCAGGGTTCCCGATTCCAATATCGTGGATTTAATCACCGAGTCCCAGAGACAAAAACCTTTGAAACATCGTGAACCGCCTGCAGGGTTACAGCAATTTGCTCAAGCGTTAAAAGAAACGAATGCCCCTAAAGGATATTTGACCAATCGGGATGTTATAAAAGCCATGGACAAGCCCGGAAAAATCAGTACGCCTAAACCTATAGAAGAAGAAGATGAGAGCGGATTTCAAGAAATCTCGGGTTTTGACCAATCTTTCTATGAAACTCCCAGACGAATGATGACCCCTAAAAATATCCGGGAGGCTGGTAAAAAGACATCACGTGAAATTGGAAAATGGTTAAATCTGCCATGAAACCAGAACAGATCTTACAGCGACTGTATTACGATCCCAAGACAGGGTATGGGGGAGTCCAGGCGTTGTATCGTCAAGTGCGTCAATTAGGACACAAGATTACCCTGTCTCAAATTCGAGAATGGGTGAAAGCTCAAGATACCTATACCTTGCATAAACCGATACGGAGGAAATTCAAGCGACGACAAACACGAGTGACGGATATGGATGAACAATGGCAATTAGATTTAGCCGATGTCTCCAGCTTGAAACAAGACAATAATGGGTATACGTTTTTATTATGTGCCATTGACGTGCTGTCTAAATATGCCTGGGTCGTGCCTTTAAAACAGAAAACGGGGAAAGAAATGATACGAGGCTTACGACGGATTTTTCGAGAAGGACGTCGCCCCGTGCGCATTCAGTCCGATCAAGGAAAAGAATTTACCAATAAAGAATTTCGTCAAGCCTTCAAATCCATTCATTTCTTTACGACCCGTAATGCCGAAACCAAAGCCAGTATTGTGGAACGTTTTCAACGCACGCTGAAAGCACGCATGTGGCGGTATTTTACACGTCATAAAACACGACGGTATGTCGATGTCTTGGCCGATCTGGTGTATGGTTACAATCATACCTATCATCGCAGTATCCGGCGAGCTCCTGCTCAAGTCAATGCCAAGAATGTCTTGACCGTATGGAAAACCTTGTATGGAAAACAGAGTGCCGATACCACGAGTCGCTTGCAAGTGGGGGATCGTGTACGCATTAGTAAAGCCAAACGTACGTTTGAAAAAGGATATTTACCGAATTGGACCAAAGAACTGTTTACCATCTCTAGAAAAGTGCCAGGACGCAACGTCTATCGCATTCAAGATGATCACGGGGAAGAATTAGAAGGAACCTTTTACGAGAAGGAATTACAACAAGTGATTAAAGACGATGATGTCTACGAAGTGGAGGAGATCTTAGGGTATAAAAAGCGGCGTGTGGGAAAAAAAGTCATTTCAGAAGTCAAAGTGCGTTGGAAAGGATATCCACCCAGTTTTGATTCATGGATTCCGCAAGCGGATCTCATTCGACCATGACCACCCAGTGGACTTTCTTGGGTGAAAAAGTCCCTCGAGCAGAAATTGTGTATTTTGCACAATTATTCCTGTGTTTAACCATCATTATCACTTCGGTCGTCATGTTAGCCTTAGGCGATCCCAATCGCGATTTTTGGATGGTGACCTTAAGTTCTCTCGTAGGCTACGTCATGCCTAGTCCACAAATGACGTTAGCGAGCCCGAGTATAAAACAGGAGTCCCCATCACCTGAGAGATCAGTTCACCATGGCTAACACACAGTACGCCTGGAAACAAGAGGGGAAAAAAAGTACCTGGTTCTGGGATAAGCAAATGTGTTTGATGCATTGTAAACAACACAAAACGTCCACGCATCCTGTGTACTTGTACAAACGGATACTGATACCTCACGGATGGTCAGCCTTTATCATGAAGACTAAATATCAAGAGTTTCGTTGGAAAGTGAAAGCCTTCTGGGGATTGATGGGACGACAAGACGAATCCGATTGGACCTTAAATGCTAGTCCTTGGTTTGACCATTCCGAGGACTGTCTCCGACATTTCAAAGACATGATCAATGAAGGTTATGATGTAGCCGATTGCTGGGGAACCCGACACTATCTGGTGATGCGACGACGCTTAGTCCCGAGACGAACACTAGAGTTGGAAGACTCGGAAGCGTTGATGTGGGGTGGTGGTGGTCGCGATCAAGAAGAATGACATGTAAAATTGTGTATTAACATTATGTTGTATGTTCAATAAAATATGAAAATGTTCATTGTGTTATGAGTATAAATAGAGAAGGAAACAGAGACAGGGTCTCATTTAAGACATCATGGCTGGAGGAGAAGGGTTTTACATGACTCTGTTGAGTGATGGGTCGATGGAATCGTTTCCGACGAATACGACGGCTCAATTTAAAACGTTATTGCCACACACCATGGACTTAACGGATGGAGAATGGGAAGTCGGATTGACCGAAATGATGTACTCGGCCAACTTACAAAACGTATCGGATAGCGAGGCTTATGTGGACGTTCTCATTCCAGATCCGTATACGCAACATGTCCAAGATCCCAACACTTATAAATGGGAAAGATTTAAGACAGAGAATATGGGCAAAGTCACGATGGCCGGGTGTGAGGTGGTGGTCCCCTGGGATCTGACGCCATGGTCCCATCTCTTTGCGGGAGGGGATAGTTTATTTCCCTTCGATATCATTCGCATTCACTTCCGACCCGGAGCTTATACACAACCTTTGGCGTTAATCAATGAAATCAACGCAGCCTTAAGGAGAACCCTGTGGAAAGTATGGAGCGAGTTAGGGAATCCTAACGACGAGGGGAACAACCAGCTCTTAGTGTATCACCCCGAGTACGATCGTGTCGAGTATCAGTTTAATGGGAAAGCACTGAGATCCACCCCCATGTGCATTCGTTTCCCTACGCCCTTAGCGTACAAGCTAGGTCTGGATAGTGACAAAATGATCCTGGGCGATGAAACCATGACGAAATGGATCAACGTGAATTACTTGGGGAACACGACCATGGATGTCTACGACAATCTGAAAGCCATGTATGTGTATTGTGACATTGTGGATCCTCAAGTGGTGGGCACCAACAAATTGAAATTATTGAGAGTCGTCCCCTGTACGGGTCAATACGACGATCGACAACAAGCCCGTTGGGAACCGATTCGAGCCGAATATTTGAAACTGAGTAAGAAATATTTCGATACCATTGAGGTACACATCATGAATTCTTTAGGGCGTCCTATGGGCTTTTTAAATGGGCGCTCCTTAGTCAAACTTCATTTCCGCAAAGTGTATTGAAAGATGAAGTACCATCGAGGAGTCAGACGCCAGAAAGGACACGGAATCTGGTTTCTCATTCCATGGATTGCCAATGCCATTGTGGGTCAAGCGGGTCAAGGAAAGAAGAGAAAGAGACGGCGTAAAAAGTATAAAAAGCGGGTGTAACCCCTAACGAAGTTCATTTACATCAAGATGCACTACCATAAAGGTTTAATACGGCAGCAGGGTCACGGGCTTGGAGCCCTGCTGGGAATAGCCAGCAAAGTGGCGGGTCCCCTGATCAGTGGATTATTAGGTGGAGCCCCCGCACAACAGCAACAACAACAGCGTCCTGTCTATCAAGAGAGATATTATGATTACGACCGCCCTTATCGCCCTTATCAGAGGAGACGACGTAGAAGCCATCCAACAGAAGAATATGATCCAGAATCTGAAAAGCAGAAGGGAAAAGGATTTTTCACCGATTTACTCAAATCGGGGGCTAAAAGTGCCTTAAAGGCTGCTGCTAAAACAGGGATGGATGTGTTAGATAATAAACGATCCCTCAAAGACGCTCTCAAGACACACGGTGCCCAAGCCCTGAAAGAGACAGCCGGGTATGCCCGTAGGCGAAGATCTCGAAAAACCCCATCCAAACGAGGAAGAAAAGCACGCACAGGAATACTCAGGAAGCCTGGAACCACGACCCTCAAAAGAAAACAGGTGGGAAAACAGGTGGGAATACAGGAAGGAAAAGGCTTTGTTAAAAGAAAACAACGTATCTTAGCTCGGGGAGGGCCTCATAAGAGACCTAGGAAGCAACCTAGGAAGCGATCTAGGAAGGGAGGTAGGAAGCTCGTGAAAAGGGGTAAGCCAAAACGCTCTCTGGATATTTTCGACTGAGAACCCTATAAAAAGGGAGTGAGAAGGAGCCCAGAACACATTTGATGCCAGTTCACGCTGAGTAACACATCGTTCCAATATGATGCACCGAGAATCTTGCGCTTGTGGCACCAGCAGTTTAGAACTGTTTAAAGTGCCCCCGACCAACGTCACTTTAGAAGATTCGAAATGGATGGAATATTACCCCATTTCCAGTACCCTCAACTCGGATACGGCTCCGATTGAATTTGAAATCAAAGGACAAGGAGATGAATATCTGGATTTATCCCAAACGTATCTCCAGATGGTCTGTAAATTCACGAAAGCCAATGGAACGAATCTCGCAGGAGGCAATTCGTCCTCGACCCCCGTGAATAACATTCTCCATTCCTTGTTCAGTGAAATCGATGTCAGTCTCAATGGAAAAGTCATTACCCCGGGAACGGATACTTATCCCTACAAAGCGTATCTGGAGAAATTGCTGTCTTATGCACCCAAGACTCTGGAAACCCAGATGAGAGCCTGTAGCTTGTGGGAAAAAGATACGGCAGGACATATGGATGAGGTCAAATTAGAAGCTCTGGCTCAAACTCCTATCGAATTTGCAGTAGTGAATAACAAAGTCAACATCGCGGCCGTCATCCCGACTCCCGAGTATCCGGATGATTCCAAGAATGTAGGGTTGAGAAAACGTCACGAGAAGATTACAGACAGTAAGGAGATCGTGTTGATGGATCGATTACATCTGGATTTGTTTGAGCAAGAGAAATGTCTCCCTAATGGCGTGGATGTCCGTCTCCGATTCAATCGCGCTCGACCCCAGTTCTACATGATGACCGCTGCCGGGAGTAGTGGGAAAGTGGTCATTCAAAGTATGATCTTGTGGGTGAGGAAAGTCAAACCTGTGCCGAGTATCATTAATCTCATCAATCAGCAACTGAGTACTCAAACGGCGAAATATCCATTGAGACGAGTGGAAGTGAAAACCTTCACCATTCCTAGTGGCACCCAGTCTAAAATCACCGATCATCTGTTTCAAGGACAGATGCCTAAACTGATCGTGTTGGGCTTTGTGGACAATGCGGCTTTTAATGGGGATAATACCCGAAACCCCTTTCATTTCCAAAATGAGAGAGTCAAGAAATTAGAAATCAGTATCAATGGAGAAATGATGGAAACCCGCCCTTTGGAACCTAATTTCACCGACGATCAGTACCTGAGATCGTATTTGAGTCTGTACAAAGGCTTGGGAAAATTAGGCCAGGACTGGGCTCCGGACATTACCCTGGAAGAGTATAAAAACGGTTACACCCTCTGGTGTGTGGATTTCACGAAAGATCAAGAAGCCCAGACGGATAAATTTCATCTCATACAGACGGGGAACTTGAGAGTGGAAGTGCAATTTGCCGCCAACGTGGCCAGGACCTTAAACTGTGTGGTGTATGCCGTGTTCGACAATCTGCTAGAAATCAACAAACAACGAGAAGTCAGCATCGATTACTAAGAGAGAGAGAGATGGATACTCAGCAATTGAGAGATGTTTTACAACGAGATTTAGGACCGGCGTTTGCCGGTGTGTATCCTCGAGATGTCATACCTGAGCTGTTACCTCATCACAAAGCCATCGTGGTGAATACAGACCCTCACGATCGCCCTGGAGCGCATTGGGTCTGTTTGTATTTGAGTAGCCCTACCGTCGAATATTTTGATTCTTACGGATTACCTCCCAGCCATAAAGACATCCAAGACTTTATTCAACGCCACGGAGAGACTTGGATTCATAATACCCATTGTTATCAAGATTTGAATACGGATGTCTGTGGACAATACTGTGTGTATTTTTTACATCAACGCCATCGACATAGAAGCACCGTACAAGAATGGTTACTTCCCTGGAAAGGCACGGCCTTACAACGCGATCGTTTTGTGGCGGATTGGTTTAAAGAGACCTTCCGTAAACCGAGAACCCATCAAGGACAAACTTGTCAATGTCAAAGACTGAATGTATTGTAAACTATGTTATTGTTATTGTTTATAGTTGGAGTTTAATAAAACGTTGGAAAAAAAAAAATTCTTGTCATTGTAATCAACCATGTCTTTTCAAAAAGAATGGGTAGCCCTGAAAAGGGCTGTTTTCTTTCTCTCTGTTCTTTTCTCTTCTTCTTCTCTCTTCTCTCTTCTCCTTCTTCTCTTCTCTGTCCCCTCTCACTGTCTGTTCTTCTTCTTCTTCTTTCTTCTTTTCTTTTTCTGCTCCTCCGGGGGTTGCTCGTGGTCAAACACAAACACAGGCAACCACCCGTGTTTAAAAAACATTCTCCCCGGAGGCCGCTGTACCACTTCTAACTCTGCGTCCCAGTTTTCCTCAGGCGGGGGCAGATCCTGGCTCATGGGTGGTGGGGGAAGAGCCTCCCGTGAGGCCGGCTGGGCAATCTCTTGCTCCCAATCCTCCTCCCATTTGATGCAATAATCATTCACCGTAGGGTCTGGTCCTACTCTGCGGCTCATGGTTCTGGTTCCTTTAAAAAATCGGAATGCCCGATTTTGACGTTGCGCTCGGTTTAAAAAGGCGAGAGCGTGGACGTCCTCGAAAACATCCCCTTACCTCAGATGGCTGACGTCATGTTGATGACTCATCAAAAAACACTATATACATAGGTCACTTGTTACCATTTTTTCTCAATCATGTCGTTTGAACGGTACGTGCAAGATGAGAAAGATGTACTAGTGTGTGGGTATTGCCGAGGACCTTGGAGCACTTGTGGCTGTTTTCATTATAAAAAAGAAAACATCCTGGCCAAACATAAGTGGATAGAGTATATGGCAGAGCTGAATTATTGTCCCTTTGTCTATAAATGTTGTGGTCACACTAGAGAACCCTGGCTAGCGTGTAAGTGTCCGCAGCATTGTACCATCACCCCTGAAGAAGAAATAGCGCATAAGGACTGTACCTGTGAGATCTGTCAGGAGTTTAGAGAGCGCTGGACTCAGAGAAAGTTTAAGCCCCACCTGTTTCAACATTGTCCTTACAGTCAAGAACCCCGGTCAACGTGTACCTGTGAGACCTGTCAACCAGCATGTCGGTGATGGATCTACGAGGAGATGTATTATCTCTACCTTGGGTGGATGGTATTGTACAACAATGTAACTGTTTAACGGTGAAACCTCATGGATTAAGTCAACGTATTGCCGACCGATTTCCTTGGGCTAATCTGTATGCGACCCGACAACCTTTAGGAGGGAGAAATTTAGCTATAGCAGGGGATCGAGGAATACCGGGTACTGTGTGTATTATGCCTCATTCTACTCATCCTGATGTGATCTGTTTCTTAGCGCAATGGGATTACGGGAGAGGCACTCAACGCTTACCCTTGTATGCCGATACCCCCGAACAACGTGAACTTTGGTTTCAACAATGTTTACAGGAATTAGGCACTTTGTCTTACCAGACTTTAGCGTTTCCTTATCGTATTGGATGTGGATTAGCCGGAGGCAATTGGACTCATTATAGACAATGGATTTGTGACTTTGCTTATCAGTATCATAAACATGTGTACATTGTCAAGAAAATGTAACTTTATTATAGCTTTATTCTAACTCTTACTTGTGTTAATAAAAACTTTTTTAAAACAAACTTGTGTGTTTCTTGATTTTTGCCATAAAAAGTGTCTTTTCAAAAAAGTTGGTGGCCCTGAAAAGGGCCGTTTGGTCCTAAGGACCGACTTTTCATTCCCTGCTTCCGGTAAACCGGCATAACGGGCACCGTCCCCGGGTGTGTCGCCGCTCCTCTATCCGCTCCACGCACGAGCAGCAAGCTGGGCGCTGCCCACATCCCCTACAGGTGATTCCAGAGTGTACCCTGTCTTGCCAGCAGACAGGGCACTTAAACCAGATGGGAACCACCCTATCTGCCCAGCCAGGGACAGTCATAGGGTGGTTCCTCGGGGGATGAGTTGCCACCGGTGCGTGGGTTGGCCTCGGTGGTGGAGTCCTCCCTGCAAACCGGATGGTAGGTGGTGGGGGTCTTGCAGGGGCTGCCGGTCTCGGTGGTGATGACGTGGCTGCCACCAGCAGCGACGGACTCTGGGCTGGACTGGGAGGTGGTGCGGGGGACGGTGACCGCGGTGAATACTCCACCGGTGACGCTGATGAGTCGCTCATCGGCACCGGGCTGTATTCCTCCGGTGCCGATGGGATCGCTGGTGGTGGTGTTGTAGCCATCGCCGGGGAGTAAGGTGGTGGTGGTGAGGGTGGCTGTGGGGCCCGTCGGCGCGGTCTCGTGGCCGTGGAGATCCGGGCGGTGCGGCGGCGGGGTGCCCTCCCTTCATACTCGGACCGCACCCGGCAGATGATCTCACGGACCCCACTCTGGTCGAAAGGGGAGAAGGTGCTCAGGTCGTTCTCAGAACGCACGACCCAATTCTCCCCTACCCGTTCCTCAGCCACCACTACCAGCCGGTACCGGAAGCCAAGCAAGGTCTGGAAATTGAAGAGCGGGTCTCTTCTTGTAGCCATTCTTCTTTCTTCTTTCTTCTATAACTTAAAAAGCTGTGCTGGATCACCAGTGAAGCAAACTGGCGAGTGCGCCGGTATATATCGGGAAAGCGCGGACCTCCTCGAAAACATCCCTCGCTTCGGAGACGAAGGCAAGATGGCGGCCGTCAAAATGGCGGATTTGTGCTTTCGAGTAGAGAGTTTTTTCTCATTGTCTTTTTCTAGACATTCGATATCTGTGCAAGGTAGATTTAATCTGATAGATTCTGAGACGGCGAATGCGTTAAACTTATTTTTATTTTGCTACGTCGCATAGTTTTCAAAGAAACAGAGGTTAAAGAGGTCGAGTCGAGGTTCAATGTTTCTTCACCCCCTCTTTAAAAATGTATTTCTCGAGCATGTACATCCCTAACAACATCTCATAAGGTCTATTCGATAGAAAACACCTTATTTGATTCGATTTTCACTCTACCTTTAGGATTTTCTGGATTCCTCAACAAATAAACCCTTCTCTGAGAGACTCAACCAAACACAGCTTTCGTGTAAACAATTTTATTCATGTCACATATTTCAAATACATAACTCCCACACACAACACCAATGCACATGTCTTTTTAAAATAGGGTCCAACATTTTTTCCATTTCTCGAATCCTGCGTTGAAATCGATAGCGATCAGCGGCTACAGTCATCCAGATACTTGTCCGGTCTTCTTCGGGTAACAGATACACTTCATTATGGTCCAGATTAAAAGTCACACGTTTAACTTGACGTACATCTCTCGAAGACATCGTAGTCTGATTTTCTCGATTTCTGCTCTGTCTGTGGGTCGCATTCGTTTCAATTCCTGGCCCATTAAATGAATCAATACTAAGGCTTGCGGGTTGACCCGGTTCTCGATCAAATACTGACAGAGACATGGATAGTCCTTTAAGCTGATGGGAAATAATTCTTCTCGCATATAGTGTAACACAAATTCAATCTGCCCTGAATGAATGTCTGTGAGATAATCCAATACATAAACTATCGCTTTCTCTGTGATGTGGTCACTGCTGGCCATCCTCCGGGAATAAATGAAATGAATTAAGTTCTTCACACTTTATGTATACTTCTCGAAGCCAGTCCTTGGTGATACTTTCAATCTCGGCGGTTTTTTCAGGCATGCGTTTCTTGAATTCCTCCCCCAGGACATGAATTAACATCAATCCCGCATCGTTATAGAGCTTGATGTACACCTGGTTCCGTAGATCTGTATATTCGTCCAGAGTCATTGGAAACACTCTCGCTATCAGAAAATGTTTAACGAATTGAAACACCGTATCGTCTTGCATTTTCTCTACCCATTCTAATGCATGGTTATGCGCTTTTTCTGCGATGTGGTCACTGCTGGCCATCCTCCACGAATAAAGGAAAAGAAAAACGGTTAGGTTTTTTTATACACCTTTTCCAGCCAGTGATCGGTAATCGCTACAATCGCCCCAGTCTTCTCAGGTTCCCGTCGTCTAAATTCTTGGTCCATGGTATAAATCATGATCAATCCAGACTCTCTGTTCAGGTTGTCGGCTATATGCTTGCAAACGCTGGAATATTCATATAAGGTCATAGGAAATTCCCAAAAGATCAACAACTTCATGGCGAATTTATATCTCAACGGCTGTTTTTCTTTCCAGTCCTTGATACACTGTAATGCAGCGCTACGAGCGTTGTTCACCGATTCTTTGTAGTCCTCGAAATGCTGTAATACAGCGGTAAGAACGTTGTTGGTCAATTCAGCCATGATGATCAAAATGAAAAAATTCTAAAACGTTCTTGTTTTATAACAGGGCAGCCATTCCTTTCATACGAATCAGTTCCACGAATCCTTTTTGTAGACAATCGCGTAAGATCCGATCAATGTCACTCATCTGGTCTGGAAGATTCTGTTTCAATTCCTCAGCATACAAATAAATCATGAGTAAACGGCCCGTATTGGTATTCTCCGCTAATGAATCAGCAATCCGTTGAAAACTATGTACATTTCTGACCTCCGGTGACATCTGTTGTACAAATTGACGAGCATTTTGAATGACAGGGTCATGTAAGGCCACGTTCATACATTGTAGTACATAACTATAGCCATTTATTCTCGTAGTAGCACTGCCGCCCATAGTAAATAACGAACGTTCAGAAAACACCTGTATTTATAGGTAAAAGGTTATGCATCACGTGATCAAACACCTGCACCACGTGATCAAACACCTGTACGTCAGGTGGTTTTTCTACAGTCATTCTTGTCTGACCTTCAGTCATGGATACACGGAGAATTTTAAGAGCGAGACGCCGCCGCCAGGGAATACAACCAGTGGAGAATTTAACCATAGTAGAAGATTATGTAGACGAGATGGAGATCTGGGACAATTTAGTACAGAGATGTCGCCATCGATTACGCTGGGGGCGATCTAAAAATTGGTGTTTTGACTATGTATTGCGGTCACATGAAACAGTGGAGGATATTTGCCTGCGATTAAGTGACATGTACCTGAAAAATTCTCCCCTCATACAGTACATGATTTACCAGTTTTACACGTTATTGAACGGCACTCAAAAAGTATCGGGATTTATTCGACTGGAGAAACCACGTTACCGAAGAAGTGTATGGGTATTGTTTTGGGATGCACACTGGATGTGGGAAACCGTCGAAGAGATACGTTTCCCCGGGAGAAGAGCTCGACAATTAGTACAACACATTATATCCGAAGATCATGACTTACACGTGTATATAGAAGAACCTGCGTATGAAGCCGGGCATTTTTAAAAATAAAAACTTCATGCATAGCCCTTTTTAGGGCTACTTTAAACACCAATATAAGTTCCATTCCACTAAAAGTCAATGTGCACTAGCACGCGCTGGTCGCGAGAAACCGGCTTTTCAAGTTCAATTAGGGCACTAGCACGCGCTGGTCGCGCGATGTTCTAGCTGAAACCGGTTTTTCCAGAAAAAGATGATGCAACCACGTGCTCCCCACGTGACCCCACGAGACAGAATAGTCTAGACATTTTGCTGGCTATAAAAGCGGAGCCCCAGTGTCAGTCCTCATTCGATCTTCAATCACCTTCCAGAAGACATGGCTCAGAAACAACTAGAATTTGTGGACAAAGCTCAGAAGAAAATAGATCAGCTGGTACAGAAGCAGATGGGACCACAGAAAGACTACATTGAACTGAAGAAAGCTAAGACTGACGATCAGAAGATTGAACTGGGGAAGACCTCGAACTTCTTGCTCACGTCTCCAGACTACGTTGCTCAAAGAAGAAGAGAAGAGAAGAAGATGGCCCAGACCTCGAACCAGACCACGAGCTTCAATCTCACGCCTTCAGACCACGTTGCTCGACAAGAGAAGATGGCCCAGACCTCGGATTACCTCCCTAGCCAGAATCCGACAGACCCGGGATTAGGCTTCTATTTTCCCGATTCACAGGACGCTACGGGATTGGAACTGGGCCTCTACAACGCTCAGAATGAACCTCCGACCATGAACAAAGAAGACTTTGCGATCATTACCACGACAATAGACGGGATCGTTAACCGCATTAATGTGCTGAGTAATGAGATTGGAAATCATACCACAATCCTACTGAAGAAGTTGGAAGAGCTGACTTCTAAAAAACCTAGGAAGGAATACACTCCAGATTACACTGCTAACCCGTGCTACACGTGTGGAGAAACAGGACATTGGTCGCCGAATTGCCCACAGAAAACAGATTATCCGCAGACCAGTAAGAAATCGAGGTCAGCAGATTCTCAACAGACCAGCAAGAAAACCAAACAAAAGGATCCTTGCTACAAATGCGGAAAAATAGGACACTGGATTAGTGAGTGTCCAGAAGAACAACTGGAAATAGATGCGATGATTGGACCCGTACCTGGCTCAAAATCCCCTGTGAAGAGAGAATACACACCGTTAGAGATGTGGAATCCAACCGCACCTACTGAAGAACGGCCAAAAAAGAAGAAGAAACTCAGCAGAAAGTAATGGACTGTGCTTGAACTGTTATGCTTATTGAACTGTTTTTATGCTTATTGAACTGTTTTGCATTGTTCTATGCTTGCACCATTGTTCTTTAATAAACATGTCAACTTAAAACCTTGTGTTATTCTTTTAGATTTAATACACAGGATTTCACAGGAATACACAGGATTTCACTGGATTTTATACCGATTTTCAGAAAAATAGCAGGAACTCATTCCAGGAACTCCAAGCGAAAGTACCGCATCATAGACCACCAGCCATAGACCTGTCTATTCACCCGCTCTACAACCCCTGCTGGGGTTGACCCCGTCCTAGTGCACTCCGTTCACCCCAACACCGCTTGACCAATCAACAGACACCCTTGCTTGACCTCATTTGCATAAAAAGTGCACTCAGTTGACCCACCCATCGGGAGGGTTTATACTACTCACGTACATGTAGTATTTCAAAAGTCTCAAACAGATAGAGATATATGTATTTACAATAATCTCAGCGAGTCCTCTATGTACATGAACGTACACACTGCTATTTACAAAGCACGAAACCTAATTATAAGTAACAGATCGTTACGGCATATTCTTTCTCGCTGATTAAAAGAGAATTGAAACGTCCTTTAGTAATACATAAGTATCTAATCAATGTATCCCGAATTTCCATTGATTCAAAAATAAGTTTCAAATACATGTGAATGTTTAACTTTTTTCAGTGTGTTTTACATGTATGTTTAGATGCTTGTAAATATCTCAGCACAAGGAAACAAAGTAATTTCGCGACTACCCTCTTTCCAAAATATGGATTTCATTCAAGTGTAATAAAAAAATTCCACCGGCTTGAAATAAGAAAGAAGATAGTTTACGTTATTTCCCAAATGGAGCATCGTAGATTTAAGCCACAAAAAGTCGATAGAATGCATTTAAACTTTGGTCTAATTTGGTACTGTAAAATCATTGCATTGTAACGTGCCCTCACTCTATTTACCTACAATGACATTGATAAAACTGATAAATGCTCTCCGAACTGCATTTACATAATTGTGACCCATGAAGTACTTCACTCGACAGATGACTCGCACAATGGTCAATAACTGTTGACAATTTGTCGAAATGATTTTTTTTTTCTTATGTAAAGAATGTTCTGGGTGACATTGGCCTTTACAAAATGACCTTGAGTGACCTTTGTCTGAAAGCAATTTGCCTATTACTTATTTCTGTGATATATGATCAATAATTCTTCAAAAAAATTTGAAATAAGGATTTATTTTTCCTTACATAACACCTTTGTTCAAATTCATTTACACAATAAACATTTGTGTGATATATGACCAATGATTGTTGAAATATTGTTGAAATGAAGGTTGTTTTTTGTTGTTGTTTTTTTTTTCATCTGTTATGTATATGTTCGAAGGGACCTTGACTCTTACAAAATGACCTTGAATGACTTTTGTCCGAAAATCATTATCACAGTTATTCAAAAATATTAAAAAAAAAAAAAAAAAAAAAAAAAAAAAAGACCTGTGAAGATATTACACCATGGTGTTTACGTTAGGGATCGATCACATAAACCCCTGATAAACATCCAGCTTTTCGTAAACGAAAGCTATAGTTTCACTGGTTCTGAGGAATTAAATTTGACCACACTCAGGAACAGTCTGGTGTTGAGATTTTGTGAGGATCGAGCGCATTGTACTGAAAACCATTGGCTTGCGCAGATGAGTTCAGAAGGAGTGAGTTTTAGCTCACCTGAGATGAAAGCTTAAGTGAAGTTTTTTGATCACCCTTTGTCCGTTTATCCGTTTGTCTGTCGGGTTTCACATTTTCAACTTCTTTTCCAGAACCACTGGGCCAGTTTCAACTGAACTTGGTAAAACCACCCTTCGTTAAATGGAATTCAAGTTTATCAAAAGAAAGACAATGTCAGTTTTCAAAGGGAAATAATAGGGAAATAGTGAAAATGCATTGACATTTTTTTCTTCACCAGAACCAGCAGACTAATTTCAGCCAAACTTTGCACAAAGCATTCCTAGGTGGAGGGGATTCACATTTGTTCAAATGAAAGGCCATGTTTTCCTCAAAGGGAACCACTGGGTCAGAAGAGTTGAAGTTTATATGAAAAGTTTATGACATATAATGTAGTGCAAGTGCAATTTTGTTACACCCCCTTCGGAAGAAGGATGGGTCATATTAGGAAATCAAATATTTATATGCGAATAAAAAGGTACAATGTAATATCATTCAAAACGTTCTTCTCAAGAACCACTGGGACAAATGGAATGGAATTTTTATGAAAACTTTCTGACATAGTGCATATTCAAGTTTGTTAAAATGGGTAGGGTTGGGCCATACTGGGAATCAACGTTTTCTATATGCTGATATGTATGGAAAACATCTTTTAAAACGTATCTTAAATTATCTAAGCTAGGGTTTCATATTTTATATCCAATGATTTGTGATTTGGTGACCTTGACTTTGACTTCTAATTCAAAAATTACCTATTCAATATCTCCTGAAAAATTTAACTAAGGTAGATCTTTCATATCTTGCATATAAATGTTACCTTTCATTTCATAGCATGCCCTTTGACCTTGTGACCTTGTGACCTGGTAACCTCGAACTCTGAGTTTGACCAACTTTTAAGAAAACATAACCTATTGAGTATACCTGGAATTATTTTCGGTAGGGTTTTCATATTTTGTATATATTTCCTTTTTGGCAAGACATTCTGACACAGAATGTTTCATCTTTTGACCTTGGAGTTTGCCCTACTTTACGAAAAATCTTAGCTATTCAATATCTGCTGTAGAAGTACTTAAGGTAGAACTTTCATATTTTGTATAGATTCTTAATGACAAGACCTTATTATACGTTGGTGTTGATCTTGAACAACGCAGCGCCAAGGTGGCTCAGGTGGGCAATGTGTCCTAAGGGCCTCCTATTTGAAATAATGATGAAAATCTACACATCGTTTATTTCCTACTATGAGAATAGCCCTTTTTCAAAAAGAAAAGTTAACCTACATGCATACACTTAAAAACACAAGACGACTTCCGTGCAATTTTCAACGATATTGATTGAAAAATAATGGAAGAAATTCTTCAATACTAAATATGAAACTCGTTATTAAATACACTCTAAAAGCGACTATACAAGCGTCCTTTGTTTGCATTGTACATGTCTCAAATCGTTGCTTAAAAAAACCTTTAGAAATAATTACAAGAGGAAGATTCGTTCACTTAATAACCTCATTTATTCAAACATTCCGAACTTGGTTTTGGTTTTGCTTTGATTAAACAATATGTCATCCAAGCATGTTTCTGCCTGCGAACAATATCCAGAAATCTTTTCATCAATATATCATATGAGATCTTACATTGTTTCATTTACATATGTATGAATTTTAGCGATTCACATTCAACATTTGTAGTGATGATACACTGTATGGGAGAGTACACTGTGGATATCCAATCACTTAAAATATCGATGCGTCTGTTAGTTTCCAGCGGTAGTGAAACGATAGTGCATGCATATAATACAAGTAAAAATGTTCAGATTGAAAAAAGATGAAGATAACGAGAAGACATCAATTTAATCCTATAAAGATTACATAATAGAGAACAAGGCAAACACGAACTCTTGATTTCCCCCATAGGTGGGATCAGGTTTTTAGGAGGAGGAGCATCCCCTGTTGATTAGCCACACCCAATATCTTGATCAGGTAAATGGAATACTCCTTACTCGAAATCACCATAAAAAGTGTGTATAGACCGGTTTAGCAAGTAGCATGAAATACACAGTACTATATTCGACTCCGTGACGGGTTTTATATATGCAAATATGATCATTATAATGACCATATTAAATACAAGACAATGTTTTCGGCGACGGTAACGAACATTTGAATTTCACACATATATTAGTATTTTCTCCTTTTATTTAGTATTGAATAATACCGAAGTACATATTTTTAACGTCTACCAACATTTCTGCTATCTACTAATAATGTAGCGGTTCATTTGTCATCCTTTATAACATTGATATAGACTTGGACATTAAATGGACCAAGTTAATTATTGAGAAAAACTTTAGTACAGTAAATCAATCAATACATGCAGTATGTCCTTTTTTCAGTACACGAGCCGTCCAATGACAACGAATCCCCTTGATCTGCTTGTATCTATCCACTAAGCAATCATGAATGCGTTTAAATCAATCTCGTCAATGTGTTGAAGACGTCAGTTAAACAATGAAACAATGAAAGATGGTGTGGATTTTGATATAGGGGGTATGACGGTCATAGGAAAATTACAGGACGCACGCAAGAACTTCTGTCGTTTTCAATGTTTAAGCAATCGACACGTGGCCAGTCCCTATCGTGGTTTAGTACTGAGTCAAGAACTTTCGAAGCGCCATTGCTATACCAACTCGAAACTCTACAACATGTTTAGAAAGTAAAAGCAACAGAATGCAAATATTATCTTCAAACCACAACCATGTATCAACAAAGGTAAACGATGAGACGGTATCTTCACCATGTAGTTCACGCACGCCAGTCCCGTGGAGATCCGAGTTGACGTATCGTTATCGTACAACTGTCGCACTTATATCCCTCTATTACTCTGTAGAAGTATCGTACTGCTGTAGCCGCTTCTCAGAGTACATCTTGCAGCTACTCTACCACGAATTGAGCAACTAAATAATAAACACACTGCTGCCGTCTTATTGTTGGAGGGGGGGGGTGCAGTTGGCGAGTTGTGTTGACTTGAGATTCTGTCGCTGGAGCTTTATCGGGATGTGTGACAGTGTTAGAAGAATGTAACGACAATATGAGATGATAGAGAAGTAAAGACTACGTCAGGTGCAACTCTAACTCTTTTTTTTGAAAAAAAAAATTCTTGGTTTTGATGCATGTAAGTGTATTGCATATCCTCGTATTGACGTTTTATTCATGAAACTGCTGTCAATTTATGATTATCGAATCGACTCTAATATTGACCTCGTGACATACATTTACGCTGTGAAGTCAGAGCGCATTCACCATTCTCTGTTAATCGTACCGAATTTATATAAGAAGGTCGTCGATCATTTTTTTCTACAAATGGCTCATAATCTTACTGTTTTGCCATAAATTTCATAACATTATATGTCCATCTTCTCTCTGAAACCAAGAAAGGGAAGATTGTCTTTGAAAATAATACTAAACATGACGTCTGAAGAAACGGAAATTGGCACTATCTGGATGTCGCCTGACAAGCATATTCACTTCAAATGTTGATTTCGATATTAATTATGCCATGTATCTAGCATGTTTTCCTATTAAATGAAACGTAAAAGATAGAAATATATGAAATTAATTCAAATTCCATCAATGATTCTATTTGATGCGATTAAACAGAGTTTCAAACATGTCGCCAAAAATCAGTAATTTACGTTATGGAAGCATCAATTGCCCTCAACTATGAAAATATATACATTTGTCTATACAAAAACCTCGTTTTTGTAGACGTAACTTAATATACTTGTATTTGATAGAACGAGTGTAAGTGTATCAGCAATGCGTTAAACAGAATCATGTCCCTTTAGAACTGTTTAGTAGAGATTTTTTAAGAATGTAATTTACGTTAGGCGTATAATTAATACATGCAGTGAGATAAATACAGAAAACATTGATCCTCTTATAGACGACACCATATGCGAAAAATTAAAACACTAAATAGGTTTTCTTCGAATGATTATCTTGCTTTCAAGTTAAAAGATTATCAAAATGTAATTTACGTTTTGTAATTTACGATATGTCCATTGAAAGAAATGCCCAAACATACGTTAGTAACTTAGTTTACGATATTCGGAACTGCATGGCCGGGTCAGGTTTCCTTCCGTATAACTGTCGGCGCTGATTATTTCCGGTATTCACCAAAGATTTTCTTGGTACATAATTCAAGGTCAACAGAAAACTACCATTTAGACAAGTAACATTACAGTGTTTCATTCAGGCGATCAGCAAGTAATTATATGTCAAATTGATTGGTATTGATTAAAAAGAAGTTCATATAAATCATATAAGCCAATTAAAGTATATCAGTTAAAGGGAATGTACAATTTAAATGGGAAAAGCAATGCACATGTTCTGAAAAGTGAAGGAAAAAACATCATAACTTTGTTTTTATTTCGCAATTTTTATGCCTTAATCCTATTTTAACACCCAATATGCGTTCTGTTCTTCAACTGTATGCCTTTTGTATCAAGAATAGGGGTAGTACAGTGTACTGAACGCATGAATTAATGAATTATAATGCCGCAAACCCCCTAACGTAAATTACATGATAAACACCTGCTCTCATATTTTTCACGTAATATAAAGACGAAATAAAAATAGACTCATCATAAGTGAAGGCCAGAGATTGAATGTCTTTGCTATAGAATATTTCACGTTTGAATTGTTCATTTCTCTTACTGGAGTGTTAACATTTCACATAACGTAAATTACAGGTATCATAACGTAAATTACATAAAATACTTCCATGTTCTGTAATGATTTTGACATACAGTGTTTTGTTTTAATATGTCTTGAAGAAGGATGACATCCTACAACATAAGAACTACGTTGTTGTATCTGACGATTTGGGCCATAACATATGACTTGTGTATGCTATTTTGAAAGATATTGTAAAGAAGGTGAAGGAGATCGTTCCAAATCTCACCTACATTACAGCTCTCAGTATCGCAACAAAATAGCCTTTTACATAATATCTGGCCACACTAACTTGCTTGGTGTCCCAGCCCCGTTGAATTATTTTGAAACGGGTCACGGCAAGGGACCATGTGATGGTGTCGGTGGAACAGCAAAGCGGGCAGCGGACATGGGTATTAAACAAGAAAAATTCATTGTCCAAGATGCCAATGACTTCTACGTTAATGTTGGAGGCCACCATAAATCTGCAACTTACACTTTTTTTTGTTTCTTCGTTCCAAGCGGATTCAGCTAGGCAAAAGTTAGCAGAACTGAATAAGAACCTAATAGCTCTGAAAGGAACGATGAAAGTCCATCATGTCTCTGCACTGGAAAAGGGGAGAATCCGCACTTCCGTTACCTCTTGCTACTTCGAGGTTTGTTTAAATGGTGTAGACCATATTGGTACCAATGGAAGCATTCTTAAACAGAGACAAGAGGTAACGTCAAGATTGCATTCCACGGAAGACGAGGAATTGCAATCTAATTCAGCAAATGCAAAAATTACAAGTCCTACCATTGTTTCCACTGAATCTGAATACGACGAGAATAGAAATCCTCTGCGATATGAAAAGGGAGATTAGATAGTTGTTTCCTACGAACAAAAGTGGCATGTAGATCAAATAAAATCTATCGACCAAGGAGATGGAGAATATGAATTATCTTTTCTCAGAGTGAGTGGTGGACGCTCTACATACTGGTATCACAGTACATATAAATGGCCAAAACCCGCAAACATACTTGATATATCCTACTATGATGTCATCTGTAAAATAAACTGCCCTTAAAAAATTGGTAGAATAGGACGTAGTTTGAAATTGAATGCTGCAGGCACTGAAATTATTCAAAATACTCGTTCGAAGGACTGAATGTAGTGTTCCAGGACATCGTTTTCATGTTTCTCGTTCCGGATTTGTAACTTACGTTATCAGTGTTAAACAAGGGGTTTCTCATAAAGCTTATGTTTTAATGACGGTTTGCCAAAAATATTGCGAATATATATGTTTTAAAGTGTTAAAAACTATCATATTTTCTGTTTGCTTTGAAAATATTTAGATTAATTGTATTTTCTCAAGATTTTTGGAATAGAATATAGTTGTTCTTTAAAATTTAGGCAAACTCTAGTGGTATCCCGTTGTCTATGTACAATTTTTTATTACAGATTTGCCCATTGATAAAAATAATTGTAAAGAATGAATGAAGATTTTCGGTGAACTTAATGAAATTTCATAATAAAGCTAGATTATGTTATTTTTGACTGAAATGTGTAATTTACGTTATCATATTATTTTATGCAAATTTTCATTCAGTTTAAGTATCAAGATGAAATAACTTCCATAAACACGATCAAATTATTATAATTTCTATTTCTTATCCATCTTTTTTTTATTGTAATGACATACGAAACGTTGTTCGCGAGAATGATAAACTGTGAAACCGTGATTAATCCCACAAAATGATATATACATAACTTAGACATTCCTAAAATGTATATGCTTTGTAGAAATTTACCAATGTTGCTGTTTTATACGTCTTAATAGCTTAACTTATTTTAGGAAGCTATAATTGGTATCAAAAGTTGTTAATTCAAATACATTTTCATCACGAACTTCATCCACTCTTTTGATCACGTAAATTACACATATGTTTTATACTATATTTTCAAGGAAGAATTTTATTGTAACACCTTAAGTTCGAGTCCAGCAATTTATGATATGTACTGTTGAATGTTTAAACTTGAATAAAAAGCCTGATTTTCAGGTTTATCTCAGAATTATATTTTTTCCAAATTGACAAAATGAAATGGGCCGATTAACAGAGAAGAACCGCCCGCTTTCAGTACGATGATTGATGCAGTCTTTTAGAATTATAGATGGAGTTGCATGTTTCTATGATTTTTTAAATCTTCATAATAGTATCACTAATCTGACAAACATGAACAAAAAACAACACGATGAATATTCCTATACGTACATGATGAAATTTCGCAATTTTACGAAAAATCAATGAAACAATACAATTCTCGCAACATGTGTTTTGTCGCATCTAGGACGAAAGAATGCCATTAGTCATTTCAGAAAGCTTCAAAACTGAAATTAAAGAATTATATTCATTTTCAAATGCCGTATTAAAAACCGGTGTAATTTATTGCAAAACATTTAACATATTGCAACGGATGAGTACCTGTGCATTAAGAATGTATTCTGACGTCAGGGATTTCGAAATAGTGTGTATTTAAAACCCGTCTGTGAAATTTAGGGAAACATTGTGCATTACTGCAAACACAACAGAACAATTGGATAACTGCGAGTAAAAAGGTAATATCTGGCTTGAATATTTTTTATGTGCCATGAATTGTTGCTCTGCTCTCGGTTCCAGAGAAAAATACTTTGTTTTGCAATATAATAGACAATAGAACTCGTCATCAAGTCTTTTATTTTCTTCTATAGCGCTACGTGCATTCGTCCTTTATTATTACTTTTACATATCTATTATAATACAGAAACAATATTAAAATGTTTGTAATGCATTGGTATAATTGTAAAACGGTTGCTATGTATATATTAAACAATATCGATTTTACTCTCTCTCTCACCTTTGCGTGATATATTTTCACTGTATGTACTTCTACATATATGTACCCGATTGACGACTTTAATAGTTATATCTATCAAAAGAAGGTGCTGAGCATCTATTTGTGATACAAGATGTTTAAGCATCTTCTAGAATCTGTTTCAGTATTTCTGTCCCGACTCTGTATATAATTATCAATGTGTTGGCTACAGGTTCAGTTCAAGAAATCAGTCTGTTTAGATACACAAAATGTAATCGTATGAAGAAGAAAGCATACTATTTGATTTGATATCACTATAAAACGGATTTTCTTGTCAGAATTAATTTAAAGACAGATTTGTTTTTAAAAAAGAGATACAATTCGGTTTAAATACAGAATTCTATTTACGGAGGGAATTCTATTTAAAGAGGTTCGCCCCTAATTTTATTTTTGATTTAAATACAGTGAAACAAACTCATGAAATCAAAAACAACATAAACAGGGTTCATCGTGCTTGTTATTGAGTTACAATGTGTTAAATACTATATTTGATTTGCGTTAAGAATAAAGTCGATTTGTCTGTTTGTTTCAACACAACATAAGAAACACAAATCAATCATTACATCAAATAATTATATCTCCTAACAATATAGATGAAATTGTTTATAGCTAGTAGAAGGGAAATAAATAAGTATCTTGTTGCACCCAATATAAGGAAAAACTCATCATCTAGATCTGAGAATTTGAAATATCATACTAGGGATATTGTCAATTTGGAGCAATATTAGCTGCAATTCTGAAAATCTTAAAGACTACAAGTTTTACATAGTATTGAAATGAGAAATTACACAGTAATTACCCTTTGTTTCTTTATTTAAATCATGAAAAAGGATAGAGAGAAAGTAGCAAAAATAGATATCTGATGATAGTGAAATAATTTGAGACAACTGCATGTAACGATAATTATGTAACCTAATCATATAATTCCATGACCTCATATAACATATATATCACATCAGAGACTAAACGTAACACATCATATGATGCCTCCTGACATAAAGATTATAGTGATATGATTACCACAACAACACGTACAGATATTATCACACCATATAGTAATGTTATCACACAATGTAATGATGTTACCACACCACATAATGCTGTTATCACATCACGTAATGCTATTATCACACCACGTAATGATGTTATCACACCACGTAATGATGTTATCACACCACGTAATGAAATTATCACACCACGTAATGAAATTATCACACCACGTAATGATGTTATCACACCACGTAATGATGTTATCACACCACATAATGATACTATAACATCATGTAATATTATCACACCACGTAGTGATGTTGTCACACCACATAATGATATCATCACACCACGTAATGATGTTATCACACCACGTAATGATGTTATCACACCACGTAATGATGTTATCACACCACGTAATGATGCTATCACACCATGTAATGATGTTATCACACCACGTAATGATGTTATCACACCACGTAATGATGCTATCACACCATGTAATGATGTTATCACACCACGTAGTGATGCTATCACACCACGTAATTGTATTATCACACCACGTAATGATGTTATCACACCACATAATGATGCTATCACACCATGTAATGATGTTATCACACCACGTAATGAAATTATCACACCACGTAATGAAATTATCATACCACGTAATGATGTTATCACACCACGTAATGATGTTATCACACCATATAATGATTTTACCATTTCACGTAATGTTATTACCACACATAGTAATGCTATCACATCACATAATGGTATTATCACACCACGTAATGATGTTATCACACCATGTAATGATGTTATCACACCATGTAATGATGTTATCACACCACGTAATGATGCTATCACACCATGTAATGATGCTATCACACCACGTAATTGTATTATCACACCACGTAATGATGTTATCACACCACGTAATGATGTTATCACACCACGTAATGATGCTATCACACCATGTAATGATGTTATCACACCACGTAATGATGTTATCACACCACGTAATGATATTATCACACCACGTAATGATGTTATCACACCATGTAATGATGTTATCACACCATGTAATGATGTTATCACACCACGTAATGATGCTATCACACCATGTAATGATGTTATCACACCACGTAATTGTATTATCACACCACGTAATGATGTTATCACACCATGTAATGATGTTATCACACCATGTAATGATGTTATCACACCATGTAATGATATTATCACACCATGTAATGATGTTATCACACCACGTAATGATGTTATCACACCATGTAATGATGCTATCACACCACGTAATTGTATTATCACACCACGTAATGGAACTAGCACGCCACGTATCGATATCATCACATGACATAATGATATTATCACACGTTATGGCATTACAACATCACGTAATAGTATTATTACACCACGTAATGTTATCATCACATCATTTAATGATACTACTACATGTAATTACATCACACCACGTAATGATGATATCACACCATGTAATAATACTAGTACATCATGTGTTTATATAATTCACACCATGTAATGATGTAACATGTTATGATATCAATATACATTATGTAAATGCACCATATGCATCACATCATGTAATGTTATTACCACATCATGTAATGAACGTTGTCATTCACGTTATAACATCACCACAACACGTGATGACAGCACGTGATGACATTTATGCATATTATGATGACCGTACTACATCATAAAATGATATTGCCATACAGTATACAGAGGACACCACATCATACATTAAGGACACCACATCATACATTAAGGACACCACATCAAACATTAAGGACACCACATCACACATTAAGGACACCACATCACACATTAAGGACACCACATCACACATTAAGGACACCACATCACACATTAAGGACACCACATCATACATTAAGGACACCACATCACACATTAAGGACACCACATCACACATTAAGGACACCACATCACACATTAAGGACACCACATCATACATTAAGGACACCACATCATACATTAAGGACACTACATCATACATTAAGGACACCACATCATACATTAAGGACACTACATCATACATTAAGGACACCACATCATACATTAAGGACACTACATCACACATTAAGGACACTGCATCATGTATTGGGGACACCACATCATACATTGAGGATACCACATCATATAATGGCATAACGAACTGGTGGGGGGGGGGGGTAATTTGTGCAGAATGACGTTCAGACGTGCTACAGTGTACTACTATATCTTCATAATACATTCATGTTTCACTAACGATCTTCTCCAACATAATTCAAAATTCATTAAAGAGTATTGTTCTCTACACGTGGATATCACTCCCGTCATAGGACTTGCTTTTTTTGTACACAGATTTCTTACAAAGATCTAACGGGACCCGATCATGCAGTCCGATAAACTCCAGTATGGGATGCAGTATAACAATATTGAGAGTGGACAGTCGTACAACACTATGTCACAGGGCGTAGTGGTAAATATAGTACTTTTTGCTTTATCTGTTTTTCTGTCTGTCTTTAAATTTTACGCAACATTCTTCTATGAAAGGTGAAGATAACGAACAGTAATCAATCTCATAACTCCTACAAGCAATACAAAATAGACAGTTGGGCAAACATATACCCCTGGATATATCAGAGGTGGGATCAGGTACCATGATGAGTAAGCTTCCCCTGTTGACCGGTCACACCCGCCGTGAGCCCTATATCTTGATCAGGTAAACGGAGTTATCCGTAGTCAAAAAAAGTGTCCTAAGAACGGCCTAACAATCGGCATGAAACACGTCCGACAGCATTTGACCAATCTTTCGTTCACATCAGAAACGTTCAAAATAAGTTGTTGTGTAACCCCCGCAGACAAACCATTTCTATGAAAACCTGACGATCTACAGTCAATACTGGCTTCCTTTCTGTTGTTATGTGTTTCTAACTTTTCTTCTCATCTTCACGCACCTGCAGGTAGCACAACCAGGTGCAGTTGTACCCACTGTTGTACCAGTAATTCAGCACAGGAACTGGATGGCCCACTCCATCTTAGTGTGTATCTTCTGTTTCTGGCCCACCGGAATCCCTGCTATCATTTTTTCAAAGAAGGTAAAAAATGTCAACTTTCCTGTCGGTAAAATGTATTTTAGGACACTGATTGAACTTCGACTTTTTACGCCGTCACACTTCACGAAGTACGTTAGCGTTGATGTCCATAGCTTCATGTATTTCCAAAAAATATGTACTTTCAGATTCAAATTTACTTTCATTTTTGTCGGAACTCCCAACCGTTAGAATAGTTGTACTATATTTATCAAGATTCATACGCACATCATTCACATTCATCTGTTACTATTTCGATGTGTAACAATATCGATGGCAATAATATTGGAAATGTAAATATAAGGATGCAGATGTTGTTTTAGATATACGAGGTATAATTGTTGTATTCTGTTTAGGCCAATGATGCAGCACGGTTTGGGGATGTTGCGGGTGCCACAGCCTATGCAAATAGTGCAAAGACATTTGTCATTATTTCTCTCGTCGTTGGTATCTGTTGGATTGTCATCACCGTCATCGTCAGAGTTATCCTCACAGTCCTCGTATATACCTAGATAATTTTGCGAGATGAAAGTTGATGTGATACGATCGACATCATGTCCTTTGTTATGTGTTTGAAACTGTGATACATATATTGCCTTTGTACAGAGTGTTATACGATATCTAGATATTGATTTCGATGTATTTTTTTTTTATCTTTGACAACTATTTCACCCAATATTTGCGATGTAAGTGTATGAACAGTTTCAGCTGCACCTCCATCGATCGCCTGATCGCTAAGTTACTGACGTGCCATACTTTATATGTCTGTGTCATTAGGACAACTACTCCCACAAGAACTGCACAATGTTCAGATTTCTATTTAGATACTATATATATATATAGATCAAAGTTGATGTGATACGATCGACATCATGTCCTTTGTGAATATATTTTGTTTGGAGTTGGTCCATTTTGTTAACTTCTTCAAACTTGTTGTTTACATTATCTTTCTCTCAAACTTTGTTCATCTCTTACTTCGTTTACATAGCTTATTTTCCTTTATTTATTTATTTATTATTTATTTATTTTTTTGTATTTGTTACTTATTATTATCTTTTATAAATTATGCATGGTTAAAATAGAATCTCTCTGGGTACGAGTTGGCTTTACTGTTTGTCAACGCAATTGGGTTAACTCGTTCCACTTGAGATTAATTAAGTTTATTGGTTTTCTTTTCGGACATTTTGGATCAGCTCTTTGGACGAATAAGGCATGTCCTAATTCGCTCCACTTTTAACATTGATTGGCAAGCCTAAAGACCAAAAACATGTAGTCTGCGTTGTAAATACGTTTGTAGATTAGTGTAGTTGTAGTGCTAGATGTATTTATATGTAGTTTTTGTTATTATGCTCTGTTGATATTGACAACATTATGTAATTGTTTTCGTTTGTCCTGAAGAAGGGAGGGGTCGTCCCGAAAATTTGACAATCTCGTTGTTCGTGTCGTTGGTCATTTTAGTGCTTTGTTGTGGATCCGACACTTTGAGGTATATATATATGTTAATGAATTGAGTTACTTACTATATGAAAGGAACTGACTTTCTTGACAATTTAGTACACCACAATGGACGACATTTAGATGGTTTAATAAATTTATTCCATATTTGATAAATCAATCTACACAGACAATTGATAAGATGTCTACAAGGATATTTGATAAATTTATTCCTACACAGATATTTCATGAATCCTACACAGATAGTTCACGATCTAGACTCGAATACCGGAAGTAGAATGGTCTTTGTTTCGTCTGTACTTCTGTAAATACTAATATTTTGCCATTAAACTTCTTCTTTCATCCTTGAAGAAGAAACTGTAATATGTTGATTTACTTTCTTCATGGACGACCTGTTGCGAATCCGCAATTATATTAACATTTTAAATTATTTCCTTCATTTCTAGTTATTCTGGTTTATTATCAGTTTCATTTTATTTGTTATATAGAGAATTTTGATTATTCCGTTTTTGTCTTAGTATGACTTGTCATTAGGTTTTAGTCCGTGTCCGTTTTTATCCGATTGTTTACATTTTAACATTATTAAGATAGGAAGTAAATATAGCAGAAGACAGCTGGACCGACTTGAACGAGTAGAATAGGTAGAGAAGTGAAATAGATTATCTAGCAGGGAGTTTATAGTAAAGTAGAATACAAGTTGAATAGTAAATTACGAATAGAAACAGGTTTGTGTTTGGATCTTGTCTGTTTATATCAATAGATCTAGCATTTATTCATAGTTCATTAATAGTTGAAGATTATTATTCTGTATCCAATGTGGCGATTTTAGATTTGTCTGATTTAGATATATATTGATCTATATTATTTAATTACCTACTCATTTACATATTTCATAATCATTGAATGTGTTATATTTGTTTTATAATGTATCTGTAGACGTGTATCGCAGTATTGTGTTTTAATGTTTATTAAATGTGTGAACTGTGAATTTGTGATCCGTGTGTGAATTCAAGGAACAAAGCAGCCTTCGCCACATTGTTTGGTGCCGGAACCCGGGAATCCTTTGTCTAAGAACTTACATAGATTCTACACACGGAAACTAAATCGAGAAAATGTCTCTCCCATACTTAAAAGGAAATTGTACCAGGTACCAAAATTTAATTGAAAAGGAGATAAGCAAAAGTGGAGCTCTCGTTTCCGAGGATGCCATGGAAGAAGATCTGTCCGAACTACTTCGTCAGGTGGAATCATCGATAAGGCGACTTAAGGACTTCAGTGGTAAATTGGAAGAAAATATAGAGAAGTGGTCCCTGTCTGTAGAAAGCAAAGAAGTTGACCAAGGTGAAGTAGATAAATTTACAGGTGATAGTGAAAGGTTATTTGCATTATTAGCTGAAGCAGCTGAACGCATAGATCAACTTATGATGCTGGAGAGGAGTTTACAGGAGAGAATAACTACTGTGAAAGCTACACGGCAAACTACTGATTCAAGACTTGATCATATTGTATTTTTACAAGAAAAAATGCAAGAACAGATACTACAATTTCAAGAACTACAACTTCATCAGTCCCAATTTCATACAGCACCACAAGGCCCTTTAGCTGTAAGGCTTCCAAAACTGGAACTACCCTCCTATAATGGAGACAAGATCAAATTTAAAGAATTCTGGGATGCCTTTGATGCTACAATCAACAGGAATAGTAAGCTCTCTAGGATTGAGAAATTCAACTATCTTCAGAGCAAACTCACAGGAGAAGCCAAGGCAGCTATTTCAGGAATTTCGCTCTCGCATGAAAACTATGATGTAGCCATTGATATCATACAGGAGAGATTTGGGGATGCACAGTCAGTGATCAATAAACATTATATGGAACTGATCAACATACAGCCTGTGACAAATGATACATTGAGTTTGAGGAGACTATATGATGACCTTGAGAAACACATGAGAAGCTTAGAAGCATTGCGTCAAGATGTAAACCAGGATGTGTTTGTGTCAATGATAACTTCGAAGTTACCTAAGGAAACACTGCTGCAGCTTGAAATACAGAAAGGAAGTAGAGACAAATGGACTGTTAAGAAACTAAGAGACTTGTTTAAAGCTTATGTCACAGCAAAGGAATCTACAGAATTTCAAGCTTCAGATGCTCATAATCATGTGGAAAACCATGCAACAGCAGAGGCTTTAATGATATCCACTAAAGAGTCAAAGGAAAGAAGAAATGCATCAAGTGCAAAGTCTCCAGTGTGCAGTTTTTGTAATGGATATCATTGGACTGATGAGTGCAGAAAGTACAGAACCATAGAAGACAGAAAACAAAGAATTAAAGGGAAATGCTATATATGCTTAAGACCTGGACACAGAATTAAAGACTGTAGAGTTGTGAAACCATGTTTTCATTGCAGAGAGAGTAGGAATCACCATAGAAGCCTGTGTCCAAAGAAATTTCCACATCAGAGAGATGAATCCACAAGGCTGGAAAAATCAACACAGAAAGAAACATCTTGTTTAGCAGACGAGTCACACAAAGAGAAACATTCCACAGCAGAATCATTACAGGAAAGCAGTATGTTTACATCAGGGGATATTGTGTTGATGCAGACTGCCCACACAGAAGTGTCTAATCCTGTGACAAACAAGAAGGAAGCTGTCCGGATTTTAATGGATTCTGGATCCCAGAGAACATACATTACAGAGGATCTAGCAAAGAGATTAAACCTTAGAATGGGTCAAACTGAAGAAATTTCATTGATTACATTCGGTGCTAACAAACCAAAGCGAGTGAAAACTCCACAAGTCATCTTGAAGATGAAACTTAAAGAAGAAGAATTTATGACAATCAATGCCAATGTTGTGCCAAAAATCACAGGAACTATACTGAGAAGACCCATACCACAAATTGCCAGGGAAAAGTTGTTTAGCTTGTGTAGACATCTCCAGATGTCTGATACTATTCCAACAGCCTTTGAAGATTCTAGAGTAGACATACTCATTGGAAATGACTATTACCTTGATATCATCTCATCTGAGAAAATAGGGGTACAGGAAGGACTGTATTTATTAGGATCCAAACTTGGGTGGATCATAACAGGAAGGACTCACAGCAGTAATGAAGAGAGAAAAGAACATCAGATGATGATAGCAAATGGATTACTGTCAATTACAGAGTGCTGTCTGCGTTCTTCAGAGAGATGTTTGCCAGTGAAACCTCTACTTGAAGACTTTTGGAATTTAGAGACTATAGGAATTAAAGACTCCCCCTATACATCAGATGATGAGGTAGCACTGAGAAATTTTAATAGCACCTTAGAGATGGGAAACAATAGGTATCATGTCACTTGGCCATGGAAGAGTTCATGTCCAGAACTTCCTGAAAACAGAGAACTTGCGTATGGAAGGTTCAAGTCACTTGTACACAAGATGCAAAGCAAGCCAGACTTCTTACAAAAATATGATGAAATTATCCAGGATCAGTGTACAAAGGGAATTATAGAGAAAATTCCTCACAGTAGTGAAGAAACAGGAATAAAGCATTATATCCCACATCATGCAGTTATCGACCCAACGAAGCCAACCACAAAAGTTAGGATCGTATATGATGCTTCCGCAAAGTCGAAACAGAGTAACCTCAGTCTCAATGAATGTCTACACAGAGGACCTGTTATGCTACAGGATTTATGTGGACTACTGTTGCGCTTCAGAATGAATAGGATAGGAATTGTAGCTGACATAGAGAAAGCTTTCCTGCAAGTTGGATTGCAAGTCAAAGACCGAGATGCCACCAGATTCTTTTGGTTGAAGGATGTGAACACCCGGAGCATAGAAAACAACACTCAAGTATACCGATTTTGCAGAGTGCCGTTTGGTGTAATATCCAGTCCATTTCTTCTGGCAGCAACTATTGACCATCACCTCTCTATGTACAACAGTGAAACAGCTGAAAATATTAGAAACAATATCTACGTCGACAATGTAATCACTGGAGTAGATACTGTTACAGATGCAGAAGTTCTATACAAGGATAGTAAAGAGATATTTAGTGCTATGTCAATGAACCTCAGAGATTGGGCTTCAAACAACAAGGAATTTTACAACTCCATTCCAAAATCAGATCAGTCTGTGAGAGAGAAGATGAAGATCTTAGGATTGACATGGATCCTCACTGATGATACACTTGCAGTACCATGTTTGAAATGTGAAACAGAAGTCATGCCAGTTACAAAAAGAGAAGTACTGCAGCGAGTGGCATCTATATATGACCCACTTGGATTTTTCACTCCAGTGACTTTAAAGACAAAGTTATTTCTCCAGATGTTGTGGAGGAAGAATTTAGATTGGGATGAACAGCTTACAGAAGAAGATGTTCAGCAATGGCAACTTATATCTACAGACCTACAAGATATTCCACAGTGCCACATGCCAAGATACATTGGACTGCCAGGAGAAGTTACCTGCAGATTGCTTTGCTTTTGTGATGCCTCTACAAAAGCGTATGCCACTTCTGTTTACCTGCATATATTCAACAGGAAAACAAGAACATGCAATCTTGTATTTTCCAAGATTCGTCTGGCACCTGACAAGAAGATCTCGCTTCCAAGACTGGAGTTATTGGCAGTTCTCATAGGGGTTCGTAGTATATTGTTTGTAGAGAGACAACTGACTTTAGCTATTTCAGAAAAGATACTGTGGACTGATTCACAATGCGTATTACATTGGATTAAGACAAAGAAGCCATTGACAGTGTTTGTAGAAAACAGACTAAGAGAAATTCATAATAGCAGTGACATAGAATTTCAGTATGTATCAACCAAGGACAACCCTGCAGATGTCGCAAGTCGTGGAACAACTGTTTTCTCCCTTAGAAAGAATAAAAACTGGTGGAATGGTCCCTCATGGTTAACAAAGAACAGAAGTGAATGGCCCACATGGAAATTACTTGACAACCATGAAAGTAAAGAAGCTATGGAGTCGGAGTACAGAGTTCCAAAGGTACTGTTTGAAGCTAAATTGCTGGTGGGGGAGGGTCCTAGCAGAATGACAGATAGCTCTGACAACCCATTCTGCCTGGATGTTAAGAAGATTTCTTCCTTTACACGTCTTGTGCGAGTTTCCGCCTGGGTACTAAGATTTATCAAGAAACTTGAAGGGAACGAAATACATCCAGGACCATTGTCATCTGAAGAGTTGAATGAATCCAAAGTTTTGTGGATAAAACATGTACAAAGCCAGCACTTTAAGGAAGTGAAAATTGCACTGGCAGAAAAGAAAAGACACAATTTAGTGAATCAGCTTGGACTTATAATAGATGAAGAAGGTCTTATTAGATGTGTTGGTCGACTCGGCGCTGCTCATATGACGGAGGGAGCGAGGCAACCAATACTACTACCAAAGAGAAACCATGTGACTGACTTACTGATAGATAGTCTTCACAGAAGATCCTTTCATGTTGGAGTATCTCAGACCTTATCCATGATCCGACAGACATACTGGATCCCACAAGGCCGCTCAGAAGTTAAGAGAATCTTGAGGAAATGTACTGTGTGCAAGAGGCATGAAGGAGGACCATACAAAATGCCACTGATGCCGCCATTCCCGAAGAAACGTGTTAACGAATCGGCTCCATTCACCTTTACTGGAGTAGATTACTTTGGTCCAATATATGTCAAAACAGAAAATGGGAACAAGAAAGTTTGGGTTTGCCTGTATACATGCTTAGCAGTTAGAGTCATACATATGGAACTTATGCAGGACATGTCAACAGAGGAATTTCTTTTGGGACTTAGAAGATTCATTGCACGATGGGGAAAGCCCAAGCAAATAATATCCGACAATGGATCTCAATTCAAGCTTGCAAGTGATGTGCTAGAAAAGGTATGGAAGTCAACTGTTCGGGATCCAAACGTACAGACCTACATTTCTAATGAAGATATCCGATGGCAATTTATTGTTGAACTTGCACCTTGGATGGGGGGATTTTATGAACGCTTAATAGGAGTCGTTAAGCGGGGTCTCCGAAAGACCATTGGAAAGCTGTGCCTAACCAGTGAACAGCTACGAACTATACTGGCCGAGTCGGAAGCTGTTGTGAATTCCAGACCTTTGGTGTATGTTGGAGATGACATCAACTCGAACATCATTCTCACTCCAGCACATTTTCTGACATTGAACCCAAAGACTGGAATTCCAGATGATGAAAAAGTAGGCGTAGAAGACACAGACTATTTACCCTTCATCAGCAGTTCTGATAAGCTACTCCTTACATGGAAGAAAGGAAGGAAACACTTAGATGCTTTTTGGAAAGCTTGGCGAGATGACTACCTTCTAAGTCTTAGAGAAAGGACCTCTTACAAACTTAAAGAAGGACGAATTCAACATAGGATGGAACCAAGAATTGGAGATGTTGTGCTGATTAAGGATGATCTTCCTCGAGGGAACTGGAAAATTGGACGCCTTTGTGAACTAATTGTGAGTCGGGATGGAGAAGTGCGGTCGGGAAAGGTGTTGCTCCCCAGCAAAAGGACCTTAAACAGACCATTGAACTTGTTATATCCTATTGAATGTTCGGAAGAGAGTGATTCAAAGAAAAGCGTGGAAAGAAGTGAAAATCAAAGTACCGAAAGACCTAATAGCTTAAACCAAGAACATTCCAAAGAGAGGAAACCGTGTGTGACTGATTCAGATGGAACTACTTCTGAAAACCGTCCAAAGCGAAGAGCTGCCGAGAAAGCGAAGGAAAAAATCAAGGACTGGTTAGATGCGTAACTATTCTTCGGTCGTGGGAGTGTTGCGAATCCGCAATTATATTAACATTTTAAATTATTTCCTTCATTTCTAGTTATTCTGGTTTATTATCAGTTTCATTTTATTTGTTATATAGAGAATTTTGATTATTCCGTTTTTGTCTTAGTATGACTTGTCATTAGGTTTTAGTCCGTGTCCGTTTTTATCCGATTGTTTACATTTTAACATTATTAAGATAGGAAGTAAATATAGCAGAAGACAGCTGGACCGACTTGAACGAGTAGAATAGGTAGAGAAGTGAAATAGATTATCTAGCAGGGAGTTTATAGTAAAGTAGAATACAAGTTGAATAGTAAATTACGAATAGAAACAGGTTTGTGTTTGGATCTTGTCTGTTTATATCAATAGATCTAGCATTTATTCATAGTTCATTAATAGTTGAAGATTATTATTCTGTATCCAATGTGGCGATTTTAGATTTGTCTGATTTAGATATATATTGATCTATATTATTTAATTACCTACTCATTTACATATTTCATAATCATTGAATGTGTTATATTTGTTTTATAATGTATCTGTAGACGTGTATCGCAGTATTGTGTTTTAATGTTTATTAAATGTGTGAACTGTGAATTTGTGATCCGTGTGTGAATTCAAGGAACAAAGCAGCCTTCGCCACACGACCGCCCGGGTGAAAAATAGATACAAATATCACTACAATGGAAATAATCAAACAAACTTAAACATCAAGGCGATTTCTCCTATTTACAAGTAGAAAATATCCTTGTGTCACCGGTTTTCGATAGTGCAGTACTATAATTTACATATTTAATATATTCAGCAATTATTTCTCACCTGAATTTTATCTGTTCTAATCAATTAACTCTATCTAATGAATATATGCTGGTGGGTTTTTTTGTTGTTTAAAACTATCAAAATCCAGGTAGCATTTCAACTTTCGTTAGATTCGCCATAATCAAATTTGTTTTGACTGACGTCACCTATTTTCGATAGTAAGTATGGCGCACTGTTAGTGTTAAAACAACATTAAATAGAATGATTCTTTTATTCTTATCTTTTCGACCAAATTGGTTACATTAAATAATGAACAAATAAAGCAACTGCAAACAATTTTAAATAGTGGTGAAGGTCCTGAAGACACACGCCCAATGTTATTACACCCATTTATCATATTTTAAAGTTGTCTAGGGGACTTGGAAACATTTGGCAGTAACAATTCAGCATGGACACTCATTCCATATTTTACCGACTGGAAAGCATTGCCCAAGGCCTCTGGATCATCATTCTTATAATTTCCTCTCTGGATGGAAAATATCTGCAAAGAAATAAACAAGAAATCAATAAAAACAAATTTTAAAACAGAGAATTTTTTAAAAAACGTATGGTATTATGACTATAATGCGTCTCCATACTGTTCTCTTGAACCGATAGTTCACCCAAAGAGAGGCTTATCTATTTTTAGAACACAGCATTGAGTTTATTATCAGACGACAGCATAGGTGAATAGGACGCTGTTTTTGACGGAAAATAATAAGATTTTCATTGTGGGGGTTTTTTTTGGCATTGGGAAAAATGGCGTTTTAAGGATAGATGCATACAGAATTGTAGTCTTACCTCTTTGAACAGCGTAATTCTCGATCTTTTTGGCTATCTGACACTTCTTGTTACTGACGCTGATTTTGGGAAAAACATTCCGAAAAATGACATTACAATTATCGAATGATCGTTAAAAATAATAACCTATCGAAATTAGGATACTAATTGCGCAAGAAACAATAAGAACAATGATTTCATTCAATAATAGTATGTCTGCCAATTTAAATCCACGAGTTCGATATATGCTGCCAACTGTCAGCGATTTTACAACAATCCGTGTGTGCCCTATATTTACCCTGTTTGTGTATTCTGTTATGCTCTGCATTGATCGATTACGCACCAGCAATTACTGAACCTGCCTGTATCTAATAGAAGTAATGTACTGAATTCTTATTATATATGTCTCATTAGGAGATAAAAGTCAAGAATATACACATGTAAGTATTGTATATATACCTAACAGATAAGGGCCTATTTATCATATAGCCATTTGATACCCCCCCCCCCCCCTTACACACACACACACACTATTTTTGTATTACGAACTATGTACAAAATGTATTATATGACACCTCATTAAATTTTAATCATTCCCCTCGTTCACTTACAATGCGATATTGACTTTTTTCCTTGTCTTGAAAGTTTTACTGTAATGAAGTCCTATTAGGTATAAAAATCAATAGAAAGATTTTCGTTTAACTATCAATAAAACATCAAAATAGATTGTGTTATTGTGTTTATACGAAGATGATGTACATTTTGCAATAATTCATTTTCCAAGTATTTTACCTGTATAGGCCAATGCACCGCATTGTGTATTGCGAAGTACATATAAACTCTCCGTAGATGAACAGTGAGAATGTTATGTTGCAATACATTGTAAAAACTACACTCATCAGTACCCACGTACATCTAACTACGCCTTAACTATCTAATTATGCCTTACCTATCTAATTATGCCTTACCTATCTAACTACGCCTTACCCATCTAACTACGCCTTACCTAACTAACTACGCCTTACCTATCTAACTACGCCTTAACTATCTAACTACGCCTTAACTATCTAACTACGCCTTAACTATCTAATTATGCCTTACCTATCTAACTACGCCTTACCTAACTAACTACGCCTTACCTAACTAACTACGCCTTACCTATCTAACTACGCCTTACCCATCTAACTACGCCTTACCTATCTAATTATGCCTTACCTATCTAACTACGCCTTACCTATCTAACTACGCCTTACCTATCTAATTACGCCTTACCTATCTAACTACGCCTTACCTATCTAATTATGCCTTACCTATCTAACTACGCCTTACCTATCTAACTACGCCTTACCTATCTAATTATGCCTTACCTATCTAACTACGCCTTACCCATCTAACTACGCCTTACCTATCTAACTACGCCTTACCTATCTAACTACGCCTTACCTATCTAACTACGCCTTACCTATCTAACTACGCCTTACCTATCTAACTACGCCTTACCTAACTAACTACGCCTTACCCATCTAACTCCGCCTTACCTAACTAACTACGCCTTACCCATCTAACTACTCCTTACCTATCTAACTACGCCTTACCCATCTAATTACATTTAAGATGAGAAACGAGCCGGCTCCGTGTGTGAATTTTCATATGAGATTTGATTGATTGATTGAATATTGTTTCATGTCCCACTCGAGAATATTTCACTCCTATATTCCCCATGAAATATAAGATTAACATATTTCACTTTATTCCTTCATCTCCAGATTTGATCTTTTCTCTATTTTACCAGCCTTTGCGTCGTAATTTTCGAACACTTTTAAAAGGAAATTATTCAGAACACCGTTCTTTTCCCGGGAAGAAATTTGTCACTGTAGTAAAAGATAAACTTTTTAGTTCGTACACTTCCAAAAATCTTCCCGGTCCATAAGTTTTGTACCAATGTGTTTCGTATTTTTAATGGTATGTAATCGTTCACGATTAATATCAGGTAACGTAACTTATACAATCATGTGACAATTCAAAACAGAAGATCTCTTTTTATATTGAATATTTTCCGTGGGGATCCGGGTTAAATTAGGTCCTCAGTACCCTTTGTTTGTCATAAGCTGTGATTAAATGGGATGGTCCTTCCAATGAGACTGCAAAGACCGAGGCCCTGTGTCACAGCAAGTGTGGCACGATAAAGACCCCTACCTGCTAAGTGCCATCCATAGGCCTAAATTGTGCAGCCCTTCTCCAGCAATGGTGACATATCCATATTTCTGAAAAATTCTCGAGCGGGACTTTAAACAATATACAATCAAAACAACATCATAAAATGACCTTGAGCAAATCATATAATGATATTGGAGCACTATACAATGAAATTTCCACATCATTTAACGATATTACCAAATCATAAAACGGCTTTGAGCACATTATAAAGTGATATTGCCACATCATATAATGAACTCCCTCCTCCTAGGCACCTAATTCCACCCCTGGTACATTCAGAGGTCCGAGTCTGCCCAATTCTCTATTTTGTATTGCTTATAGGAGTTATGAGATTGATCACTGTTCGTTATCTTCACCTTTCATAAACACAGTCATTGGGTTCAATTCTCTATAGAAGGCTGTACATGTAATTATAAATATGTTGATAAATTGCACAAGCTTTATCTATCATACAGGTATTGACAGTATTCTATACTCCTAACACCATGAACATCTACGTAATGACGTGGGTTTTGGCGACATAGATTTTACTAACTCAATCTGATTAAAACCAGATCCTGAGATCCGCTCACTTAGATCGCTACACTAGCGATTGTGAGCGTATTCTAGGATCTGATTTTAATCAGATTGTTACTAACTTTACATAGTTCGTATAACCCTTATATTGATCAACGCGTTATAATTTACCACAGTTCATGTTTTCATTCAAAAATTAATTTGAAGTAATGTTTGATCAAACTTTTATGTTTCACAAATGCATATAGTCCTATTTTGATTTTGGACATTCATTTTATTTTCCGGGTTAGAAAATATGGGAAAAGACGCCCTCTTAATCAAGGTTACAATTATTGTTTTCCATATTATATGGTGCATCTAAATACATCATCTGAAATACTAAGAGGAATTTTCAAAAAAAAAAAAGTTTCTAGTACAGATCTAAACATGGACGCAAAACATTATACATTGATTATTTGTAATCAAGTCAACGAAAAACGCGAAGATGGCAGTGACCTGTAAAGAATACAAAATTAAGAGGAGGGTAAACAATGGTCGCTGGGAATATCAGAGGTGGGGTCACTTAGTATATAGTACAATTGTTATTGTTCATATGAATTCAGAATCAGTCAGATCAAATCAACTTTATCAATCATATTTCGCAGCAAATGGTGATCAGGGTAGCTACCAATAGTACGGATCTGAATTTTCTGTAACCTTTAAGTTAATGGATATGTCGTATCATTTAAACAATACATCCTGACTGACTTCAAAACCGGAAGTAAATGACAATGAAATGATATCACAATGGCTTCTACTTCCTGTGTCCACAAGATAATGGTTGATACTTTAAGTCCTATGCACCCCAGGTAGAAAAAGACACGTGTGGTGATGTGATAGATTGAATATAAGCTTGGTTAGAATATTCTACTTCTGTAATTCTATACGGTTTAAATTTGAAATTACGTGATCAGCTGAACGACCATGCCTCGCTCGATAAGTAAGGGTTAATATACGAGTATCGCTCCATTGCTTTTAAGGAATGGAGTGATACGAGTACATTGGCCCACTTAAAATCCACCTTTGCTGGGCCCCTTGCTACTAAACTTTGTGCATTTTAATCATGCCTTACGTTTTTCATTCTTTTGTAACATGCATTTATATCTACTTGTATAAAGGTTGGCCTACTTTCCGAACAATCCATTCCTGAAAGATAATGGCGTGTTCGAACAAAAGAATGACGTCATAGGTGGATTTTAAGTTTAGGGAACATTGACAGTAATATGCTATATCTAATTATAACATTAACCTCTTGGGCTGATAAGATAATGTCACGTGATATGGAGTTCCCACTTACCGTAAAATATCCCCTCCACATACGTCCTTATCGTAAAATATCCCCTCCACATACGTCCTTATCGTTGGCGTGGAATATGAATACCGCCTATGTCAATTTTTTTAACAATGTCATGAACATGTCTTACATCTATTGTCACCATCAATATCGAAAAACAAGCAAACATTATAATGGATTATAAATGGATGATGAAAGATACACAACGGTTATAAGCTGATAAGAGAAACATTTTTTGAATTTCAGTGAGATACATTTTATATACAATGTAACTATATTCTAGTACAATAGCTTAATTTATGATTTTAAACAATATTTTATCTACAAATAGGCGGTGGCCTAGAGGTTAGAGCGTTCGCCCCACATGTGGAAGGCCAAGGTTCGAATCCTGGCCGCGACAGACCTTAGTCGTTAAAACATGTATATGTAGTGACAGCTCCATCGCCAAACGCTCGGCATCAAGTGTGGATGTCACGGGTTCTCGGAAATGATCTTAAAAACGAATGTCCTGTGTCACAGTAAGTGTGGCACGCTAAAGAACCTTCACTGCTCAATGGCCGTAAGCTCCGAGCATAGGCCTAAAATATGAAGCCCTTCACCGGTCTTGGTGACATCTCCATATGAGTGAAGACGTTAAGCAAGATATAATCAATCAATCACAAATATGTGAATGGGATTTGGCAACAGACATAGACTATTTTAGCCCCCTTCCTAAACTACAGCAGCTTTACCTAAAGTGTTGGATCACGTTGAACTGAAATCAAATCTCTCTCTCTCTCTCTCTCTCTCTCTCTCTCTCAATAGTGACACAACAGTTAGAACAGAATGTAACCAGGTTTTGAATTGTCTGCTAGGCAAAAGCATTATATGAAGTTTTGAAAAGAGTAAGATTACATAATATATCAGTACAGTGTCAACTTGATTTATTTGATAAAATTGTACAACCTATGTTGTTATACGGATGTGAAGTCTGGGGATTTTCAATGCAATTATAGAAAGAGCTCATCTCAAGTTTTGCAAGCTTTTACTAAAACAATCAACACCAGATTTCATGATATATGGTGAACTTGGTCGATACCCCATGGCAATCCAAATTAAAACGCTAATGATATTCTACTGGTCAAAATTAATTAGTGGAAAAGAAACAAAGATTGCAAATTCGCTGTATAAATTAGGATTCATCATAAATTTAAAAAAAATAAAAGGAAAAATAGATTGGATTGAAAATATTAAAAATATTTTGAACTCTTGTGGACTTTCTAACATTTGGTTTTATCAAACCCCATGTAATGCAAGGTGGATAAAAGCTAAAGTGAAACTAACAATTAATTGATCATTTCAAACAAAACTGGCACTCTACGCTTCAAATTTGACCAAAAGCATCAAACTACAGAATTTATAAAGAAAAACTGAGATTTGAGAATTATCTATAATAAATAATTTATTATAAAAAAATGATGCGATTACATTTTGTAGATTTCGAACATGCAGTCACCATATACCGATTGAAAGTGGGCGTTGGATTAACATACCAAGAGAAAATAGAATATGTACGTACTGTAATTTACAAGAAATTGGAGATGAAGTTCATTATCTACTCAACTGTATTGCAATACAAGAACAAAGAATGAAATTTTTATCATCTAAATAATTAAGAAAAATTGAAAATATCTTTTCTTTTAAACAAATAATGTTTAACAATAAATACTATTTTTTTTAAAAAAAAAAAGAAAAAAATGTACTTTCATTAAGAAAATAAATAAGATCTGCTCCCCTACCTAGAATGCCCATACTTCACATTAATAATAACACGTGGTTTTTTTTTCTAGCTTGAAAAATACTTTATTACACGCATATATTATTTACTAAATGTATATATAATAGCTTCTTATCTTTCTATCTCTGTATACCATTGTACAATGGTGATGAGATCCGATAAACTAGATGAATGGCTAGATGGGACGAAAGAAATCTGTGTTTACCTTTTAACACTCTCAAGAGATCGCTATTTGTCACTACTAAATTGCTTGTCTCTCACGGAAATAGACTCTTGTGTCACACAGACAGGCTGAACAAAAGCCGTTGGATTTCAGATAACAATATGTTTCTATGACATTTGCATATCGATGCGCGTAGTTTTGATAATTATTGTTGATTGTGCAAGAAACGCTGAGAGCATTGATTTTATTCAATAGCATCATGTTTCATCATCATATTTTAATTCGACGAGTCTTAAGTATGCTGTCAATCGTCAGCGATTTTAGAAATATTTGTGTGGGCCCCTTTTGACCCGTTACGGTCTGCGTTGATCGGTTGCGCTCCAGTAATTACTGAACCTGACTGTATCTAATTTTTCCAACGTAAGATATTGAATTCGTACAATTTATGTCTAATGATCAGTGGCGGATTTAGAGGGGGCGCCGGCTGCCCCCCCCCCCCCCCCCCCCCCCCCCCCCCCCCCCCCCCCCCCCAATTTCCAATTTTTAAATTTAAGGTAAATCGCGGTATCTTGTTTCGGAAATTGTACTAAACGATAAAAGAAGCAATAATTTCTTCCACTCCCGGAGAAATAAATTACATAATCTTTTGATTTTTTGAATTACTTTATTGGAAGAACTTAATTTTTTCCAAAAAAAACCCTTAAAATTTGGGTCATTTTATTAATTTCACCTTTAAAAAACGATAGAAAATAGTACAAGTGACTAAATAGGAGAAATATTTCAAGCCCCGTAAAATCTGTAAAATCCAGGAGCTTCGCCCCCTGGACCCCCACGAGGGCTTCGCCATGGACCCACTGCCTCATAGAGTGGCACCCCCGTAACCTCAATTCCTGGATCCGCCCCTGATGATGAGATGAAAGTCAAGGAATGTAATGATTGTGTATATACAAGTGCATATTTATCAGTATAGCCATTGGTAAATTAATACACACTATCTGTCGTTACGAACTATGTGCAAAGTGTATCATATGACACCTCATTAAATTTTAATCAGTCCCGTCGTTTATTTACTATGCGATATTGACTTTTTTGCCTTGTCTTGAAAGTTTGTCTGTAATGAAGTCATAGTAATCAATCAATTCAATCTTCTTTTTTCTTCTCTTTTTTTTTTTTTTTTTTGCTTTGTTTTGTTAAACTATATAATAACAAACCATCAAAATAGATGTAGAATGCAAAGCGACCTGTAGAAAAGCATTCCCGTGATTATGAAGCAAATACAAGTGCATCATTTGGTAAAGGTTGAATGTTTGAATTAAATGTTATGTTTAGCCATGAGACACAATGTAGCCATTATACTACTTAATCGTGTAAAAAGGTCAAAGATGGTGCATATTTTGCAATAATTCATTTTGCAAGTATTTTAACTTTGTAGATCAATACACGCTATTGTGTATTGTAAAGTACATATCAACTCTTCGCATGAGGTTGGTGTACATTGTCTAATTTCCCTGAAGATAATTTTTCTCTCAAATGGAGTAGTAACCATCGCCGGTGGAGGGCTCCGAAATTTATGCTTAAATGTTCGGAGCTTACGTCCTTCGAACAGGAGGGATCTTTATCGTACCGCACCTGCTGTGACATGGGGCCACGATTTCCACATTCTCATCCGATGGATCACCCCATTTAGTCGCAACTTACGACAAGCAAGGGATACTGAGGACCTATTCTAACCTAGATTTCCACGGAAATCGTTTAAGCTTTATATGCTATGTTGAAATACATTGTGAAAACTAAACCCATCAGTAACCAGGTAAATCTAACTATGCTGTACCCCTTTAACTACCTGTTGGTGGGCCAGTATACGATTCAGCCCAGCGCATGAATTTTCAAAAAATATGTACGTTTCAGCACGGCAGATGTCTGTGCGGATGTGTGATATTCTACCCCGATTATTGCAAAGATCAATCGTCTTCATTCCGAGATCGATACATATGTAAACAAAGTGGTGATACACGCATCAGTTAACACTCTTCCATGTATGTGCAGTTTTCATGGACGGTGAATTAAAAGTAGTTGATATAATCCGTCAGCATCAAATTCAATACTAAAACAATCGATATATGCACCCAGGGTGCATGAGCTGAGTTGCATGGGATACATTGTAAAGTCAGGAATGATGTGGCATATTTATAATTGTGAAGAACTAATTTCAGTTTTAAACTTTTCGAGTTACTGTCCAGAAACCATATTTGTCTGAAGTTTTCAATCTATTTTCGGTGACTGTGACCTTGACCTTTTCCCCCCCAAATCAATGGGGGCCTTGCTTTGCTGGCATCCAACAATATATCCAAGTTTCATTTGATTCAAATTAAAAAAAATTCGAGTTATCCTCCTGAAACCAAACTTTTTGGAATTTAAAATCTATTTTCGGTCACTGTGACCTTGACCTTTGACCTATTTTCTCCAAAATCAATAGGGGTCTTTCTTACCTGGTACATATATATTAATACTACAGTAACTTGATCCGAGGAGTCGGATCACGTCGAGTTGACAGGCGAGGATCATCAGATCACACGAGACGCGAAGCGTCGAGTTTGATCTGATGATCCGCGCCTGTCAACGAGACGTGATCCGACTCTTCGGATCAAGTTACTGTAGTAATGATAAATTTATTATATACCCCCTTATGTATTTTAAATCCACATGTATAAGATAATAAATGTAATCCAAATTATCAAAAACACAGACATGCCATGAAATTCTATTTTGTGTACGCAGTTTCGTTTGTGACGCGGTCAATATTTTCCACAAATAACGTTGCGTTGATACATTGTGACGGCATCAGTTTCAGAGGATACTGATACGGAATCAGAAAACCACAGTGTAGTGATCCAGAAAAGCGGATCACACGTTGTGAAATCCACAGTATCAAAGAACGATACATTGATGGGTATATAATAAATAACAATATCTTTAAGTATCATTTGATTCGGATTTAAACTTTCTGAGTTATCACCCGGAAACCAATTTTTTCTGAAATTTTCATTCTATTTTTGGTGACTGTGACCTTGGCATCACCAAACCAATAGCCAAGTTCAACGTCGTTGCAACTCGGCTAAAAAGAGATCTAGTATACATTACCACCTCTTTTTTCCCCAGCAAAATCATTTAGGCATAATGTAGTTGATTTCGTAAACTGTCGTGTCGTCACGTTGATTCATTTCGTGGCTGTGCACATGTATAGGTAAACGTCGGAGTCGTAGTAGAATAGAAATAAAGTTCTTGTTTTCATGGATGTTGCAGAATAACTCCTAGGTCTCGGAATGCTTTTTGATGTATAAAAAAAACCGACTAACGTCTCGGCTTCAGATCAACATTTCTCGACCCCGAGTGTTATCATGCTACATCCACCAAAACGCAATCTTTATTTTTAGAGTAAAGGAATTTTCTTATTGCTATTAGTTTCTTTTCTGACAAAGATTCATTTATCGTTTATTTGTATAGGTATAAAAACAAATTAAATCATGGTATAATATGTAAAACAGAATTAACAGTGAATATGATCCGCATTCTTATCGCAAGATTCATCAATGACCCCTAAATATATATTTATGCATGTATATAGCCATGACGCCAAAAGTTTGACATTTCCGTGTGAAGTAGGGTGCTGGCAATATAAAGTTTCGTCATAGAATTAACATCTTTTCAATTAGTTCGTCCATCTTCAGATTTAATACCAACTCCTCTAAATTTTACCAGCCTTTGTGTTGTAATTTTCGAACGCTTTTAAACAAAGGAATTCTTAAAAACACCTTTTTTCGGGAAGAAATAAGTCACTGTAGTAAAATTAAAACTCTTAGTTTTCATACTACCCAAAACTTTTCCATCCATAAATATGGTGCTTACACCAATGCTTCTTGTATTTTAATGTATGATCTTTCACTTTCTCACATGAGCCGAAATAGGACCCGAGGTCACTCGAAAGTAGTTCTTATATCTCGAAATAGATGCGCGTAATAATAATAGATACAAGTAAAATTCTTACATGTGTCTGTTAGGTGAATGAGCTTCCTCTCTGCTTGACGTTTTCATTGTGAAAAAGAAATCTTTCGGCAGGTAGAAAATAGATACAAAATCATGTTTTCTAATAATACAGATTTTAAAAAAAAAGAAGAAAAAAAAACAACTCAATAATAGTAACAGAAATAAATAAATGACCTTTTTGCACTCGATATACGAAACATGCAGGATATCAAATTAAGAGTTTGTCAATTTCCAACAAAAAAAAATTCACATAATTTAAAAGGTCTTGTCTTTAAATTCAAATTGGGATTTAAAAAGTGGGGGTTTGAGATCAAAGATTTAAATTATTGGCGAAAATATTGAATTTTTATAAAACATTTTGAGTAAATTAATATAAACTTCTTCAAGAATCGGTATTCTGTTTGAAAAAAAATATATCAACCAAATTAATAAATTACAACTTCCGAACTAGTTCCAAGTCTCAATTATTTGCATCATGAATTATAAAACTGAAATACACGTATAGGAGTATAAAAATAGAAGGTATATTGGATGAAACAGAAATTGTACAGTGTAATACCATGCAGACTTAGATCTTTTTGATTAATCAATCCTTCCGCCCCTTTCAAAATTTGAATTGACACAAAAACATTCAACCGGAGAGGGCTCAGTAATAGATTTGTAATATGTTTGAACTTTGTACCAATGGGATCAGTATTGAACCAAGAAATACTTAGTTGTAGCATCTTGCGCAGTTGTGCTCAAAAGCTCAGGAGCTAACTTTCTTAAATATTTCTAGGTTGAAATGAAAAATGGCGACATTATCCTAACTTGCATTTTATTCAAGACATACATGTACATTATTCCCAAATAAATCATATTGTGGTTCAAATTTTTTCAAACACAAAGCAAAGTCCAGTGCTTTTACTCCAGTATCATTCACATAATGCAGATTCACATAATACTGATTCACACAATGTTGATTATGTATAATGCTGATAAGGATAAAATGATGCACTTTTGTAAACGATAGTATTTTTGTTTGGTATCAATTATCCAACTCAGTTTCCAGGGCCGTAAATTACATGGAGGCGGAGGAGGCAGCTGCCTCCTCCAACTTTTGAGCCAAAAAAAATTAAAATTTAAAGTTCATTAGAATTTATGTTGTTTCCAATAACTAAGAACATGATACCTCCCTTAAAAAGCATTCCAAATCTTTCTTTTAGAATGAGTTAGTCAAGTAACATCTTAGAAGCCCCTAGAATCAAGGATTTTGCGCGAAACGTGTTCAGTGTGCACAAAATGTGCTCAGCGTCTGGGGGCCTAGGCGGCCCCCAGACCCCCGCCTAATTTCCTGCCTCCTCCAAATTGAAGGTTAATTTACGGCCCTGGTTTCAGATATTTAATATGTAACCTATACAATGGAAAATCAGTGACATCCAATAGCGGATACAGAAATTTTTAAAAGGTGGGAGGGGGTGTTGCGACCCAAGTTTGTACTTTTACGCCAAGAAGTGAGGTGAAGTCTCCAGAAATGGCAATACTTGACCGTTGTGAAATACATTATTTAACTAAGGGGAAGGGTGCAACCTCCTGACACCCCGCCTTCTAGATCCGCCACTAATGCTATACTTAAAATCGCATTTTAAAATTACATGCGATAAAATTATATACCATTCAAAATCTCTGACGATATATGGAGTGCACGGAAAAACGGTGTTACTTTGTCGTGGAAATGTATTTTGTACACCGTACTGTTTCACAATCGTATGTCGACACCCATTAAGTTTCGTAGAAATTCATTGGCTCTATATGTTCATATATTTTTCTGTCCCAAAAGGGGAATTCACTCCTAATGTCACAAAATAATACCAATTGGGCATATTTTATTAAATAAGGTCGCAGTGAATAAGCATTTCTACTGGATTTCTTTATCATGATCGATGGCGCAGAGAAGGAGAGACAACTCTTGTAAGTGATATATATTGGTAAACGCTGTTTGATTATCAATTCTCTCTCTCTCTCTCTCTCTCTCTCTCTCTCTCTCTCTCTCTCTCTCTCTCACATACACAATGCGTGAGTAAAATGATTTTGTTCACAGAAAACAGAATAAATATTGCACAGTCATTGATTTATATAGAATTAAGTACTAAATATTGCTTTCCTTAGTCATAGGAAAAGATGAATTGCTATAAGTAGAGTTATGGGAAAAAAAACATATGCTTACCTTAGATTTAAAATCGTTGTATAGACAACAATAAGAATATCCCAGAAAATCCCATCCTACAACTACTGATTTTATTTGAAGAAAACATTGTATATCTTAAAACTTTCCCACCCACCCACCCACCCCACCCCCTCTTTAGAAGTGAGTATAAAATGTCCTCTCTTTGTCTTTTACCTTGATACATGAATATATGTTCTGATTCAATTTGGAGTACTATTGCAACACAATTAGGGACTTCTGTACTTAGGAACTTTGTGAAAGTTTCACTTGGAGTCAACAACAGGGATCCCAGAAAGCATAATCTGCACAAATCAACAATCATTCATTGAAATTACTCAGATGTTTTAAAATCTATCCTCATTCTTTAGTCTTGAGGCCTGGCAGACTTGTTCACATCGCGAAAAAATTACCCCCGACAAACAGACAGACAGATGGGGAGTGGGACATGGGACTGGGAGCTGTAAACGACTGCCTTTTTTATGGATATTACAATATACCCATAGTCATTTCAAAACAGGAGTATCAATTAGGTATAAGATAAATAAACTACAAAATACTCCTGATATATTTGATCTTTTGTATATTTACTTGTCAATTTTAGCATACAGTTTCATTGTATCGGCAAAATGATCCCCTATAACAAAAAACTCGACATGGAACTAAGCAAGGTGTGACATTACTTAATGGTTTGCTAAACAGGTCTATATAAAGCTGGACTGAATATGCATATAATGTTAATATGGTTCAACAATCTGATCTCCAGGCCTTACTGACCTACATTTATAATTTTGTACGATTGATGGTTGAAAATAATGATAGAATTCAATGACGAACGTAAAACTTGACAATCCGTCATTTCTACAAGATGTAAATGATTACCCACACTCCGTATAGTTAGTGTTAGATCAAAATGAATAAAAATGAAGAAGGGAAGAGTCAGCTGCCTTATGATTTACATACATAATGTGATAGGTTTTAGGATCATCCCAGAAACACCGTGAACGCACAAGATAGGAACAGACGACCCGATGACAGATCACGTGACAAGGATCAATGTGTCATTTAATTCGTTCAATAGTGAACATTCTCTTTTATGTTCACTTCAAACCGGTACATACAGACAGACTAAGTGCATTTCCTCTAGATCCGCTTGTAGCAATTGGATTTATTCAATGACTGCACGACTATTAATTAAGTGTGACTAATTTTGTCAGCCTTGAAATTGGGCGAGTTTGTGGTTGAGCGCTATCATATCGGTTTGAACCATTTTGATTTTCCATTTCATAATGGAAATTAAAGGTACATTTAGCGTAAGTCTGCTCTACGTCGCGTTCTCTCGCACTTGAGACGTATTTGAATTTTCACCAGATGAAACATACTAGTGCATTGAAAAAAAAAAACAATTAAAGAAGAAGAAAGAAAAAATAAAAAAAAATAAAAACATTTGGAAGCTCCATTTTCATGAAAAAGCGATCTTCAATGCAAAATGGAGACATAGAATAATTTTGTCGGAAATTCTATTTGTCCGTTCCAGTGATCGTGTATTGATAAGAAAGGGGTTAATAAACTATTTCCAGTCACTAGAAAACCCCAACTGTTGAACTGTAGTGAAAGAGAAAGTGCAAAACAAAGAGTCCCCTGCATTTCTCCCTTCTTGACTGGAAGCAGTAGATCATTGGTCAGGGCGTTCATTTCTTGCGTTCTAGTCGCGTTCGTGTCATGACCGAGTTAATTCTAGGATTAATGATTGTTGCTTGGCCTGAGGTGGCAGGGGACAGTTGCTTTGGTTCTGAAACATGTGGATAGGGGGTATACATCAAAGTCAGATTATGACAGACTAATGCAAAATCATATTTCCCTTTTATGTCAATACTTGTATTTCATATTAGTGTAGTTAATAAATTATGACCCTAAATTACATGTAATCTATAAATACTGGTGCTGGTGCACAAAACATGCTCTGAGCAGGTTTCCCTTTTTTGCTTTGATTTTCTCTCATTTGGGCTAATCCGCACCACCCCCACACCATCACAGTACCAAACATGGGGATTTAGACACTGTGCACAATCAAGAACCCTATCTGCCCTTCTCAAAAATCTACCTCTCATATAGGGCCATCCACCTTCCCTCACAGCTACAGACCTTTCGCTGGACCCTGCATGTTTTCACCGGAATTTCTTCAGCAACTGACCACATGTCTAAGTTTCGTATTTGCACCCATCTATATACTAGGAATCATTGTGACACCTACATGTTGTATATCAACCTTTTTATTAAGCACTCAGCTACATTTGAAATGCATCCTAAACTTATTGTATACATTTTTACACATGTAATATCACTTCAAATATGGGGTATTTCCATTTTTTGAAAAACTTGACTGGGCCTATAGTGCGAAACTGTCCTCTGCTACCTAAAGGTTCGGTATTATACGCGATAGTCGCGGGTTTTTCGGATGAAGCATTAAAAGAAAGGCTCCGTGTCGCGACAGGCATAGTAAAGAATCCTCACCTTGTCCAGGAGTGACAGTCATAGTAAAGAATCCTCACCTTGTCCAGGAGTGACAGTCATAGTAAAGAATCCTTACCTTGGCCAGGAATGTCAGGCACAGTAAAGAATCCTTACCTTGTCCAGGAGTGACAGGTATAGTAAAGAATCCTTACCTTGTCCAGGAGTGACAGGTATAGTAAAGAATCCTTACCTTGTCCAGGAGTGACAGGTATAGTAAAGAATCCTCACCTTGGCCAGGAGTGACAGGTATAGTAAAGAATCCTTACCTTGGCCAGGGGTGACAGGCATACAGCTAAAGAATAATTTTGTGGTACTTCACCGCCAATGGCGATGGCTGAAATGAGTGAAAATTCTGGAAGGGACGTAAAACAATAAAAAAAACTTTCTTTTTAATTGCGTTATCCTAGAATACGTACATGTGGTAACTACGTCATCATAGAATACGTACACGTGGTAACTACGTCATCATAGAATACGTACACGTGGTAACTACGTCATCATAGAATACGTACACGTGGTAACTACGTTATCTTAGAATACGTACACGTGGTAACTACGTTATCTTAGAATACGCACACGTGGTAACTACGTTATCTTTGAATGCGTACACGTGGTAACTACATTATCGTAGAATACGTACATGTGGTAACTACGTCATCATAGAATACGTACACGTGGTAACTATGTCATCATAGAATACGTACACGTGGTAACTACGTCATCATAGAATACGTACACGTGGTAACTACGTTATCTTAGAATACGCACACGTGGTAACTACGTTATCTTAGAATACGCACACGTGGTAACTACGTTATCTTTGAATGCGTACACGTGGTAACTACATTATCGTAGAATACGTACATGTGGTAACTATGTTATCTTAGAATACGTACACGTGGTGACTACGTTATCTTAGAATACGCACACGTGGTAACTACGTTATCTTAGAATACGCACACGTGGTAACTACGTTATCTTAGAATACGCACACGTGGTAACTACGTTATCTTAGAATACGTACACGTGGTAACTACGTTATCGTAGAATACGTACATATGGTAACTTCGTTATCTTAGAATACGATGTGGTAATTCAATCTGCAATTTCTCTTATATCAATTGATCAGGTGGATCATACATGTACATATAAGAATATCCGAATAGGTTTGCTTGAATCTAAATTGAAGAATCATTTTCTTTTTCGGAATTTCTCTGTTTTAAAGATAAATAGCGACGACAATTGTATCGTGAGCATTACACTCTCTATACGGTGCTGATATATTTATATCCTCTTCGATAGAATATTGGAATATGATAAAGCGACATCATAAAAATGTAAAGATGTTAATGGCATTCTTGTTCTGCTTATATTCGGCAACAATAAGGAATAAAATGTCAATATGGCACTTATCGTATACGTCAGTATTAAAAAGCGTTAAGGATCGTACAAATCTCATCACTCATATCTATGAAATGTGAAAAATGTTTTAAAATGATAATGATTGTTCATTTATCAGCGGATTTCATTATGTATTAAAATTCGATGAATATACTTTATGAGGTATAAAAGTTATCTTCAGCTGAATGAACACTTCCTTGGGGTAATAACTTTGGGATAAATGAAGACTAAGATTAGTGGTCCCCTCATATATAGTTTTGAAAATCATCGGAATTGGACATTTTGTTTAAAAATAAACAAATAGACTATCATTTGCATATTCATGTCATGATTTATGATTGCAGCACTGAAGATGACGTAAATCTTATTTTTCATCTTGATGTATTGTCACGTATAACTGATCGCCTTGTCCCACTGGACAATCGTGTGATCTAAGGAACGCAGTTGATAAAGTTATCCGAAGCCCATTACGATAGTACATTTCTCTTTCCAATTAAAGAATGATATTATATGATATAATATTTACATTGATATTAAATAGCAGCCGGCGCGCATCCCCCCCCCCCCCCCCCTAAAATTGTCAAATTTAAGGTAAATCGTGCATGTATCTTGTTTAGACAAATGTACTAAACGATAAAAAGCAATAATTTCTTCCACTCCCGGAGAAATAAATTACAAAATATTTTGATTTCTTGAACTTTATTGGGGGAACTTAATTTTTTCCAAAAACCCGTTAAATTTGCGTAATTTTATTAATTTCACCTCATAAAAAATGAAAGAAAATAGTACAAATGACTAAATAGGAAACATATTTCAAGCTCTATAAAATCTGTAAAATCCAGGAGCTTCCTGGGGCTTCACCCGCTGGACCCCCACCAGGGCTTCGTCATGGACCCACTGCGGGCCTAAGGGCAGCCCCCAGCCCCCTGCCTCATAAGTGGCGCCCCGTAACCGCAATTCCTGGATCCGCCCCTGTTATAGCCCTGTGTGTTTCGGATATGACCATTGATAGGTATATAGTGAGTGATGTCAAACGCCCGACATTAAATATTAAAGCCGCGAGTGTTTCGGATATGACCATAAAACATTAGGTTCACAGTCACCTAAAGCGTTGGCTTGATGGAGAATCCTCACTGCTACGGCCGTGAGTGTCATGAATACTTCGAAAAGCATGACCTGTAATATCTCTATGCAAGTAAACCGCCGCGGTGGCCGAGAGGTTAGAGCGTTCGCCCCGCATGCGGAAAGCCCGGGATTCGAATCCCGGCAGCGACACACCTACGTCGTTAAAACAGGTAGTGACAGTTCCATCGTCAAACGCTTGGCCATCAGGTGTGAATGTCACGGGTCCTCGGAGATGACCTCAAAAACGGATGACCCGTGTCACCACAGTAGGTGTGGCACGCTAAAAAACCCTCACTGCTCAATGGTCGTAAGCGCCGATTATAAACCTAAATTTGCAGCCCTTCACCGGTCTTGATGACGTCTCAATATGAGTGAAAACTTCTCGAGTGAGACGTTAAAGCTGTGAAGTTCATGTATTATTTTTGTACATAATTACTTTAAAGCAGATTAATTACTTTATAAAGTTATTAACTTTCCCTTAATTACATGCTTGAAAACATCTGCATGTAAAAGAAAACAGTGCGATTATTTAGAAAGTAAATATAGTGGCTACATATATAAATCATCCCATAATAGACGTCTATACATAGAACCACGCGAGTCAAGGGAATCCCAACATGATGTATTAACTCATACGCAACTGTCTAGTTTTAGGGCTGAAAGAGCGTAAAACAACGAATTATTAAGAGGTATTTGATATTTTTATTTCTATTAAACTTTTGGTACGATACTGTTATAACAAAATACACAGCTTTACACAGATATGACCACCGATGATTTGAAAGTTTGAACTGGTCACGTGACTGTCACTTGAAATGGCAGAGTGACGCGGTTATTTGTAAACATCGATTTAAAATCAAATTATTCCGGTTAAAACAGGTGAAATAATGTATGATATGTCGTACAGTCTCATACTTACATACGTGCGATGATTTAATAGCGTTTTTACGAGATGCAAAAAAAAAATTGTAATTCGGACCATACAGCTTTAAGAAAGATAGAATCAATCTATACAAGTAACTAAAACCTATAACATCTCTATACAAGTAACTAAAACCTGTAACATCTCTATACAAGTAACTAAAACCTGTAACATCTCTATACAATTAACTAAAACCTATAACATCTCTATACAATTAACTAAAACCTATAACATCTCTATACAAGTAACTAAAACCTATAACATCTCTATACAATTAACTAAAACCTATAACATCTCTATACAATTAACTAAAACCTATAACATCTCTATACAAGTAACTAAAACCTGTAACATCTCTATACAATTAACTAAAACCTATAACATCTCTATACAAGTAACTAAAACCTATAACATCTCTATACAATTAACTAAAACCTATAACATCTCTATACAAGTAACTAAAACCTGTAACATCTCTATACAAGTAACTAAAACCTGTAATATTTCTCTACAATTAACTAAAACCTATAACATCTCTATACAATTAACTAAAACCTGTAATATCTCTATACAAGTAACTAAAACCTGTAACATCTCTATAAATGTAACTAAACCTGTAATATCTCTATACAAGTAACTAAAACCTATAATATCTCTATACACGTAACTAAAACCTATAACATCTCTATACAAGTAACTAAAACCTGTAATATCTCTATAGATGTAACTAAAACCTATAACATCTCTATACAATTAACTAAAACCTGTAACATCTCTATAAAAGTAACTAAAACCTGTAACATCTCTATACAATTAACTAAAACCTATAACATCTCTATACAAGTAACTAAAACCTGTAACATCTCTATACCAGTAACTAAAACCTGTAATATCTCTATAAATGTAACTAAACCTGTAATATCTCAATAAAAGTAACTAAAACCTGTAATATCTCTATACAAGTAACTAAAACCTGTAACATCTCTATACAAGTAACTAAAACCTGTAACAGCTCTATACAAGTAACTAAAACCTGTAATATCTCTATACAAGTAACTAAAACCTATAATATCTCTATACACGTAACTAAAACCTATAACATCTCTATACAATTAACTAAAACCTGTAACATCTCTATACCAGTAACTAAAACCTGTAACATCTCTATACCAGTAACTAAAACCTGTAACATCTCTATACCAGTAACTAAAACCTGTACTATCTATGATTTGGTGTGAGTGGCATTTTCTAAGTTACCAAGCACTATAGTCAAGTAATTAAAACCTGTAATATCTCTATACAAGTAACTAAACCTGTAACATCTCTAAAGATGTAACTAAACCTGTAATATCTTTATACAAGTAATTAAAACCTGTAACATCTCTATACACGTAACTAAAACCTGTAATACCTCTATACAAGTAACTAAAACCTGTCATATCTCTATACAATTAACTAAAACCTTTAATATCTCTATACAATTAACTAAAACCTGTAACATCTCTATACAAGTAACTAAAACCTGTAACAACTCTATACAATTAACTAAAACCTGTAATATCTCTATACAATTAACTAAAACCTTTAATATCTCTATACAATTAACTAAAACCTGTAACATCTCTATACAAGTAACTAAAACCTGTAACATCTCTATACAATTAACTAAAACCTATAACATCTCTATACAATTAACTAAAACCTATAACATCTCTATACAATTAACTAAAACCTATAACATCTCTATACAATTAACTAAAACCTACAACATCTCTATACAATTAACTAAAACCTATAACATCTCTATAAATGTAACTAAAACCTGTAATATCTGTATACAAGTAACTAAAACCTGTAACATCTCTATACAAGTAACTAAAACCTGTAATATTTCTATACAATTAACTAAAACCTGTAACATCTCTATACAATTAACTAAAACCTGTAACATCTCTATACAATTAACTAAAACCTATAACATCTCTATACAAGTAACTAAAACCTGTAATATCTCTATAGATGTAACTAAAACCTGTAATATCTCTATACAAGTAACTAAAACCTGTAATATCTCTATAGATGTAACTAAACCGGTAATATCTCTATAGAAGTAACTAAAACCTGTAACATCTCTATACAAGTAACTAAAACCTGTAATATCTCTATACAAGTAATTAAAACCTGTAACATCTCCATACAAGTAACTAAAACCTGTAATATCTCTATAGATGTAACTAAACCTGTAATATCTCTATAGAAGTAACTAAAACCTGTAATATCTGTATACAAGTAACTAAAACCTGTGACATCTCTATACAATTAACTAAAACCTGTAATATCTCTATAGATGTAAGTAAAACCTGTAATATCTCTATAGAAGTAACTAAAACCTGTAATATCTGTATACAAGTAACTAAAACCTGTGACATCTCTATACAATTAACTAAAACCTGTAATATCTCTATAGATGTAACTAAAACCTGTAATATATCTGTAGATGTAACTAAAACCTAAAACATCTCTATACAATTAACTAAAACCTGTAATATCTCTATAGATGTAAGTAAAACCTGTAATATTTCTATAGATGTAACTAAAACCTGTAATATATCTGTAGATGTAACTAAAACCTATAACATCTCTATACAATTAACTAAAACCTGTAATATTTCTATAGATGTAACTAAAACCTGTAACATATCTACACAAGTAACTAAAACCTGTAATATCTCTATAAATGTAACTAAACCTGTAATATCTCTATAGAAGTAACTAAAACCTGTAACATCTCTATACAAGTAACTAAAACCTGTAATATCTCTATAGATGTAAGTAAAACCTGTAATATCTATATACAATTAACTAAAACCTGTCGTATCTCTACACAAGTAACTGAAACCTGTAATATCTCTATAGAAGTAACTAAAACCTGTAATATCTATATACAAGTAACTAAAACCTGCAATATCTCTATAGATGTAAGTAAAACCTGTAATATCTCTATAGATGTAAGTAAAACCTGTAATATCTCTATACAAGTAACTAAAACCTGTCATATCTCTATAGATGTAACTAAACCGGTAATATCTCTATAGAAGTAACTAAAACCTGTAAAATCTCTATACAAGTAACTAAAACCTGTAATATCTCTATAGATGTAACTAAACCTGTAATATCTCTATAGAAGTAATTAAAACCTGTAACATCTCTATACAAGTAACTAAAACCTGTAACATCTCTATACAAGTAACTAAAACATGTAATATCTCTATACAAGTAACTAAACCTGTAATATCTCTATACAAGTAACTAAAACCTGTAATATCTCTATAGATGTAACTAAACCTGTAACATCTCTATAGAAGTAACTAAAACCTGTATCATCTCTATACAAGTAACTAAAACCTGTAACATCTCTATACAAGTAACTAAAACCTGTAACATCTCTATACAAGTAACTAAAACCTGTAACATCTCTATACAAGTAACTAAACCTGTAATATCTCTATACAAGTAACTAAAACCTGTAATATCTCTATAAATGTAACTAAACCTGTAATATCTCTATACAAGTAACCAAAACCTGTAACATCTCTATACAAGTAACTAAACCTGTAATATCTCTATACAAGTAACTAAAACCTGTAATATCTCTATAGATGTAACTAAACCTGTAATATCTCTATACAAGTAACCAAAACCTGTAACATCTCTATACCAGTAACTAAACCTGTAATATCTCTATACAAGTAACTAAAACCTGTAATATCTCTATAGATGTAACTAAACCTGTAATATCTCTATACAAGTAACCAAAACCTGTAACATCTCTATACAAGTAACTAAACCTGTAATATCTCTATACAAGTAACTAAAACCTGTAATATCTCTATAGATGTAACTAAACCTGTAATATCTCTATACAAGTAACCAAAACCTGTAACATCTCTATACCAGTAACTAAAACCTGTAACATCTCTATACCAGTAACTAAAACCTGTACTATCTCTATAGATGTAACTAAACCTGTAATATCTCTATAGATGTAACTAAACCTGTAATATCTCTATACAAGTAACTAAAACCTGTAATATCTGTATACAAGTAACTAAAACCTGTGACATCTCTATACAATTAACTAAAACCTGTAATATCTCTATAGATGTAAATAAAACCTGTAATATCTCTATAGATGTAACTAAAACCTGTAATATATCTGTAGATGTAACTAAAACCTATAACATCTCTACACAAGTAACTAAAACCTGTAATATCTCTATAAATGTAACTAAACCTGAAATATCTCTATAAAAGTAACTAAAACCTGTAACATCTCTATACAAGTAACTAAAACCTGTAATATCTCTATAGATGTAAGTAAAAACTGTAATATCTATATACAATTAACTAAAACCTGTCGTATCTCTACACAAGTAACTGAAACCTGTAATATCTCTATAGAAGTAACTAAAACCTGTAATATCTATATACAAGTAACTAAAACCTGCAATATCTCTATAGATGTAAGTAAAACCTGTAATATCTCTATACAAGTAACTAAAACCTGTCATATCTCTACACAAGTAACTGAAACCTGAAATATCTCTACACAAGTACATGAAACCTGTAATATTTCTATACAAGTAACTAAAACCTGTAATATTTCTATACAAGTAACTAAAACCTGTCATATCTCTACACAAGTAACTGAAACCTGAAATATCTCTACACAAGTACATGAAACCTGTAATATTTCTATACAAGTAACTAAACCTGTAATATTTCTATACAAGTAACTAAAACCTGTAACATCTCTATACAATTAACTAAAACCTATAACATCTCTATACAATTAACTAAAACCTATAACATCTCTATACAATTAACTAAAACCTATAACATCTCTATACAATTAACTAAAACCTATAACATCTCTATACAATTAACTAAAACCTATAACATCTCTATAAATGTAACTAAAACCTGTAATATCTGTATACAAGTAACTAAAACCTGTAATATTTCTATACAATTAACTAAAACCTGTAACATCTCTATACAATTAACTAAAACCTATAACATCTCTATACAAGTAACTAAAACCTATAACATCTCTATACAAGTAACTAAAACCTGTAATATCTCTATAGATGTAACTAAACCGGTAATATCTCTATAGAAGTAACTAAAACCTGTAACATCTCTATACAAGTAACTAAAACCTGTAATATCTCTATACCAGTAACTAAAACCTGTAACATCTCTATACAATTAACTAAAACCTGTAACATCTCTATACAAGTAACTAAAACCTGTAATATCTATATACAAGTAACTAAAACCTGTAACATCTCTATAGATGTAAGTAAAACCTGTAATATCTCTATACAAGTAACTTAAACCTGTAATATCTCTATAGAAACAATGAAGTTAAAAATTCTAAAATGCAATTTGAAAGAAAAGGAAAACAATGGAATCATAGAATGTACAATGTTAAAAAAAACAACAACATACAAACGAAAGACAATATGATTGGGTGTGAGTGGCATTTTCTAAGTTACCAAGCACTTTAGTCTTATCCATGCACCATTATGCAACGCTTTGATGAACTATTTTCTTGAAAACACAGAAACGTAAAATAAAATTTGTAAAAGCGTTTAGAGCAATTTGTAAACAAGAACAGGATCTCTGAATTATCCAGAAGTTATAGATTTGCATGTCATTGTATATCGCTCAAATTTGTTCTCAAAATTGACTGAACCCTGTAACGGGGTATCCCACTCTGTCAGGTTCTGTGGGTATTTCCCTCCATATCGTTCATGCAATTTGTTTTAATATGAAATGGGTAATATTACATAGCTCGCGGATTATGTGAAAATTGACCGAGCTGATGAATTAATAATATAACATACGCCCAAAAAGGAGATCCTTTCTTCTTTCTTAAAGGTAGCAGATAATTGCTTTGAACAAATCAAAACAAAGATGGATTGGTTTGAAAACAAAAATAATATATAAATCACATTAAACTAAGCCTTTTCATTCCACAGTTATGGAGACGAATATGAATGCGTTGCAAACTGAATTCGTAGGTATGAACTCGCGTTTGTGGTTTGTGATAGTGTAATCCAATCGATCATGCAGGTAGAAATCCATATACATGTACAATATCACTTTTAGTGGTAATGTTTCACCAAATATTGAAGCGGTTTGTAAAACGTCAACACTCGGAGGAAAATCTATTCCCAGATATGGGGATTCAAAGCAATCTGAATGTATAAAATGAAGAACGAACCCATTTTAAGGAAAATGACAGAGAAGATTTGTAGAAGGTGGATATTACTCAACATTTCATAAAACCAGGCATTCTTATATTGATTGACTGATTGATTGTTTTGCTGTTTTCCGCCACACTCAACAACTTTTCAGTTGTCTAGTGGCGCCCAGTTTTTATTGGTGGAGGGAGAGAACCCAGATACAATGTACCGACCTTTCGAAAGTATACTGGGAAACTTTCTCATCGGCGCGAGCGGGATTCGAATCCGTGCCAAACAGAGGTGAGAGGCCGTGTGATTGTGAGCGCGATGCTCTAACCACTCCGCCACGGGATACCTATTATAAAAATCCCTATATCCTATATTCTGATTAGCATTCAAATTAAAAGCTTCTAATGTCACACTATATACGATCACAAGTATTTAATTGGATTCCATTAGACAAAGACGGTGTTTCATCCACGACATTATGTATTTACACGAAAATGTATATCATGAATATATCAGGTGATGGATATTCAGGGCGAGGGATTTAAATATGAGATTCATCAACCTAGTGTGAACGTATTTCAATAAAGCATAACCTTTCAGTTATTATTTCATCAGACTAAGTCAAAATGATGCGAAGAACACTATATCACACGAACCGTTCAATTTCTAAACATGAAAGATCACGAGAGACTCTCATTATGACTGGAAAAATAAATAGAAAATAAAAATCCCAGATTCTACACACTAAAGAACCAGGATCTGCTGACGAACAGAATTGCTGACATGTACCCCAGAAACAATTATTTGAATGCAGAATGCATTGCTTTCAAACTAATTGTGTTGGTTTAATGCGAGATTTCCGAACTCCTATCAAGACGTCAATAGCTATAGACGAAGTGTTGCACATTTAGAACTACACATGAACCGCGGGGCTGGAGCAGTGTGGTTTCTTTATTGTATCAAAACCTACCGTAACAGCTAGGGGGCCTCCATTTTAAGTTTACATCGGAAGACCTGTGACACTCACTTCTAAATGCCGACTGTTCAGCGAAGGAGCCATTACTACCTATATTGTGACGCCATGTGCACATTCCAACCACCGAGCCACCATGGCCACTACACACAGGAGAAAGGGGGAAAGAAAATAGATAAAGTCTTACACATCAGAAAAAAGAAAAAGCTAAAAGACATTTCCTGTACTGAAAAAAAATACAGTAAAAAAGTGAAGATGACGAACAGTGAGCAATCTCATAATTCCTATAAACAATAGAAATTAAGATTAGGGCAAACACGGACCCCTGAACACACCAGAGGTGAGATCAAGTGCATAGGAGTAGTATGCATCCCCTGTTGACCGACCATACCCGTCGTGAGCTCTACATCTTCATAAGGTAAAAGAAGTAGTCCGTAGTCAAAATTAATATGCAAAGAACGGGCAACAATTGACATAAAACACGTCAGACCATGTTCGACCTAATGACAGGTTGTGTATTCATATCAAATCAAATACATTTGTTATTTCTATTAATCCATTTTGAACAATTAAGTTCGGTTTCCTTTGATCTCAAAATTTTATGAAGTCAAGAGTTCAGCATCCTTTTCCCAGATGACAAACGCACCGGCTGTCCTTTGAAACGAGGTCCATTCAGAATTTTCTCACCCGGTCCTTCATTTGTAACAGAAGACAGGTCGAGCTCACGATCTCCGGTTACGAAGAGAGCTCACGACCTCCCGGTTACGAAGAAAGCTCACGACCTCCCGATTACGAAGATAGCTCACGACCTCCCGGTTACGAAGAGAGCTCACGACCTCCCGGTTATGAAGAGATCTCACGACCTTCCGGTTGCGAAGAGAGCTCACGACCTTCCGGTTGCGAAGAGAGCTCACTACCTTCCGGTTGCGAAGAGATCTCACGACCTTCCGGTTGCGAAGAGAGCTCACGACCTTCCGGTTGCGAAGAGAGCTCACTACCTCCCGGTTACGAAGTGAACGTTCTACCACTGTGTTACCACGACCGGTGTCGGCATTCGGAAGTGAAAATTAAGGGGTTTTCGAATGTGACTTGTAAAACGGATGTCCTGTTATTGGTAAAGATGTGGAAAGTAAAAACATAGGAAATGTAAATATCTAGAATTAACGCGATTTGAAAATATCTAGAATTAACGTGATTTGTAAATATCTAGAATTAACGTGATTTGATTGGTTTGTTCCTCTAATGCACTAAAATGCAGAAATTCTGGAGCATACTGAAAGTGATTTGAATTTGTTTTTTTATTTTACCATATATGTGTAATCGTAAATATTTGGGGGGGGGGGGGGGGGGGGGGGGGATTTAGAGATATTTGACGAGCACAATATTTTTGGACAAATTGCTGAATATATCCACTATATATTTTTCCACATACGGAGAGGACTCATATAGACAGTACCTGTTGTCCGATCCTATTATGAATTATCATAACAAAAATACTGTTTAAATTAAATATTTTCATATAGAAAATATATTAATATTTTAGTAAAGGAAATTTGAGAATTACTTGAAGAAAAAAATATACCTCCACTACAAAGTTTTACTGAACGATATTTGTCTTTAAAATATCGCAAACTTTCCTCTTTTTTTCTCTTGTTTTTTTTTTTTTGTTTTTTTTTTTTTTTTTGAATTCAAATGTTAACGGTTTGAATAACGTTTCATTGTTACAATCTTTGTGATGAAAATATTGAAATAACCGAATTGTTTACCGGCATTAGTTTATCATAATAGCATTCTGCCTAGATATCTAGTTCTATAAAGAAACGCATTCTTTCGAGTTTAGATATCAAAATACAATTCTATTTTTACTTTCTAATATACCACCACCCCTCTACTACATGCTGTCATATTTTTTTCCTGGTGTTCTTTATTCAATTAATACAATTAAAATAAGAATTGATTGATATCCATGAATATTCGATGTGACTAACAAGGAAAAGCACTATTTTCTTTATTACAATATAGAAAAAACATCAATGGTAACATTTGCATTTTTATTGATTTTTCCCTGTAATTTCCATTTATAAAACACATACGTCGCAACGTTTTTATAGGCCACTCATGAATGCTTCTGTGAAATGAAATTTGAAGTTGATAAATATTGCTTGTTTTGTATATGAATTACTTATCTTTACAACATGACGACAAAGGATGGTTAGCATATACAAATAACGTGACAGGAGACAGATTGATATTTACCTGTGGTTTTCATTGAATGACCTAATAAATCACACGTTTAGTGTTGGATTGATTATTTGGAAAATACCAATATAACAGTATAGTTAAAGCATTGTTAGTCAAATTATATATATCTATATATACGTATATATATAAAGCACTAAATAATCACAACTAGGTACTGAAAATTTTCGCCCCAGTCCGGGGTCGAACCAGCGACGTACGGCACCCACCGCCTAGCAAGATTGTCAAACCAGTGCGTAAGTCCACTCGGCCACAACGACTTCCCTATATATATATATATATTAAAATAATAATAATAATATATTTGTTATGACGTCATATCACTAATATCAAGACAAAATGGAAATTCTGCATTAGAACCTTTTAAACTTGTGTTGTTTCATTTTATTTAATGGTAATTATTTGACCGAACCTAGGTCATTATTTCGCTACCAGAATTTAATATTTTAGATCGATCAGATCTTACTTCGACACTAGATCGTACTCCGACACTAGGAGTTAATAAGATCTTACTCCGACACTAGGAGTTGATCACATCTTACTCCGACACTAGGAGTTGATCAGATCTTACTCCGACACTACATCTTACTCCGACACTAGGAGTTGATCAGATCTTACTCCGACACTAGGAGTTGATCACATCTTACTCCGACACTAGGAGTTGATCACATCTTACTCCGACACTAGGAGTTAATAAGATCTTACTCCGACACTAGGAGTTGATCAGATTTCACTCCGACACTAGGAGTTAATAAGATCTTACTCCGACACTAGGAGTTGATCACATCTTACTCCGACACTAGGAGTTGATCACATCTTACTCCGACACTAGGAGTTAATAAGATCTTACTCCGACACTAGGAGTTGATCAGATTTCACTCCGACACTAGGAGTTAATAAGATCTTACTCCGACACTAGGAGTTGATCAGATCTTACTCCGACACTAGGAGTCGATCAGATCTTACTCCGACACTAGGAGTTGATCAGATTTCACTCCGACACTAGGAGTTAATAAGATCTTACTCCGACATTAGGAGTACAGTGTTTTATGTATCAGGATTTCATTGAAATTTCCCATTCTGATTTTTCATGAAAAGATCAACGTAATCGGGTTGAAATTCCAAAAGATATGCTGATAGCGTTATCACGGGTAGCATAAAATGTTTTAACATTTTGGGGTTTGAGGCACAATTCATTAATGAATTTGGAAACTTGTGAACTATTTTGTTTTTAAATTTATATCTAAATCGTTTTCGATTAATTAATTTTGGATCACTTAATTTCAATTTTGTTAAGAAAAACCTTGTCTGAGTTTTATGGATTGAAAACCTTCTACAATGTATATAGAAATAACCATGTGCATGTTACATTCTTCACATTTACTTTTTTCAAGTTGCACGAATATACAACAATCAACGCAGAAATGCATCTATTTATATTCTCTTAAAAAATGAAATAAAAGTATAGGGGTTTTTGTCTATATCGTATGGGCAAGGTTTTTTTTTTTTTTTTTTTTTTTTTTTTAGTGCGGCTGGAGATAATGGAATAAAAAGGGAGACCTATTCAACTTTATTCACCACAAACTATTACTTTTATAGTCTAAAAGCGCTAAAATTGATTTAAATCATGTAAATTTTATCATATGGGTGACTATTTAACGTCACAGTTTGTTAGTGTTTAGTCATCATTGCGTTTGCTACTGAAATTCCAGAGTGGTATGTTACTATATTTATCATCGGCAATTATAATTGTGCAATCGCGAGAAAAATGTAGATTGTATGATCCCTGTTTTACGTGAAGCTTAGTCTAACATACATATCATATTTAGTTTATTTGAAAACCTACCGTCCGGAATCAATATATGTATAGTGACTACAGTAGAGAGAATGTAACTTACCCTAATTTTTTTTAAAAATAAATTCTATCATTTTGATTTTGATAAACCATAGACATGCGCTATACAAAACTGGTCTTTGACCGAATTGAACATTTGTATCAAACTTTGTTTTATAAATAAATGGATGAGACGGTTCAACGGGCCAGTCACTGTAAAACCGCATTCGTGTTAATGCATATAATTAATATCAATACGTTTTATTATTTCAACACGATGAATATGCAGATTGATATTTAAAGCGTGATAATATTTCCTGCCTGACAATGATTAATAAACGATTTGTTCCAGAACAGGAATTCATTTGTAAGGTGAAAGAGGGATGTGCTCCATTTCTAAAACATATTGCTTTGATAAAAGAAAATCGGTGTAGAGCATTCAGGCGATATTCTTAGTATGGATTAATGGTGATAAAAATGAGGAGGCTGTGGTTTTTATGTGGATATGTTGTTTGTATGCTTTCACCTGTATCGTTTGCGGATGCACAACAATCCATGACGTCACAACCACACGCTGCATTGCTAATGATTCGCCAGCATCTGAACCGCGAGTCAGCGATGAAATTAACTCTCTTACGTTCATTAAAAGTGGTATTTTCTGACATCAAAACATTGAAAGCGGAGCGGAAGCACCAGGAGCGATTGATTGATGCTCTCCGAAAGGAAGTGATTTCTCTAAAATCCAGTATTCGCAGTTTGAGGGATGTGAATAATGAACAGAATCATCGAATCCATTCTTTTCAAGAGAACCTGTCTGCACAGAATGCAACAACAACGGAGCTAATCAAATTATCCCATGATGCAACAGTTAGTATTGACTCTTTTTCAGGGGACATGTTAAACCAAAAACAAACGATACAGAATCTAAAAGATTCCATTGCAACTTATAAAAGAGACTTTAACTCTATTTCCGATACAACGTCCCATTTAGACAAAAATGTGAAGTTATTAGTGGACGAGAACATTGAACAAGACAGAAAAATAAACGCCTTTTATGAAGCAAACGACCAACAGAACCGTAAAATCCAGGAACTGAATGAGAAGCGTGTGTCACAAGAGAGGAAGTTAAAAATCACAATAACTGACAAAAACAAAATAAAAAGAGATGTTAAGAAACTAAGTGCTGAAAATATGGAAAGGAAGGCGGAAGTCGAGTCGCTAGTGGAACAAGCATATGAAACACAAAAGGAGCTGAAATTGTTATCTCAGAATAATCTGAGTCAGAAAAGGGAATCACAGACTTTAGAAAATGAAAATAGTGTACTAACTCGAAAAATAAATACAATAGAGGACAAGAATGAAGAACAGGATGAGGAAATTGAAAAGCTACAGCACGATAACACAGTTCAGACCGGTGACATTGGGATTTTAACAGCAGAATTCATGGAACAAAGTAAATGGATTAAGGTGTTACGAGACAAGGATGATCTCATCAATCAAGACGATGTAAGTAATGATCAGCCGAACGGATCCTCACACCAGCCTGTGCAAGTGAATAAAAACCAGAAGAAATGGGATCATATTTACCAAAGCGAAACCACGGATGACTCACCTGTGGCCTCACAATTACAGCAAGACGTGGAGTTCTTACACCGAAACGTTAGCAGCGTTAATGAGAAAATATTAACACTCGAGAACAATCAACGGTTTATTCACTCCCATATACACGAATGGCGAGTAGGAGAAACCCCAAAAGGAAATATGTGATAAAAATTCATTCAGGTCGAAACATTGGTTGCTTTAACAAGGCATGCTGTGCAAAAATATCTTTAGAATTATAATGATATGCGACCAATGACGGTTTGACTTTAACAGATGTAGAACTTTCCTTGTCAATTTTTGATGAACCTGATATTTAATTTGCAATATAGCTATCACGAAGAAAATAACTTTTGATTTTGACCGATATAGCTATATGTACACATCGATATATACAGTAAACTTACAAAAAAATTATGTCATCACTACTCGCAAACTTATAAATATTATAACATACGAGGTATATTTATATTACTATATCCAATGTTTACTATTGTATAACTGTTTTGTATCTATTGACCATATTTATTTATTTATTACTGTGATAATTTATGGAATAATTTATTCATTCCGTGCATTTTGCACTTTGATTTATGATCACTAAATTATGGAAACGAAACCATGAAGTTGCATCCGTTTTTTTTTCATTGTGTTAATTTTGAAAAGTAACAGGGGGAAATACTACTGCAGATGAAGGAGGTATAATATCGATCTTTAAATAAATGCTATTTTCAACGCAAATTTGTAGAAAGATTAACCTTTTCCAAGTGCTTGAATAGCGGTAAAATATATTCGTCATAGATAAAAGTAGTTTCAATTGCTGAAGAATCCGAAATTTTGTGGGTTGATTTTTTCCTGTACATTCATCTATGAGATAAATTTGTGCGTAATTCTACATCAAGGTAGACTAAGATAAAGGTGAAGATAAGGAACAGTGATTTAACTCATGGGTCGGCAGATTGTGAGTTACGGTACCTATACTGGATTCCTAAACTTCATAAAATCCTTGACAAAGATACAATGCTGGATCCAGTAAATGTTCTACCAAGCCCCTATCTTTACTCCCCACGAACATATTAACAGTTGTGATAGAGAAACTTCATACGTACTGTGCGACTACATATGCCAGAAGTGGTTTAAATTAAATGTGGATTCTAAAAATTTAGCTAATTTGAAATCGCAATTTCTTTTCTCAAATCGCCAACATCAAAACGTATGACTTTTCAACACTATACACGACCTTTCCTCACGATAAATTAAAGACTAGACATTCTGACATCATAGACAATTGTTTCTTCAACAAAAATGGAAAACGAAAGAATTCATATCTAGTGATCAGTCATCTAAAAAATTACTTTGTTAAACACCACTCTGATTCCACGCACAACTACTTTGTAGCTGAAATAAAAAATAGGCAGAAGTTCCTCATTAACAATATCTTTGCTCCTTGATTAGCTGATCTGTTTTATATTCTTACAAAACAGAATTGAATGATGACGGAAGTGAAGTAAATGAAATTCACATGACTGGTAAATGATTAGAAACTGATAATTTGCAGTTGAGACTTCGTACAAGCGTTACTTACCTCTGTAAAAATAGGAGAAATCTAATTTTCTAAAATGTATGTGCAGTAAATGATTAATTTTGTTTAATATTTCCATGAAGTAAAAGCGCATGTAACTCTTTTACCAAGATATTTGTATGAAAATATTTCTTAAAAAAATATTTTGATACAACATGCTCTTCCATACACGTCATTGTAAAATTCTAATCGAAATAAATCAAGCAGTAAACAATATATTGAAAATCCTATGACAAGTTATTTTTATCTGACGAAGCCTTCAAAATGATATCATGATTACAAAAATCATACCATCCATATACTAGATATAAAATTATGGTTGTTAAACATTGAATATCTTAACACCACGGTTACCTTAATAACATTTAACACCGCGGTCTTCTTAAGCTTTTAAACGGCGAATCTGACCAATGAACTGCCCCTAGCTTGTTGTATTTAATCAGGTAATTACATACTAGTCTTACCAAAAGAATAGAAGCAGCGCGCTAGCAGAAGGTTGATCTTATCGCTGGTGTGTCCCGGGATCCCTGTTTACCCCGATCTTGATTTTGTATTCTTGCTAGGATTGATGAATTTGATAACTGTAGCCGATCTTCATATATTTCAAAGCATAAAATTTGTTCCTTTAAATATCAAATAAAAACACAATATTTTATAATAAGTTTTCATTGTATACGTCCATTTCCATTCAGAGCTGAGTTTGACAAATTTTACAAATAAGCTTTTAAGATGGCACAGAAAGTATAATATTTACTAGTTTTGAATTACCAGTCATAGTTTAGTGTCACGCCAAAAGCAGTATAGTGACTTATATTCAACTATTCTTTGAGATTTAAATACCTATAATGTAAATGTTCTCACCAAAGTAAAACATGGTATCTTTGTTTTCACTAAGTTAAATCAAAGAATCACGATTTATTCACTAGTGAACCACCATTAATTTGAAAGTTGCTTTCAGTTAAATATAGGAAAATAGATTTGTGAAGCGTCTATTTTGCTGAGGTATTGCCTTTATCAAGATAAGTTATCAAATACAATACCTTTTCATAAATCAAAATTTTACCCTTCATACGAAAGCTGAAAATAACATATAAAACATAGTGCCGGCGAATTCTCCAATAGTAAAGGCCACCAAAGTATGCCTTGTGCTTTATCATGACATTCCCCATCAGGGAAATTATAATTCAATTTCAAAAGTGTTATATTTATATCTCATACTGTGGCGGCGATCCATTCATTTCAGGAATTATTTTGAAAGGGGGCGGGTGATAAAATCTATTTACGAATAAAGCGGGGCTGAGGTTTACAGTTGATTGCATGCATCCATGGTTTCAGTGTTAATTTCCTCATTTCAATGCTTGACACGTATCACATTGTCCATCCATACATTGAGCAAAATCCGACATTATTTCAAAACTGCCTGAAAACAATTTTTCAAATTCTTTACACATACAAGTAATTCTATTTCCAGAATAAGGTGAATTGATATTGAAAGCATTCAGAGGGAAAATATATGAATTCCATAAACATGCTTCAGGAAATTGATTGACTTAAAATATGTTTAACCTCTTCTTTTTAAGATTTGTGTTAATGTATCAATCATCTGGTTGTATAAGACATGACAGCATGTTTCACTCTGATGTTGATGTAGTTTGTTTTATAAGACATGACAGCATGTTTCACTCTGATGTTGATGTAGTTTGTTTTATAAGACATGACAGCATGTTTCACTCTGATGTTGATGTAGTTTGTTTTATAAGACATGACAGCATGTTTCACTCTGATGTTGATGTAGTTTGTTTTATAAGACATGACAGCATGTTTCACTCTGATGTTGATGTAGTTTGTTTTATAAGACATGACAGCATGTTTCACTCTGATGTTGATGTAGTTTGTTTTATAAGACATGACAGCATGTTTCACTCTGATGTTGATGTAGTTTGTTTTATAAGACATGACAGCATGTTTCACTCTGATGTTGATGTAGTTTGTTTTATAAGACATGACAGCATGTTTCACTCTGATGTTGATGTAGTTTGTTTTATAAGACATGACAGCATGTTTCACTCTGATGTTGATGTAGTTTGTTTTATAAGACATGACAGCATGTTTCACTCTGATGTTGATGTAGTTTGTTTTATAAGACATGACAGCATGTTTCACTCTGATGTTGATGTAGTTTGTTTTATAAGACATGACAGCATGTTTCACTCTGATGTTGATGTAGTTTGTTTTATAAGACATGACAGCATGTTTCACTCTGATGTTGATGTAGTTTGTTTTATAAGACATGACAGCATGTTTCACTCTGATGTTGATGTAGTTTGTTTTATAAGACATGACAGCATGTTTCACTCTGATGTTGATGTAGTTTATAAGACATGACAGCATGCTTCACTCTGATGTTGATGTAGTTTGTATACCTATAGAGAAAGCCTATTGTTCTACGATACTTATCTGTTTCCAGATTGTGTAAACCCCGAACATATTCTTAATAATAATGTAATATTTTGTAAATAAATCTGTCATTGGACATTGTTTGTTTATCTGATTGCTATATCTTCTTATTAAAACCTGTAAATGAAATTTGACAGTTCAATTGGAGGGCAGACATGAATGTTTCTAGTTTTAGATACAGACATTGTTACATTGTGTTATGATTAGAGATTGTAAAATTATAAATGTGTTCATAGTGTTAGATAGGAGACGATGTTAATACATGGTTAAACTTTGGGACGGTAAACACAGAAGGATATGTATGTGAATACATTCTGGGTGGAACCCCGTGAGGATCCGGGTTAGAATAGGTCCTCAGTACCCCTTGCTTGTCGTAAGAGGCGACAAAATGGGGTGGTCCTTCGGATGAGGCCGCAAAAACCGAGGCCCCATGTCACAGCAGACATGGCACGATAAAGTACCCTCCCTGCTCAAAGGCCGTAAGCGCCAACTTTGCAGTCCTTCACCGGCAATGGTGACGTCTCCATATGAGTGAAACATTCTCGAGAGGGACGTTAAACAATCAATATAAAAATCAATAAATAAATAAATAAATAAATCCGGTACAGAAAACAAAATATGATATGGTGATATCAAACTCTTCATTCGCCGTCCTATGTAAAATATTTCTTTCGTCCAGAGTAAGGAACATGTCGTCCGAAAATATTTTTACTTTAGAGAACACTCATATACCTTAAAGTACTCCAGAAAATGTATATCGAGGGGGCTCAGGGAAAACATTGAGACGGATGAGAGATGCACATGATAAGTTTAGATGTCTACAATGTGGCAGTCATAATAGAAACTGTTGTGTCAATTGAAGTTTGCAATAGCTGTACATTGTTTAAAATATTTCTTCACTTAGGTTAGTTATGCATATTTAAGAGTTAATTCTTATTTCGGTGCTTCATATAACAAAACTATTTCAAATGCAATATTTATCAGCATTTGACCAAACGACAGGTTGTATTGGCAAACTATATCGTTGTAACGTGGATAGATTTTGCGATATGCTTAATTTAAACGAGGCTATTGAAATCCTTGTAACATCAACTTTTTTATCAGTATGCTGCCTCGATTTGGTGATCATAAGCAGAACAAGCTCTTGTGCATCGAATCAGTTGAGAGACATTAACAACACATGCAAATGGCAGTGAAATATTCCTACATAAATATGGGAAGTTCACTATGGAGATTGAGAAGCAGAAGTCATCCTTTTATCATACAAATGAGTAGTTAGTTTGCTGTTAACATCTATCTTCAATAAAACAATCAAGTACCAAGCAGATATGGAATATTATGTGGTGCCTTTTATCTTGAGTTCACTGGGATATGTCGAATCAACATATGAATGAAAATCATCAATGCCAATAGATAAAACGTCGGCGATATGTCGAAATGTCGAGTTGGATGTCTTAGCAAGATATTTTTTCTTCCTATGTAGACGCTTTTAAATAAATTGCTGCATCATAAGAAAAAAAAAAGAGGTTGGCTACCAAAGGAACACAATCCGTGGGCGCGAGGTTCCCAAAGGGCTGTTGGAAGAAATGAACAAAGTACACTAACTATGAAACAAAGGATTAGCAGCTTAGGTGTATACTGTTAGTTTCTTATTTTAAGCGAGCACTTTTAAGTATTAAAATATGGTGAAATGACCCGTAAACGTCAAATCGCGTGAATATGAATTCGCTGTCTGTTGATCAAGACTTCTTATCAACAGAAAATTAAAAGCGAGTAATTTTATTTCGCGGGTGATGACTCTCGCGAAATTACGCGATGATAAATTCCTCGCGTATAATTAGAAATGTACAGTATTGTTTAACGTTTCACTCGAGAATCTTTCACTCATTTGGGGACGTCATCATTTCTCATAAAGGCTGCAAAATCTAGGCATATGCTCGGCGCTTACGACCTTTGAGCAGGGAGGGATTTTTATCGTGCAACACCTGCTGTGACACACAGAGCCTAGTTGTCATCCGAAGAACCAGTCTGTTTGTCGCCTCTGATGAAAATTAAGGAGTACTGGGGACCCATTCGAACCCGGATCCCCATGGGAAAACAGGTTAAGAAGTCACATAATCATCAGACATCCATGCATGAATCATGTCTTTGACAGAAGGGTATACAATATTTTAAAAAGATGAACTGATGAAGGAGTATAGCTTTTTATCTGATCATCACCTACTTCATGAAGGGTCCGCGCAAAGATTTGGAAAATGGCAGGTGTTTAATCTGGTAAATCAATTGGAAGATAATGAAAGATATAATAAAGTTTTCTTAACAATTTAAAAACAACTCATATGTTTTCTTGTATGCAGTGGTCCAACAGATCTAAACGTGTAAGGTCATAAAATTCAAAGCGTCACTTTGTCCAAAATATTTTCCGCGTATAAAAGATACATTTGGGCGCTGTTTGTTTGTTTGTTTTTTTTTTTTTTTCTTTTTAATTTCGTCTGATCATCATAGATGTTCTGGATATGACAGAACTAGAATCAATTGCTGGATGCCATGGCCATCTAGTTGTATGATATGGACCATTTAGGAATGCACTGTAGCAACGATTGAACCACCAGCCACCTCTCCATGAACGTGCACAATGATTACTGTTATCTCTATCGAGGGTACTGAAGGCCATTCCATTCAGCTGAGAAGAATCAGTGACATTCAACAAACCATCACCTGAAAGAGAGGTAAAGAAAGTTAGTTAAGACTTCCTCTATGACATTCCTTACACTAGAATTAGAAGTTCTCTTGCCAAGACACCTTTAGAAATGTCTATGATATGGTTATCATTACAAGCAAGATAGTGTTTCAACCTTAAATGCATCTTTGATTAAGGATAAAGACATTCTTCCAGTCTGCCGGACTCACCGATCTGTCAGTGATGGTCCACTATCGTATCGACCATAATATCAACCTCTATCAGCAGTATACAATCAATCCTCTGACGATTCAGTAATAGTCATCTTATGGTGGCATTGCACTTCACGGCGTTGTCGTCGTGTCGTCGGTATATTGAATTGAATATTGTTTACATATTTCACTCATATGGAGACGTTACCATTGCCGGTGAAGGGCTAAAAAATTCAGGCCGATGCTCGGCGCTTATGGCCATTGAGCAGGGAGGGATCATTATCGTGCCACACTTGCTGCGACACGGGTCCTCGATTTTTGCGGTCTCATCCCAAGGACTGCCCCATTTAGTCGCCTCTTACGACAAGCAACCTATTCTAACCCGGATCCCCACGGGACTCGTCCGTATAGAAATTGGATGAAAATATGAGTGTTCATATTAATTGAGATGGGGTCTAGATGTCAACGATTGTTTGCATTACGCAAGGCTACTGAAGACCGGTAACTAGCAATGCAAAGATATTCCTAACAAGATGTATATGGGCCAGAAACCTCAACCGAGTCACACAAATATCCTTGAAATTCTACATAAATTGATAACGTGTCATATTTTGTTTATCTATGTATGACCTTCATGGTAACAGCAGTGATGTGTCGTGGTTCTCTACGAGACATGCAACGACGCAGGGTCGACGAGTTTAAAGTTATATTCGAAAGAACCATGACTTTCACCTGTAAAAGGAACATTTGATACCTACATATATGGTAATTGAGATTCGAACTCGAGACCTGCATAACCCCCATCCAAATTTTCTAAATATCTAGCCTTGAAAGGAACATTGTTATTTCCTTGAACAACTTGATATATATAGTATATGCTTGATTGATTGATTGTATCTTGCTTAACGTCTCTCTCAAGGATTTTTCACTCATATGGAGACGTCACCAAGACCGGTGAAGGGCTTCAAATTTAGGCCTTTGCTCGACGCTTACGGCCATTGAGGAGTGAGGGTTCTTTAGCGTGCCACACCTACTAAAACACAGTGCATCCGTTTTTAAGGTCATCTCCGAGGACCTGTGACATTCTCACCTGATGCCGAGCGTTTGGCGATGTCACTACCTGTTTTAACGATTTGGGTCTGTCACGGCCGGGATTCAAACCCCGGCCTTCCGCATGCGGGGCGAACGCTCTAACTTCTAGGCCACCGCGGCGGTGTATATGCTTGAAAAAAAGAGTTTTCGAAAACCAACATCCAGTATCGATGATTGTAATTATCTCTCTCTTTAAGAAAGTGTGATCTTTGATTAGAAAATACTCGAATCCTCGCCACCGAAAGATGCATTGTGTAAAGTTTGATTACAATTGTCTCAGTGGTTTTTAGGAAGTGCATATAGATTTCTCAAATGTAACATCTTTTTTTTTAATTGTTAAACATTTTCCATTTTAAAAAGGGTGTGATCCTTCAGTGAACACAATTAAATGTACTTTCACACGGTGAATACCAGGGGAAGATTATTGGATTGGAGCATCCAATTGTTCATTTTTATCAATTATATTCCCTTTTTTTAGAGGACGTGGCCCGTTATTTGTACAGACTTGGATTCCCGGAACCCAAGGAAACAATACCCTACATTGGGTTGAAATTTGTTCAACCAATAAAGAGTTAACAATGTGAAAGGTTAACAACGTTGGGTAACGTTTGCATGTATATATATATCAATCCTGAAAGGATTGTAATCGGTCAATAAAAACTGCAAACGCAACGAAAATTCACGTTAAAGTTGGCGCCTCCTACTCCCAAATATATCAAACAAAAATGTAGTGGTACTGCATGAATGAGATTAATCGATTGATTGCAGATTGTTTAATGTTCATCTCGAGAATTTTTACTTAAATAGAGCGTCATTATTGCCGTTGAAAGGCTGCAAAGTTTAGGAATATGCTCGGCGCTTACGACCTTTGAGCAGGGAGGGATGTTTATTGTGCCACGCTTGCTGTGACACGGGGCCTCGATTTTTGCTCTCTCGTCCGTACTCATATTTGTTTGATCAGGTAAACGGAGTTAATCCTTATACGAATTTGCTATGAACAACAGTCTGACAATTGGTGTGATGCACGTCAGATAGCATTCAACTTAACGGCATTTTGTGTTTACCATTAAGATCATTACAAAGACCATCATTTGCTATGTAAAATGCTGGCTAGTTGTTCGTGTTGCAAATAGAAAATTTTTGATAAGAGTTGAACGGTTTTGTGTCATTGTTATTGAATATATCATGTTTGAATTTGAAAACGTTTTACCCAATGTTCCGGTAGCTGTTCCTCCCAGATGAAGTCGATATCTGTCATTCTCCCCGGATACAGCAAAATTGTAATATGTTTCATATAACGTTCTCCCATTGTTCAAGGTAATCAAAACTAACAAGGAGCTGTTATTCGCTGTCGTGAGCTTGGAAATAGCGTCATTTCCTAGAGATATACAACATTTATTTCTTATAGTGCGTATCTACAAATGTTCTTGGACAACACAAGGTTTTGCATAATGTGTTTCAAACACGTTTTTTTGGCCGATTTCTACTGAATACATAATCATATTGTTACATACAAGAATAATAATATCCTGTTATGTAAATAATAATTCATCCTTATTTTCTAAAGTATGAAGAAGAGATTTTGTATTTCTTTCTGCTGAGGGCCTCCGTGGCTGGGTGGTTAGAGCATCGCGCTCAACATCACACGGCCTCTCACCCCTGTCGGCGTGGGTTCGAATCCCGCTGGCGCCGATAAGTGAGAAAATTTCCCAGTTTACTTTCGGAAGGTCAGTGGTCTCTTCCCAGGTACATTGTATCTGGGTTCTCTCTTCCACCAATAAAAACTGGGCGCCACCAGATAACTGAAAAATTGAGTGTGGCGGAAAACAGAAAAACAATCTTTCTGCTGTCGTATCATGTATCTTATCTCAACGTCTAAGACAGTGTCATAATGAAACTGGGCAACACAGGGAGAAGAGATCATCCTCATATAAAATTTGCATGAATTTCATGCAAATTAAAAGGTGAAGATAACGAGCAGTGATCAATTTCAGAACTTTTATAAAAAATAGGAAATTAAGAGCTGGGCAAACATGGACCCTGGATATACCAAAGGTTGCATCATGTGCCTAGGAGGGAAAAGCATCACCCGTCGACCGGTCACACCCGCCTTGAGCCCTATATGTCTTGATTAGGTAAACGGAGTAATCCATAGTCACGAAACGTGTAACAATTAACAAATGAATATTACAAAGTCACACCCATTATACTGGCAATAGATATTTACATGGTTTTCATCCAAAATGTGATGTAGAAAAATCACCCTAAAATGATGGATCATGAAACGCAAATATCTACTGTACATCTTTTCCAATGCTGAAGATGACAATTCAAAATCTAAAGTGAGATTTAGAGTAAGATTATAGGATAGTAAATGAAGTTGTAAAAATAGTCAGAAGTAAACGTTACCTAGCCAATACTCCGAATCAGCTTGTCCAAATCCATGTTTATAATCATTCCATACTCGGTCGAAGTTCAGAGAACCGTCAAGCCTCTTCTGTATCACCTTCATTATCAAGATAGCATGATAATACAGTTCTGTGATATTAAATAAATCAGATGCGATGTATGCGTGCTTTCATACAGAACATTATGAGTCATTCGTTTTGATGCTTTGAACGCCCTTAATGTTTGTATGTTCCAAAGACCTCTTTTACATTCAATGTTATGATAATGAAAATTCTGGAAGGTCAGAGTAGAAACGTACCGTCCATCCACCTCCTTGCGTGTCCATGTCACAATACACATCTGCAGATCGATCCAGTAAACCCCAAGGATGTATTGTATAGACACCGGATGATGTCTGATGATGCTGGTATATTTCTAAACAGTCGATATACAACTGCGCTAAAATGTTAAACAAAACCCCAGTGCAAAGTGACATGCAAAAACTATGAAATTGAAAATATCAAAAACATATATAGGTTATAGACCTGATTGGTTACAGCCCCCTTAACTACTAATGCACGTACCAAGTGTATTAGGGAATTACGTTTGTATCATTGCTAACTGAAAATACTTTCGTCAAATATATATGGAGCAATATTTGTAAATAAAAAGAACATTTCTTTGATGACTAATTTCATCTAAAGTACCGAAACCAGTTTTTGGTGGTTGCAAGATGATATTACATGTATCTATTTAGAATCGGAATGTATTACAGCGATAATCTCTCTCAAGACATATCAGTTTGAGAAATACAACTATGCGCTTCTATTCTGTATAATCTGCACTAGAATAACAATTTACCAATCTTTCGAAATCAACTGAAACCATCTGGTAACAATTGACATTTAGAAGTGAAAAAGTTACGAAAGTAAACCGTTCAGAAAATCAACTAAAATGTCATTAAAATAGTTTGTTGGTTTGATTTATTTTGAGCAGGTTACTGACAATCAAGTCGGTGTTCCGGGGTTTCAGCTCTCTCGCGTAAAGCCAACGACTTGCAAATTTCCTTGTCGCTTTGATGACCTTATTTGCAAATGTAACTTGCCATTAAGTCGATTGTTGTCTGACGCATTTGATGCGAATTTTTGGCCGTTCTTTACATAGTCATTCTGGTTACGGATTACAACGAATTTACCTCTTTGTTGTGAAACCCAAAGTTAATGTCCCAATCTGAAGGACTACGGTTTTCAGATTGAAATTTGCAGGAGCATGGAGAATGCATCAAATATTTTCCAAGGTCAGAAAGGTCATTACCATGTGTTGTCATTTGTATTGTAGTTGGGGCTGGTGTCGTTGGATTTGGTGTCGTTGGAGTTGGTATCGTTGGAGTTGGTATCGTTGGGGCTGGTGTCGTTGGAGTTGGTATCGTTGGAGTTGGTATCGTTGGAGTTGGTGTCGTTGGAGTTGGTGTCGTTGGATTTGATGGTGTAGTGATTCGTGTTGTTTGTGTTTTAATATGTGTTGTCATTGATGTTGCTTCTGTCGTTGTTGCTGTTGTTGATGGTACGCTTGTGGTTGAATAACCTGGAATCAAATATAGTTTCATCAGTATTTATTGATAAAACAACATTAGTGATATCAGGCAGTGACATCTTCATCATATTGTCCTTCACATAATATAGAACCATGTTAAAGATGTCGACCATTTTGTGTTACATCAAATATGAATCAGCATAAAAGGAAAGTGGTTAAAATGAGACGGTGAATATAAGACAGTGTCCCCTTTTAGACACAAGTCTTTGATTTATCAAGTGCAGGAGGACGTATATAAATGAAGGAACATTTCTGAATGATTTTCTTTTTCAAATGAAATTCTTAGTACTGTTGTAATTTAAGCTGATACACTTACATCCATTGTTGCAGAGATCTGAGGAACAACATTGCTGGCAGAGCTCTGACGATCTACGACCAAAGATATCGGGCAGTTTGTCTGAACACACCTTTCAAAAAACGTGGTAATGGTCAAGAATAATTTGCACGATGTGATCTCGGTAACAATATTTTCAAATATGTTGTCCCATTCCATCGGATGTTTCATAAGAACTGCATGTAAGATATATATAATTTTGAGAATGAGCAATTCTGATTCCTAGACACCCGCTTCCCACCTCTGGTGTTCCGAAGGGTCTGTGTTTGCCCTACCCTGGATTTTGTTTTCATAGGATTTATAAGATTGGTTAGTGTTTGCTAGCTGCACCTTTTTTTTTTATTAAAACATTATGTTCTGAACATTTTCATAAAGGTAACAAAACACACGTCCTTCACTTGCATCACCCATCTTTATTCCAAACTTATTGTTCTCGAGTGGAAGATGCATTCTTATTACTTTACTATAGATTCTGTTGTCAAGCATCACACCTACATTTATATAATGGCTCGAATTCTAGTCATTATGACTTTACTCTCATGGACCATTCCTCAAACAATTCATTTCTTCACACGAAATGATAAAAGGTGGCGATAACGAGCAGTGATCAATCTTATAAAGAAATTAGGTTTGAAATTTTCATATTATCAGATATATTTTAGAATAATAGAAATATGGAATAAAGAATAAGTTAATGATGCAGGGGTTTCAACAGTTTTGTCTAAAGTCAGCATTTCGCAAATCCTACAGTCGTTATAACGATCTGGTTTGCCAATACAACCTGTCATGGGGTCAAATGCTGTCTGACGTGTTTCATAACGATTGTTAGGCCGTTCTTGGCATACTGATTTTGACTACGGATACCTCCGTTTACCTGTCAAGATATAGGACTCACGGCGGGTGTGACCGGTCAACAGGGGATGCTTACTCCTCCTAGGCACCTGATCCCACCTCTGGTGTGTCCAGGGTCCGTGTTATCACAACTATCTATTTTGTATTGCTTGTAGGAGTTATGAGATTGATCACTCTTCGTTATCTTCACCTTTCTTTGAGTAATGATTATGATTATTTAGACGGAATAATAAGAATGACTTTTAAAAGACATATTGTGAAATACTAATTTCAGGAATTTTGATACATGTACGTTAGATTTCAGATTACATCACTGTAGTACTGTAGTATAAACACGGGAAGCAATGTGAACAGTTGTACTTACATGTTTGTTGGCACAGCCGGATGAATAATATACATCGCCATACTCATGAATTTCTTTCAAATGACAAATCTAAAACAAATCTTTGAATTGCATATGCAAAGTGTACACATGTGCTTTTGTTAATGCATATGCACAGTTATATTCATATCCTATAAGTGTTTGATTAATTAATCGCGTATCATGCATTACCGACGATGGGTTATTTCAATTTTCATGGGAAAGACGATAAAAGACTGAGCTTGAATTTATCATCAAAATAATATTATTTATCCAGTACGAATGCATGTTTGCATATATGTATATAAAAGGGAAGGCACCATTGCTTTAACTACGACAAATCATACACTGATAGTGTAAACCCTATTGTTTATATACATTTGAACGCTATATCCTTATTTCAGAAGGTACGTTATTTTCTACCCTTTCGTAAATAGTTATATGTGTTCTGTTAACATCAGCTTTACATGGAGCTAATGAAATATCAACATCAGTTTTACGTGTAGCTAATGAAATATCAACATCAGCTTTACATGGAGCTAATGAAATATCAACATCAACTTTACATGTAGCTAATGAAATATCAACATCAGCTTTACATGTAGCTAATGAAATATCAACATCAGTTTTACGTGTAGCTAATGAAATATCAACATCAGCTTTACATGGAACTAATGAAATATCAACATCAACTTTACATGTAGCTAATGAAATATCAACATCAGTTTTACGTGTAGCTAATGAAATATCAACATCAGCTTTACATGGAGCTAATGAAATATCAACATCAACTTTACATGGAGCTAATGAAATATCAACATCAGTTTTACGTGTAGCTAATGAAATATCAACATCAGCTTTACATGGAGCTAATGAAATATCAACATCAACTTTACATGGAGCTAATGAAATATCAACATCAGTTTTACGTGTAGCTAATGAAATATCAACATCAGCTTTACATGGAGCTAATGAAATATCAACATCAACTTTACATGTAGCTAATGAAATATCAACATCAGTTTTACGTGTAGCTAATGAAATATCAACATCAGCTTTACATGGAGCTAATGAAATATCAACATCAACTTTACATGTAGCTAATGAAATATCAACATCAGTTTTACGTGTAGCTAATGAAATATCAACATCAGCTTTACATGGAGCTAATGAAATATCAACATCAACTTTACATGTAGCTAATGAAATATCAACATCAGCTTTACATGTAGCTAATGAAATATCAACATCAGTTTTACGTGTAGCTAATGAAATATCAACATCAACTTTACATGTAGCTAATGAAATATCAACATCAACTTTACATGTAGCTAATGAAATATCAACATCAGCTCTACATGTAGCTAATGAAATATCAACATCAACTTTACATGTAGCTAATGAAATATCAACATCAACTTTACATGTAGCTAATGAAATATCAACATTAGCTTTACATGTAGCTAATGAAATATCAACATCAGCTTTACATGTAGCTAATGAAATATCAACATCATCTTTACATGTAGCTAATGAAATATCAACATCAGCTTTACATGTAGCTAATGAAATATCGACATCAGCTTTACCTGTAGCTAATGAAATATTAACATTCTCCACTGAAATTCAAACCACTACTCTATTTAATCCGAATGTAAATAATAAAACAATTGCAAGTTATGTGTGTAAGTTGCCTCCCTGTGTGTATTTTACCCACTAATATTCATTGTCAATAGACACGAGAAATATTCAATAATTATGAAAGCTGTTGGGTAATATACAGGCGAAAATAGATGGATGAATCGATAGTAAGATAGATAGATAGATCAGAGAGAGAGAGAGAGAGAGAGAACATACTTGGTCCAGGGTACATTCTGTTATGCGGTCGCAAAGGGAGGGGTTTAAGGTTTGCTGGCAGCCAAAGCACAAAAGTCCCAGGTTTTGAGGATGACCTGTGAATTTGTGAAAAGAATTATTCAATTGATGAAAAGTAAAAGATAAGGTAAAATTTGTATATTGTTATTCTGGGTTCGCGTACAAGTCAAGTTAGAATGCCGGTAAAGTCTGTGTTCAGTAAGACGATTGAGATATGTTAAGCAGACGTGAGACGCTGTGGTTTCTTTCATTTGGAATTCCTTTGGGATACAGCGGATGGAAATAAATAAAACGCCGTCGAAATACCCTTCTTTAGAAAATATACCTTATTCAATTCAGCGAGCATCTACTTGTATATTAATATTTAAATAGTTATATTTAAAGATTACTATATTAGTACTTTATAAGAAACTGCGTTAAACAGACTAGGTGGGAACAGGCGTATACCTCGGCACACCAGAGGTGGGATCAGGCGTATACCTCGGCACACCAGAGGTGGGATCAGGCGTATACCCTCGGCACACCAGAGGTTGGATCAGGCGTATACCCTCGGCACACCAGAGGTGGGATCAGGCGTATACCCCGGCACACCAGAGGTGGGATCAGACGTATACCCCGGCACACCAGAGGTGGGATCAGGCGTATACCCCGGCACACCAGAGGTGGGATCAGGCGTATACCCTCGGCACACCAGAGGTTGGATCAGGCGTACACCCTCGGCACACCAGAGGTTGGATCAGGCGTATACCCTCGGCACACCAGAGGTGGGATCAGGCGTATACCCCGGCACACCAGAGGTGGGATCAGACGTATACCCCGGCACACCAGAGGTGGGATCAGGCGTATACCCCGGCACACCAGAGGTGGGATCAGGCGTATACCCCGGCACACCAGAGGTGGGATCAGGCGTATACCCTCGGCACACCAGAGGTGGGATCAGACGTATACCCTCGGCACACCAGAGGTGGGATCAGGCGTATACCCTCGGCACACCAGAGGTGGGATCAGGTAGAGTAGGCATTCCATGTTGAACGGACACACCCACTTTGCGCATTACGTCCTATGGTCGTTATAACGCTTTAATGTACATATACGACCTGACTTTAGATCCAATGCTGTCTGATAACTTTCATACCAACTGTTAGTGCGTACTTTACCTACTTTTACACTACGGATTACCTCATTTACCTGATCAAAATATAGGACTCACGATGGGTGTGACTGGTTAACAGAGGATGCTTACTCCTCCTAGACAACTGATCCTACCTCACGTGTGTCCAAGGGCCCTTGTTTGTCCTAGACAACTGATCCTACCTCGCCTGTGTTCAGAGGCCCGTGTTTGTCCTAGACAACTGATCCTACCTCACGTGTGTTCAGGGGCCCGTGTTTGTTCTAGACAACTGATCCTACCTCACGTGTGTTCAGGAGCCCGTGTTTGTTCTAGACAACTGATCCTACCTCACGTGTGTTCAGGGGCCCGTGTTTGTTCTAGACAACTGATCCTACCTCACGTGTGTTCAGGGGCCCGTGTTTGTTCTAGACAACTGATCCTACCTCACGAGTGTTCAGGGGCCCGTGTTTGTCCCACTCTTTATGTTGTATTCTTTATATAGATTATACCAATCATAACATTGGCCACTGTTCCTTATCTTCACTTTTTCATCCTAGTGATCTCGAAACGAAAAATAACACAGTCGTCCGCATCTGCTTCATACTTGGATGTTTTATTTATCATACATGTTAACGCTTATGAACAACGCACGTTAATGACAAACAAAACGACTTCGGGTTCTCAATTGTTAACTTGTATAGCATTTATGGGATCACTGATCACTGCTCGCCATCTTCATTTGACTACACACTACAGCATTGACATGTACGTAGTATTTGTTTGTTTTTGATGTTTTCCGCCACACTCAACAATTTTTCAGTTATATGGTGGCGCCCAGTTTTTATTGGTGGAAGAGAGACCCTAGATACAATGTACCTGGGAAGAGACCACCGACCTTCCGAAAGTAAACTGGGAAACTTTCTCACTTACCGGCGCGAGCGGGATTCGAATCCGCGCCGACAGAGGTGAGAGGCCGTGTGATTTTGAGCGCTCAGCCACGGAGACCCCCTCATGTACGTAGTAAACCTTAAAATGGGGTGTCTTAACGCAAACGCTGTAAATCGTCCTGAATTAATACATTACGAGAAAGCATTGTGTTAAACATGCTCATTTGAAGGCAACAATAAGTCTGTTTGTTTGCCATGATTACAAAACACATTTTGATTATTGTACTACCTTGATGGTTGCATCCCAGCATATTACATGCGTCAGTGGTGCAACATTCTATGCAGTTTGTGCCTGATCGCGTTGAGTTACAAATCTGAAAGCAACGTTGTAGTGTTGTAATATGAAACACATAGGAATGAGATTATTGATCCATGAATATGTATACCAAATGTTGTTTGCCCTAGACTAAACATAGGTATACTTTTGGGAGCTACAAAAATGCACATGATAGGAAAAATTCAAGAGTGAAATGATTTGAAGTGAAAAGAAATATTAGAATAGTTTAAAGTGATTGTCGGGATGAGAGAAATCATCCATCAAACTGAAACTTGACGCGGAATAGGTACATGTATATTTGAAATGATAGGGTGTAAATCATTTCGGAGTGCTGAATGTTGAAAATAAACACAACGACCCATAGAGGCAACGGGGACCCTAGATAGTTTCTGTTCTTGGAATTAGGTCTGAAATATTGGTGTTCACTTGTTTAAAAGTTTATATTGAAGTGTGTAGGAAACGCATTGGTGCTCTCTTCAAATAAACGAACGTATGCTTTTCTGTATCACTGATTCTGATTCTGTTGAATGCTTAGCTTCTTAATACAAAGTGGTAGCTTTGCTTGTTGACTTGAACCCTAAAGATACAGTACAAAATTGCCTTTTATCTTTCGATGCTACCTGTCCATATATGTAGTTTTAAATTTGAGGTCATTCTAGTAAATGTAATCATATCGTGGGACGCACGGCGCGAGTGACCGGTCGAAAGGGAATGGTTACTTCTCCTAGGCACCTGATTCAACTTCTGTTATATCCATGGGTTCGTGGAGTAAGCACCACATTCTGGTATGTCAGAGGTCCATGTTTGCCGAACACTTAAATTTGTATTCCTTATAGAGTACATATTTTCCGCTATCCTCACCTCTTCATACACGTCTTTGTCTTTCTGTCGCATGTTGATTGAGTTTGATGGATTATGATGATTTACCATATCAGTTTCTAAATCTTTATCTCCAAAATTTGTCAACGAATTTAGGATGTTTCTTGAATGGAGGACAATTTTTGAAATAGTTTTGAAAAGGGGTCATGTTTTCAAAACAATACTCTAATTAGAATGGTTATGAAGTTCATTCAACAATGGTGTTCCTCGTGTTACTGTTTGTTGTCACCCTTGATTTTCTATCAATATTAGGAACAGCATGTTTTGTGCGCTTTGTGTTTGAGGATCTGTGAAACCGTCAGGTTGTAACTATACAAAGGAATTTCAGATAACAGTTTATTCGATATACAATTGATTATGCATTCATGGTTATACGTTCCGAGGTCTAGTATGCAACTGAAATTTTCGATGGTTAGTTTGCGATGCTTAACAGTGTCAAAAGCTTTCACATTTTGGTTGGGCGTTGCACGCATTTATTGCGGATGCGACCCCATTGAAACCAGACAATGTGGAAAAAGGACATCTGGTCAGTCAACATTTTCAATTATAATGAGAATTAAGAAAGGTAAAAAGGAATATTTGTTTCTGTTAGATTGCTACTTAGGTACATTGTACATGTATTGAGATGTTAAGAGGTACATTGTACATGTATTGAGATGTTAAGCAGTTAATTTCGAATAGGTGGATGCTGGCTTACGGCTGGTTATAAAGTGCTGATTCTGTGTATATCTATACATACCTGTGTAAATCTATACATACCTGTGTAAATCTATACATACTTGTGGACTGTAACATCCCATGTTATACGTGTCCAATCCATTAATGGTCTGCTCTTTTTCTACATAACACACCTGATAGATAAAACAGGGGACAACTCTGTAGTCCTTATGTTGTCTAATTTCAATATCAGCAACAACAATTACATTTTTTCTAGGGCTGTTTTTCCTTTATGTAAAACTACGACATGTAATCAGAAACAGTAGTGTCAGTCATTTTATTTTCTTATCTTTGAAATAAGAAATCAAATCAAATTTTAATCAATGCAAAAGCGCATTGATGAGATTACGTAGAATAGGAAATGTCACGTGCCTCTCCAGGATAACAACGTTTAACGGTGTGGCAATGGCGAGGGGATATGGCATCTCTGCACTCCAGACAATACAGACCATTGACTGTAATACAAACACGTGTATCTTTAATTGAACATGTGTCAATATACAATCCGTTTTTAGATGATTTATTTCATAATATCTATGAACAAGGAGAAAATAACGAACAGTGGTCAATCTAAAGAAATCTATAAAGATTATCAAACTGGGAGTAGGGCAAAGACGTATCCCTGGAAACATCTAGGGTGTGTTCAGGTACATAGAACGAATACGCATCCCCTGTTGACCGATCACACCCGCCGTGAGTATTCTATCTTGATTAGGTAAACTTAGTGATCCGTCTGCAAGATCAGCACGTAAAGAACGTCCTAATAATTGGTATTAAACACACGTTAGATAACATTCGCTGCAATGACAGGTTGCTAAATTCAGTTAATATAACGACCAGAGAATTGGCGAAGTGCTGACTGTAAACTAGGATGTATGGACAAATTCTCGAACGGGACATAAAACAACATACAACCAACCAACATCACAATATTTAAAGAGATCAGTTGTTTTCAATATAAAATTTGACTAAGGGGGATACCGGAAGTGATGCTGATCATGGCAACCAGGACAAAGAAGGAAATGAGCCGAAAAGCGGTCACGATGCACTGTCGAATATTGTGAACTATACACATTGACGATGGTTATTTTATGGTCGGTCAATGACATAATCATTGAAATTACTGGATTAGAAAAAACTTTGGAGTGGGTGACGGTAAAAGCCAAAATATAGAGCTAGTTCAAATCGACGTTTGGAGTAAAAATCCGTTTCATTCCGTGTGTTTTTATGAGGGTGTGGTATGGTGTAGACCCGTACTATTATTATTACGGACAAGATAACCGGTTCCTGTGAAATAACGTATAGTATTGGCAGGTTCTAATGAAACATAAATTTACTACACACAAAGGTAATAAATACAGATCTATTATCAAACCCTGTCATGGTAACGGTAGACTATAGCCTCAAAGTCAAAATAGCACGACTTATCTCAAACATGACAAGGCAGCACCTATCTGAGGACTTTAATTATCTGTCACTGAATCAATTACATGTAATTGTCTATGGGTCAGATTATCGAAATTAATAAGAATTTTGTTGATTTTACTGCATGGAAAGCGGCATACATGAAAGTGGGTGTGTTTGAGTTTCTAGGTGAGAGAGATGATATTCTAATAAAATCATTTCAGTTAAATAACCTATCTACAAGAGGACTGGCGTACATGTATTTATTTAGTAGTACATATCGTAAGTGTGAGGTACATTTGTGTAAGTGTTACACATACATGTATTTTTTAAATATTTAAATAAAATGTATGCCTTTTGGGATCATAAGAAGGAACTGTCAGAATGACCTTTGTCCTAATCCACTGCAGCCGGGGTGGGGGGGGGGGGGGGGCAGAATGAGTACAAACTGCTGTGTCCGTTTCATTTCCTTGTTAGATTTACATTATTCTGTTCACGTAAATCATAGTCTGGGAGAAGCATTACGTTTCTTTTGTTTATATCAAACACATACCTGTACAGGTGTTAGAGAGAGCAAGGAGTGCAGCCAACAGCGGTATCTCTTTCATGTTCCTAGGGCTTTAGAAATATAAAGCAATCTACATTCTACCATCTTTGAAATACATGTGTGCATCAAACTTCCACAATGTACACGTAGGTTAAGGCTCAATTGGAGTTGATTATTAGTAAGATCTAAACAACAGTGCACTTACTCCTTCGTATATTTGTGTTCGGAGTTTGTTATCTCTTCGGTAAAGCTGGTACGAAATAAGAGAGATCCTAATCTACGGCAATACATATAAACGTATCATAAAATCCGTATCGTCATTTCAAAGCCGAAATTTTAACAGCATTGCTATATTCAATCCAATTCAATGTGCCATGGACGTGAAAAAAATTATCAAAAGCCTTCATAGATATATCACCCAGTTTTGGATGTCATAGGAACCAATTTTGCTTTGAAATTCATTATCTCAAACAGCGGAAAATAAAATCATAAAGCAATGAAATTTCCAATTTCTACACAAAACGTGGTAATTTGATTAAATTACCTGAGATTGTGATTATGTGTAAAGGTAGAAACTTTGGTAAGACTTATAACGGTAAAGGGTTGGTTGACGGTATATCATATAACGGATAGATAAATCTTTATCCAAAGAATCGTCCCATTAAGTCGCCTCTTAGAATAACCAAAGGATATTGAGGACCTATTCTACCACTGATCCGCACGTAAAGGGAAATTGTGTATAAAAATTACTAGAGGTGCAAAAATTAAAATGTAAAATTAAGTTAAATCGTTAAATGACACCTGATTTAAAATCTTAAACAAGAAGTTGCAGAAAAAATCAGCAAACCAAATGAGACATGGCTTTTTGTTTTTTGTTTTTTAGGTTTCTGAGAAATTAAGGCAGATTTCACATAACAAAGTCACGATATAGCACGAATCCTTCCTTTAAGGAGGAGTGCTACTCCAGAGAAATTTAATATGAATTCAAAGTGGAGGAAATGTACAACAATATTCTGAACATGAAAACTTTTAAATGTACTGTATTTAGTCAAAAATGCAGTTTTAGTAGACAGTAATTTGGAAACTAATCTAAAACCCTCACTTCAGGACGCGAATCTGCGATCTACATTTTACCAATCACCAATCGACACGCTGACCCACTGAGCTACTCATCCAGCTAAACGGAATAGACAAACATTGCTGATATTTGTATCCCCATTCTTTTTTTTTTTTTTTTAAAGAAGTCAGCACATTATGCCGATGTAGTATATCTCCTAAATGGGATTAAATTTTCCATACATGATATACATAAAATAAAAAGGTTTAGGGCATTGGAACGATTCTACCTGAAAATATCCACAGTACATGCATAATGTAAAGCCAATCAATGTCTCGGACATTAGTGTGCGAACCTACAGGTGAAATCCAATTATTGAAGATATTCCGGTTAATATTAATTTATTGGTTAATTAATTAATAAAGAAATATGGGAATATTTTACTCTAAAAAGGTAAAGAAAGGGGACAAAAAAGGAGAACGTTAAGGAATCAGACATTAACATGATCTGTCTAATAAATATCATGTATCCCTCTATTGTGATATCTTGAATGATTTACAAAGTGGTTTAGAAAAGAAAAAAAAGGAAATATGTATCCATCGAGTTATTCTTAGGAAGTCACTAAAATGGAAAGTGGAGGGGAAATCCTGCGAAATAACTTTGTGGCGAACTGAAACTACGCAAATAAAACCGTGACTTGAATTATAAACATACACGTGATCCGATTTAACAAATAAACGGAAATTCCTAACGAGATGCAATATTCACGTTCGTTATTTGTAATTCAACTGCATGCTGGGAAATCTTTAATTTTCGAAAAAGGTGATGTGGTTACAGAGATGCCCACAAATAAAAACAAACTGAATGTCGGGTAAGATAGCTATGATTCACACAACGATTATAAGTATTTTATTGAACATCCACAACAATACTGGCCGCAGTAATTCAGTGGTTGGAACGTTCAATTATTGACCGTGAAATCGTGGGTTCAAACCCTTGTCGTAACAGTAAAGTTGCTTTGCAAAATATTCAGCATTTAAAATTGAGAGTTGTGGGTTTTACGGATGAGACCTTAAAAAGGATGTCCCCCGTGATGCAATGGATTTTACATTACAATCATAAATATATAAAGAAGAACAAATATCTCCAGAGTTCCATGCATATGTCTACATTTGTAGCACTTTTTTCCTTTACCTGGTGATAATGTCATTATCAGTGGAAAAGTTTCGCAGCGGTGTCAAAACAAAACAGATGAACAGACAAACTGAGATTAGTAGTTTCTTGTGGACAACGCATGCGCTCTTTTTTTTGTAATGGCTGCTGGTTAGTGTCTGCTGTTTAGTGTCTGCTAGTTAGTGTCTGCTGGTTAGTGTCTGCTGTTTAGTGTCTGCTAGTTAGTGTCTGCTGTTTAGTGCCTGCTGTTTAGTGTCTGCTGGTTAGTGTCTGCTGTTTAGTGTCTGCTAGTTAGTGTCTGCTAGTTAGTGTCTGCTGGTTAGTGTCTGCTGTTTAGTGTCTGCTGGTTAGTGTCTGCTAGTTAGTGTCTGCTAGTTAGTGTCTGCTAGTTAATGTCTGCTGTTTAGTGTCTGCTAGTTAGTGTCTGCTGTTTAGTGTCTGCTAGTTAGTGTCTGCTGGTTAGTGTCTGCTAGTTAGTGTCTGCTAGTTAGTGTCTGCTAGTTCACGACATCATCATTGACGTCATAGCGATTCAATAAGATAGATCTGAATATGCAGTTTCCACCTTTTTACATATTGTACAGGAACATCTTTTATACATGCTTCTTCTTATGTAAATGCAGTGTAAACAAAGCAAATAAGAGTGGACGTCTGAAAAAAGACATAGCCCAATCAATTGATTTTTTGAAATTTATTTTAAATCAGTCCGTCTTCACACCTTCTACTTTGTTGTCGACCTTGGGATTCAATATCACATTCCCACTTTTTTTTAAGTGCCGTTTTTACTAGGATAATCGTTATTTTAATGTTTGTATAGGGCCGCTAAACTCAGAGTTGGTCTACTGCCGAGAAACACAATACCCTGCTACCAATACATGCAATGTTCAGGTCGATAGGAAACGACAGGCAACGCTTAATTAAAAATATACCGTAATATGGACACACGGTCGCTGGATATTTAAACAATGGCGTTTAAAGTAACCTAAATTAAAGTTACTGTTTTCTTAATGTGACGAAATCAACTGAATTGTATACAAGAAATAATCCGCTTATATCGCCCAGTTACCCGATCATGAGTAAATATATATTCTATAGAGCATTGGACCTGCATACATACTATGTACGTAGATTGTAAGGCTGATCGCCCCATACAATTTCCTTAAACAACCGGGGCGTCGATGTCGTACAGAGCTGGTGCACACGGGATGTTAAAAGAATTCCGCCCATTGCGTAGTTATAGAAATGTCTGATCGAGGAAGTAGAAAAAGCGGAGGAAAGATTGTGTACTCTTATTCTCAGGGGACACTTGTGAGACCCAGGGACACGAGATACGACAATGAAAGACGATCAACGTCCGAGAGAGAAGAGAGAATATTTCTCAAAGGTCAGATGGGGCGTTCCGTTTACAGAATCAGGCACCCAGCGGAAGAGGAAATGATCAGGGACCGAAGAGTGGTTAGGTCGATATCGAACCCGACGTACGTATCGCGTCCCGTCCGGTACGTAAAGCAACGCCCTCTCACAAGTTCTTATTCCTCGGAAACAGGAAGCACGACTTTGAAGCGCAGTGATTCATCAAGCAGTTTTACAGACACGTCAGAAACGAGTAGCACGGGCACCACGACGGACACAATATCGTCACGTGACTACAAAAAACCCATCACGGTTCGTCGACGATACCTCGGACGTCGTCAGTCCGTAGACTCAATAGAAGGATATGAAGCCAGACAGTTTCGCTCAAAAGAGCCAGGGTCTTGGCGAATTATAAAAAAACCTGCAAACATAAGGTATGTGGAGGAGGAGAGACTAAACCGTGAACCAGAATATACAACAATAAGAAAAATCGTACAACCAGAATATGCAGAGGTTCGAAAAGAAAGAGAAATCGGGCGCCGAGCTCCCATTCGAGATCGAGAAATAGTGGAGTACAGGGATCCCGAGTTGGAATCGAGCACATACACGTCTACACCGGATACCGAGTCAGACAATGTCATTATCGAACGGGATTTCAGAAATCGTATGCGCACATATCAGTCCCGACATTCTCGTGATGTCGCCACGCAAATGATCACACACATTGTCCCTCCCAAAGAGAAGCCAAAAAGTACCAATACTGTCGTCACACAAACAGAGGAGCAATCCGTTTGTCCTCAAAAGCTTCCGAGAAATAGGTACAAAACTGCGGTCATTCAAGCGGAACCAGTACAACAACCCAACACTGATGACGAAATCGAAATAGTAGTGATGCAAGATCCGGGCCTAACAAAGGAGGTGGTGAGGAAGCCAGAACCGCCCCCTATTCTGGTAGAAGAGATAGACCTTCGACCACCGCCTCCGGCACCAATTGCAAATAAGGATTTTGGACCAAAACGGAAATACGTCCCTCCGCCACCAGTAAGTTGAATCCTATCGATACATTATGCATACCTATCTACTGTATTTATCTATCTATCCATGTATCTATCTATCTACTATATATATATATATATATATATATATATATATATATATATATATATATATATCTGTCCTGTGTGTGAACAAGTTATAGCTGAACATCTCATAAATCCTTTGAAAGATGCAATAGTAAGAAATGAAGAGAAGGGCAAACACGGATCCATGGATATACCAGACCGCAAGGTTCGAAATTACATCATGTCCGTAAATCCGAAACTAGTAACAATCATGTCGGACTTGTAAATTCTGTATGGCACTAGTCGGAATGGACTAGTGAAAATCCGGATATTTATCTTGAATTGATAAAGATTTTATAAAAGTCTAAGTCTCTTAGATGTTTGAAATTTTGGTCGATCTTCTGCATATGTATGGTTAAGTGTTTAAATGACAGTGACACACTGACCTTCCAAACACAGGCACCTGAAGTATGGATATTACTACCCCCCACCTCCCTCCTTTTGATATTTTTTGGTAGCAATAATTTATCTGAAATGTGTGAATTCCCGGTCTATCCCATCCCTCTTTCGATTCATGTAATTGTTTCACGCTTTTTGTAAGCTTTAGAGATTGGCTTCTACCGGTATAATAAGATTTACAAAAAGCG